>NW_026555337.1:28158922-28758922 GCF_029017545.1 Prosopis cineraria | reverse complement strand
TTTAGGGCGTGATCTAGAGCCCAAAAATTGTAAGCCACACATGCATAAAAATAACCTAGCCCAAATGCAAGAAAACAAGTCAACTCGAAACTGACTTTCCAAAATAGTCAATTTGAGAAATTAGTTACTCTCAATCTAAAATGAATTTGAGAAATTTAATTGGACCATTGTTCTTCTGGACTAAAATTTCATCTTGGAAATTTTCTCAAACATTTTCTCTAAAATTTAATTTTATGACCAAAATACTCCTAATGCACAAAATCTTACACTTAGATGATTTTTCACAATCAATGCAATAAGTGTGCAATTTGGATAAATATAACATTTTTTATCAACAATAATAAGAAAAAGTGTGTGATAGATGTAACTTATCAATTCCCCCACATTTACCTTTTGCACTTCGGGCAAAATCAAAACAAAAAAACAAACTCTCTTAAAATCCCAAAATAAGAACAAAGTAAAACAAAACAACTTGTCAAGGGTAATTAAGTTAAAAGTCAAGGAAATTTTTCACAAAATTATAAGAGATGTTGCTACCTTAGTTAGAATACCTCATCATCCACAAGAAAATCATTAAAAAGATGCAATTTCATAAAGAGAGCCTCACAAGGAACTATGCTCTAAAGCACTCAAATGTTTAGGATTCAACAATTTCACTCAAAGTCTTTTAACAAAAATGCCCTACTAAAAGATTGTAATCCTTCTACCTCTACTCTACTAACATGAAAATGTTCTCAAAAATTAAATGGACTTTAATGGGATGTAATATGGCTATGAAATGGATGCTCTTAGATTTGTATGTGTAAGCTAGGGTTTGGCTCAAGGAATTAAGTTTTAGCTACAATGTAAATATGCAACAATATTCAATTTTTTTTAATCTTTCACTAAGTGGATGCAAAGTGAAAAATGGATGGAAATATAAGTAGAATGGATGTAAAAAGCAAAGAACAAAATATATGACTTGAAACTCAAGGATCAATCCTTTTATTTAAACTTTTTATTTTCTTTTACACTCTTCAATTTTCTCTTTTTTTCCCCCTTTTATTCTTCTTCTTTTTTCCCCAACACTTTATAGTCATCTCGGGTATCAAGTAGTAGGAGAATAATGCACTTGGTCTTGAATGAAATGGAATGATGGAAGAATGAAAAATGGAAAAATGAGTTGTATCCATTAAGTTAAACCAAAAAAAGATAAGAATGTTGAAACACACTTTGAAAACAATACATGCAATCCATGGTAAAATAAGGATAGTGTTTATGAAATGAACAAAAGAAACAAAAGGCTCAAAAGGGCTAATAAAAAGGGTGATCAATCCATTAGTGTCAGCCTTTTAAGTCTCTTGGCTATTTTTAATGAATGCCATTATCATATTCCCTACAATAAATGAAATGATGTGGCCTTAATTAAGAAGAAAAACAAGTTTTGAAGGGAACAAATGCTAAAGACAAACAACACAAATGTGTTTAGGCTTCTTCTAACTAGGGTTTTTCGCCTCTCTAATCAATTGTACACAATCTAAAACAAAGATTGTTAATAAGGTAAAACAACTAAGGCAACATTATTTCAAGAGTTTAAATTCTAAAAATTTAAAAGTTTCTTAAATAACCCAAGACAAAACAAAATGAATTTTTTTATTTTTCCAAAAAAAATTTAAAAATAAAAAATTAAATATTTTTGTCTTCCCCCCATACTTAAATCATGCATTGTCCTCAATATATGCATAGACTAATGATAAGGGCAGAACTTTTTAAAAACTTCTAAACAAGCTAAAATGAAATAACAAAATCTATGATTTACTAATGGAGACATCTCCCCCACACTTACACTTTACTCAATCAACAAATCAAAATAATATGCAAAGCAAGGAATAAGGGTGAAGAAGATACAACCTAATTTAAATCTCCCTAAGTTCTTGAAGTTGAAGTTCTCATCTTGAAGTAATATCATAAAACTTTTTATTGTGATCCTCCTTCCAAGAATCTCAAGTGGTGGTGGCTCGGATCAATTGGTAATGGCTCCAAGATGTATGGTATGGATCGTCCCTTCAAGTCATATGAGATGCTACCATTAATATTTTCTTTTTCAAATGAGGAAACACCATGTGCAACATGATCATAAAACATGATATATGAAATGGAATTATATATAAGAGAATGAAAAGGAGATTTGTCAAGATAGGGGAGACAACCAATAAAATCAATGAAATTAAAGAGGATGTTATCAAAAGATTTAAGGAGAAAAATGTCTCCCTTATCTAATGCAAGGTCACATGATATAATCTCCTTGGAAATGGTACAAGCAAGCATATTGCCCTCTACTTGAAGTGGCACAATTTCTTTTGCACTTTCTTCTTGCTTGACACCCTTAGGAACACTTTGATCAAAACTTTCTTCAAAGCCAATTGTAAGTAGCTCATTAACCTTCTCATTCTCTTCAGCCATCATGCTAATGAAAGTCAAATATTATATTTCATCAAGTGTAGAGTCCCTTCCAATAGCTTGGGAATAAAGTGAACATCAAGCTTAAGTGGTAGTCAACCCAAGAATTCAGTCTCAATAGTGGTACCTACATTAACACAAGAAATTTAAACTGCCTCATTTCAAGTTGACATTCTATTATCACTAAGCAATACATTAGAAGATGTATCAAGTTGATTCAAGAATTCTTCAAGATCTACATAATATTTACAACTATGATCTTCTTTACAATAACAAGAAGTTGCGAGGATAAAAAGAGATGGATCATGTAATGTCCACCTAGACATTACCAAAACAACACTCTAAACACACCGTTGTAATAACCAGGAATAATAAAATTTCTTAAATAAGGTTATTACAATGTAAGCGTCAGATCATATGTTTTGATGATTATAAAACCAAGAGAAGAGTGTGTTTGTTATGTGTGCAAATATATAGAGAGTTATGAATGAACATAAAACTACAAGAGCATGAAGAATCAAGAGAAGATAAAGATTTATAGGATAAGTTATTTAATTCTCTTAAATTCAATGTGAAAACTTTGAAAGCTTAATCACAAATTATTTTCCTTGAAATGAATGCATAAATCATTGCTCATAACTCTCATTTGTGCATCCTGAGACTCATCTTAGTATATTCAAGCTTGTGAGTTATATCATTTTAGCTTGTATTGGATCATAAAAGTTGAGCTTCTCACTGTCTAATGATTCATGCATGATTCAATATGGTCGCATGCATGATTTGTTATGTTAGGCCCACTAACTGAAGTTTCATGCATGAATTAGGAGTAATCCATGCATGATATTGATAGGAAATTAGTCGCTTATCCTCAAAATTACACTAAAGCTAACCCTAATGCAATATAGGGCCAACCCTAAGTCATCTCCCAAGGAATGGTTTTAAGTCTAATTGAAAGTTATCTAGTGAAATAAATCAACCAAAGTTTGTAGGAATTTAGTTATCTAGCTAATTATCTAAACTAATTACCTAATATGCAAGTAATTAAAATGCTAGTGAAAGTGAGTGAAATGAACTTCCCTTTTTACAATAATGGAACCCTAGAGATTAGTTGATTTTGGACTCATTATCTTCTCATGATTAGGCTAAGTTTAGCTTCCCTTTCCTTTTGACTAAAGCTGTCATGACTTAAGAAAATTATCCTAAGCCAATTAACCTAATTAGCTAACCTCCCTAGATCTTAGATTAAAGTCCCTAGTTCAATTAACCAATTGGTGAAGACATTAGCCAAGTGATTCATTCAAAATCCTCTCTCAACAGCCATGGTCAAACATATAAATTGAGCAACCACAAGATTATGTCAAGCTACTCAACAACACAAGCATTAACACCACAAGATTATGCAATATTAACACAAGAAATTCACTAATTGAAAAACACAAGATTATGTGCCAAACAAAGAGTGGCAAAATTCAGTCATGGCTGTCCAAGGAAGAAATTAAATGAAACAATCCTCTCTCTTTACATCAACATCAAATTCAAATTAGAATTTATAAGCTAAGATGATTAAACCCTAGATTAAGGAATCTAACCATCTAGTAAAAAGAGAAGAGGATAGGAAACAAAAGAACTTAGCCAATTTGAAGCTCAAGACTCATCCTCCATCTTCATCTCTCTAGGATTCCACAAAGAAACTTAGCCAATCTTCATCTTCAAGAACCCTAGTGATTGCTTGTGAAGGCCAAACTCCATAGCTCTTGAATGATGAAAATGAGCTTCAATCCTTGTGAAAATGGAAGGGATGGAACGAAAATGAAGAGAGGAGAAGAATGGTATGAGTTTTGTGGAGGTTTGGTGGCTGAAAATGGAGGTTAGGATGCTGGAAAATGAAGAATAAAAAAAAAAAGAAAATGAAGAACACTATGAACAAGAGAGAGAGAATGTGGAAGATGAATGAGATATGTGTTGGATCCCATTTGAGGCTTAAAATGGCGTGCTCCTTGGTGTCTCCCATCAGCTGAAGCTTAATTAAAATAAGGAAAAAGAAATTAAAATGTAAATGGGAGCCTTGTCACACTTGCAAGGTGGCAACTTCCTATTGGTTTGTAGATGATTCCAATGTGTGCCTAATTTCCCATGTGTCATCCACATCATTTTAGCTGATTTAACCTCTCAAAATAATCATAATTCACGTGCAAACCATCAGCCATTGACCTCAAGGAGTGTTGACCTCAATTGCCCAATTGATGCACAAGTCACATGCCACCTATGTCACATAAATCACATAATTCAATTAAATACCATATGATATAATAAAATCTAATTCATGTCCAGAATTAAATTCATATTTAGAAGGAGGAATTTATTAAATTAACCAAGTTTCAGGCTGCACAAAATTATATAAAATTTTCACACAAAGGCAAACCAAAAACTAGGACAAACTAAGACACTTAAGAAAGTGTTGACTTTTTATTTAATTACTCCCAAACTAAAATGAATTTTAAAAATATAATTTCACCATTCATCAACTGGACATAAAATGCACTTTGTCAATTTTTCTTGTACATTTTCTCAAAAGTTCATTTTTTGGACCAAAATGCCCCTAGTGCACTGATCTTAGAAACTTAGGCAAAGTTCCAAATCTAATGCAATGTGTGCACTTGAAGGTGATAAATAATTAATAAAATGGTCCTAATTGACAAATAAAAGTGGGTAACAAATGTGTTCTATCAGATATGTCACTTGTGTTTGTGTGATGCCTTAATATTGCTTTTATGCTCCATTTCACACAAGCTACCTTTAGGTATACACGCTTGAATTATATTTCATTGCATATTGTAAAGTGCTATTTCACTTGTGATTCAGAAAGTATCCAAGCATGATATATCATCAACTCTATTGAACACAATTTGCCAAATTGAGTCTTAAGCCATTTCAAGCCTGGTTCAATGTTGTACTCTTATGTGATCTGTCATCTTTGTTTTAAATCTTTTTGATCATGCATTCCTTGCTTGGGTACATAATGGTCCCATAAGTGATATAACTTATAGAATGGTTTAAGTTTTACAACTTGCCATTTCATGTGTGAGTATTATAGTGTTCTACACGTGATTTGTCTTCCTGAATGGTTTGAGTTTTGAAAATAGCCATTCTATGTGGGACATAGAGTTAGTTCTATTAGGATAGACTGGCACCTAAAGGGGGTGAATTGGATGACACTTGAAACTTTTTGAAACTTAAAAAGAGTAAAGAGCTAAAGAGTGAATGAAGATGATGATACAATCAAGATTTATATTGGTTCAGCTATAAACTTGGCCTACGTCTAGGCCTTAAGGTCGCACTTAAGATTTTCAACTAAAAACACAAGCTTTAATATATGCTTGCCACCATAATATAACTCTCAAAACTAATCTTGTCTTAAACAATTTAACACACCTTACTACAATCTAACAAGTTGTTACAATACTTGAAAAATTGTATTCAGGATTTTTGAGATGATAATAGAAGCTTTTTATAGAAAAACCTCTAAAGGAGTGGATGTGAATACAATTGAAAGCTTATAAACCTTTGAGAGCTTTTCATAGTTCTTTTCAAGAATAATGAATAAATGAATATATAAAATCACAATTTGAAAGCTCTTTTAATGCACAAATGATATTATGTTCACTCAAAGATTATTAGTACAAGTTCTGGTTCAAAATGAATCACTTATATAGTTGTTAGAAGTTCACAGAATGTTGGAATAGTGATTTTATTCATTTAGTTCTAAAAGATCATTTAGTTCTATGTGCTTAATCATGCATGGTACCTTATTGCTCTCTCGTGTTGTTTGGTGCTCATGAATAATCATTCAGCTCTATGTGCTTAATCACGCATGGTACCTTATTGTTCTCTCGTGAAATTTAGCACTCATGAATAATCATTTAGTTTTGTGTGCTAAACTTTGTGAGTACACTACTTGCTCTCACACGTGGTTTTGCACATCAAGAACTATCATCAATTATGTGTGACAAATTATGTGTGGAAATCTTACTCTCTCTTGCATGAAATGGTTGGCAAAATGCCAAGGCTATTTATTCTGATTAAAACTTGTGTAGAACTAGAAACACATCATGCGTGAAATTTCAAGTACTGATGTATAAACATATTTGATGTATATTCATGTGCGGAACTTAGCACAACTCAAGCAAGATTTTGCATGATTAAGAGATATGAATTTGTAAATCAATTATCATACATGTGAACAATTTTAGCTTGGCTTGAGAGGTTTTAAGACTCAATAAAAACCATGTGTGATTGTCTAACAAATGACAAATCATGCGTGGTTTTGTACTTGGTTATATTTCAACAAAGCTCAGCTATTAAAACTTGCATGAACATTGAAGCCTTTCAAGATGCTTTTGCATGCAGAGACAAAGCATAAGGAAACATACTACACAAGTGCTTAATCATGCGTGAAGAACTTCTTTACACTCACATATCTAGTAGTCAGTATGCCTAACATGCAAAAACTCATGAATGACCTGTAAAATCATGTATGATTTTGCCTCTTCATTATGCAAACATTTTCTATAAAAACCATATACAAGAGGGCCAATGTTTGCAAGCTTTAACATACTTAAATGAGTCTTAATGCATATAAAAGAGACATATGATGCATCCATTTAGTGATAAGCTCTCTAAGTTTTCTCATTGAATCTAAGAGAATTTAAAATTACTTATTCCTAAACTTCTTCAGCTTCTCTTAATTCTTCTGCTTTTGAGGTTGTCTTTATTCATGATTTTTTATATCTGCACATATAACAAATACCTCTTCTCTTAGTTTTATAATCATCAAAACACATGGTCCAACAATCTCTCTCTTTTTTATGATGACAAAACAGTAAGATCAAGTTTTTTAGCTTTGTCTAATATAAAACTCCCCCTTAAACTGATATGGTAGAATTGAAGGATAAAAGTGCAGAAAGAGATTGAATCATGTGAAAGAAAAACATAAAAATTCCATTGATAATAGAAAGATTACAATCATATTATCAAATAAAATTTCCTCCTAAGGCTTAATTACATAACTCCCCCTTAAGGCTAACCTATCTTTCTATATAAGTCTTCTTCCCCTTTAACATCATGAAAAGATATAGGCCTTCCCAAGAGAGAGAAAACTCAATATTTGAGATAGACTTCCAAGATTTCTCTATTAGATAGAGAATTTGGATTAAAGGCAGGAGTTGACAGAACAATCACCCAGGCAGAAGAATCATTTAGATCCATAGAGGAATGGGATCTAATGCTTTATTTGAGCTATCAGTAACTCGAGGAAGGGATGGAGATAAATCTAAAGCAGCATTCTCAACTTGCTCTTTTAGAGGAATAGGAGCTTGATGGTGCTAAGGTTGACCTTCAGGCCCTTAATCCTCAGTTTCCTCAATAATGGGTTCATTAACATTTTGGCAAAGAGAAGGCTTGGTTTGCCTGTGTTTGGGTATGAGTTTCTTCCTCTAAAAAGTTTTTGTTATTGATTGTATAGAGGAGATGGAAAGAGATACCATAAGCATGGGCATGGATGAAGGTGTGGTAGGCTTTCCAACGTTTTGAGTGAGTTTAACAAGAAGTTTGGTAAGACTTATATCATCAATGTCCTTAAACAATTCCTTAAAGGAAGGTGTTTCTACAGTTTTGACTATGTCTAAGGATTTTAGTGGTAAGGGAATATGAGGATGTGGCATGCCATCAAAAAGATAAATAGGCTTTGAGGTATCAGGATGGCTTTGATATTCAGGCAAGGAGTCTAGAGGTTGGTGTTCTTGCTAAAGATGAATAGAAGATTCTTGATCTCTTTAAGAAAGAAGATTTTCTTACTCTTGAGAAGAAGCATCAATTGGTGAAGGCATTTTGAATGGTGAGTAGGGTGGATCAGAGTGTGTTTTTGAGGTTGAGGATGAATCCAATGTGTGCACTGAACCCTCTCTAAATCTTGAAGGACCAGCCTCATTTTCTTTTTTAGAAGTTCCTCCTTGTGTCTTTGAGATCCCAAGGTGATCCATGATTCTGTCCAGCTTGCCATTCAAGTATAGCATCATGTCACCAAGTCCCTTAATGTCATTTTTAAGATGTACCACTACTTGATCAAGCTTTCCTTCAATTCCATTGAAGATTTTGTATAGGAAAGCATTTGATATGTCACGTAGAGTGGGCATCAGAAGAAAGGGCTAAGAGGAAGATGCTCTAGTAGCTTCTGATGTTCCAGCAGCAGCATTCTTGTGTAACTTATTTTTCTTCCTTGCTGTAACAGGATCAACAAGCTCTTCTTCCTCCTTTGGAACAAAGATGTTCCTTTCCAGCTTGAACTTCATTTTGTAAAAAGTAGTGTCCTTAAATTCTTCTAGCTCCAGCACTACTCCTTTAGCTTATTTAACTCAAAATCTCTTTCAGATAGTAGATACAATTGATGCAAAGTAGAGATTTTAGTCTTTCTTTGGTTCCTTCTTCCTCTTGGTGTCAACTTTGGAGACATACAGCATCTTAGTTAATATGTAGTGACACATTGATCTTTTGCTTCTTAATCATTCTAGTGAGGAATACAGTCTCGAACTCAATGCAAGTGTTGAAGGCTATCCTCTTATTGAGAAAGACCCTTGCAGTGCTAGCATTTGATGCTTGAAAGGGAATGAAGTTGGTCTAAAGATGAAACCAAGCTTCAAAGCCTTCTTAAGTGATAAATCACATTTATTACACAATTTTATTTACTATTATTGACCATAAATCATGTTACATTTACACAAATTGCACACTTATTGCATTAATTGTGAGAAATTGCCTAAGTATAGGATTCTGTGCATTAGGGGCATTTTGGTCATAAAATCAAACTTTGAGAAAATTTTTGAAAAAAAATACTCAAAATGCATTTTTAGTCTAGAAGAACAATGGTCTAATTAGATTTCTCAAACTCTTTTTATATTGAGAGTAATTAATTTTACAAGTTGATAATTTTGAAAAGTCAGTTTCAGGTTGACATATTTTCTTGCAATTAGGCTAGGTTATTTTTGTGCATGTGTGGGTTTACAATTTTTAAGCTATTTGATATACCCCAAAGGCTCTTTTATGATGTCATAATTATCTTTTATTATTTAATTGCATTATGCCACAAATTTGAAAATTAGTTTTAATTGAAAATACAATTATTATTCATATGCTTTGAACTTTAATCTTGTATGTCATATTTATTTGTGTAGAGTTAGGAAGGCAAACTTATACAAAATTGTGTGAGGGGTTTAATTTGATCAAGAGAGTGAAAATTAACTTAAGTCTAGTTAAAAAGAGTAGACAAGGAATATAGCATCCCACAACTCTTAGGACTCCACTTTAGAAAGGGTTAAAGCACTCACATTTTCATTTCACTAGTTAATTTGGTTTTTAATTAAATCTGTCCACTTAGTTTAATTCACTAAAATCAATCAACTCTTAGTTTGTTTAGCTCACTAGTTTAGCCTTAATTAACCTTAATTAGCCTTCTTAGTGAAGAATGACATAGGTTGCCACTAGTACTATATTAGTGTTAACTTAGCTATTTTTGAGTGCAAGCTATATACGTTCTCAAGATTTGGCATCGTTGTCGAGGACGCAAGGCTAGGTTTATTTAGGCTTAATTAGTGTTCTTATTTCATTTTATTTTTGTGTGTTTTTCTATATTTTTGTTAATTTTTGTGAATTTTCATGTGTTTTGTTGGCTTGGATTTCGAAAAGAGCTTAAACTGATTTTCTCTATTTCTCCAGCTTTCTATATGAATTTCAAAATTTGTCCAGAATAGCTTTGTAAGAGAAAAATTATCAAATTTTATAGTTGTAGTATTATTGTGTTAATTTGATGTCTGCCAAATTTCATGATTCTAGACTTGTAATTTGCTCTGTACACATTTTTAAAGCCAACAAGGTTAAACTGCCTATTTTGGAGAAATCTAAAGCACTGAGGCAATTTGTGTAGTGCATATCTCTATGTGTACTTGTCTAAATTGAGTTATTTTTAGCTCATTTTTCTTTGTTATCTTAGGTATAACTTTTATGTTAATTTTTTTTCAATTTTAAAGTCTCCAACATTTTTTAATTTGAGAAAAAATTTCACTGGGTCATTTTGGAGGACATTTTGTCTCTAGAGTGTTAAAGCCCAACTTCAACAAATTACTAGGAAGCTTTTGTCTAGCTAAAAATTCTGAAATTTTAGTATGTTATTTCTTTATATCTCCGTTGTTTGCATGTAATTTTTTAGGTTGATTGGATGAACGGATTTCTCTAGGCAAGGCAGGCAAACTACTAGATGCAAAAACAGGACACATTTTCTAGCATTAAAGCTTCATGAGCAATTCTAAACTACACTCATATTAATTTTGTTTTTGGACTCTGGCTAGCTGTTAATGGTGTTTTTTGTTAGCTGTGATTTGTGTTTTTCTTTGTGTTTAGTTTTTTAAAAAAAAATTTACTTTTTCTTTGCATTTTTTTTATTTTAAGTCTTCTTTTCTTACTTGAGTCCCAAGCAAATTTTGTTTTGGATTGGTTTTAAGTTTTTCTCTCTTTTGAGTATTTCTTTCTCATTTTCTTTGTGTTTTCATTTTTTTGAGTCATTGAATTTTACTTTTTGTTTTTCTCCTAGTGCATGACCTGTGGGGATCTTAGGGAACAAGTTTCATTTGATCCTGAAATTGAAAGGACCTTACAGCAAATTAAGAGAGAACAAAATTCACTTTCTTTTAATTCTAATATGAAAGATCCTAATTTTAATGGTTTAAGACAGTTTGGTATGCCTCAAAATTTTAATAATGAAGTGCAAAACTTATACCAAAACCTTATCCAATAAGGGGCTCAAAATGCCAATGTGGGTGCATCTCATGCAAATCAAGGGCAAGGCCGAGTTGCTCCTAATAGAAATGGCAATGCACAGCCCCATAATAATGGGATGAATGATCATCCAGGGATTCAATTTAATAGAGAGGGAGAGGGATATTATAACCCCCTCGATGAAGTCTCAACTAAGAAATTGACTATACCTAATTGGCATAATAATCCATATGATATGTATGTTTTCCTAAATGATGTGGGTTTTGAAATTAAGCATTCTTTTGTGCAATTATTGCTAAAATATCATGGATTGCCTAGTTAGGATGTTTATAGATTCTTGCAGTCCTTATATCTTGTTTGTAGCACAATGAAACCAATAGGAGTGCATGTTGATAAAGTCCAAGATAGATTGTTTGTTTTTTTTGTCTTGAGGGTAAAGCTAAAGATTGGTACATAAATCATCCTCCTCATATTGCATATATGGGACCAACTTTGGACACTATTTCTTGAGAAATTTCTTCCTTCTTCTAAATTATCTAGCTTGAGAAAAGAGATCATTAGTATGGTATAGGGCTTTGATGAGTCTTTCTATAAGTACTATACTAGATTTTAAGGATTACTAGCAAAGTGTCCTCATCACTAAGTACCTAGCAAGCATCTTATGCAATATTTCTATAATGGTTTAGTAGATAGAGATAAGATCATGGTAAATGCTACTTCTAATGGTGCTTTGGTTGACTTGTCACCTAATAGAGCTTAGGATTTGACAGAGAAAATGGCTCAAAGTGGTACCCAATTTGGGACAAGAGAGTCTAGGGTAGCTTCAATGCTAATGGGATAACTTATAATGTTGGCAAAATGCTTGGTCCTACATTCAATGCTACTGTAGTTTATATATCAAATTTGAATGTGCCTCCTAATAATTGTGATGCTCTTGTACCCTTGTCTTGCAATATTTGCAATTCTTCCATGCTTGTAGAGGCATGTTGCCCTGTAAGAGACAATTATGCTTGTGATGTAAATAATGACAATACTTATAATGAAAATTGAAGGACTCATCCCAATCTTTCTTATGGGAATCCACATGGAGCTTTACAAGAGATAAATTAAGGAAGGTATAACACAAACTAAAGCCGCAACACTCATTATGGTCAAAATAGTAATTCTTCATACTATCAAGGTAAAGGTAGTACTTTTAACCCTCTAAACTTGAATAAGCAACTTGTGCCAATTGATGGTCTATCTTCTTCTTCTCAATTTTCTACTAATTCTAAATTGGATATTATTATTAATGAGTGAAGAATGATAAGCAAAATTTCAATGCACAATTTGCACAACAACAAGAGTTTAATGTTGCCACCTCTATTAGGCTTAATAAGTTAGATGAAGTGCTTGATGAATTTTATAAACATGTTAGTTCTTCTACTAATCAAGTTGCTTCTTCTAATGCCCAATCCCTTTTACTCCCTAGTAATACTATGGTTAATCCCAAAGCCCTTGTAAATGCAACTGAACTTAGGAGTGGTAAAAGGGTTGATAATGATGGTGGTGATATTGTTTTAAATGATGTTCTTGATACTGGAAAATCTAAAAAAATGATAAAAGTATGATAATTGATGATTTTTCTTGCTCTAATATAGGTAAAGATGGTTGTGATGATAGTGATGATGATGTGGAGCAAGTCTATAAGGAACCAATGCCCAAACATAGCTAAGATAAGCTAATGAAAGATGCTAGAAAAAATTTTAGCACCACTATCCATGCTAAAAGTCATATGGCCAATGCTAAAAAAGGAGAAGAAAAGGCTTAAGAGGATGTACAAAGCAAGGAGATAGTAAGAAAACTTCTATTTCCTTAAGCCTAAGTGCCTCGACCTCCAAATTCTAAGAATGTGCATGATAAGGAGGTAATAGATTTCCTCACTAAAATTCAAGTAAATGTGCCTTTGTTAGATGTTGTGAAGAACTTCCCTAGATATGCTAAGTTCCTTAGTTATTGTTGCATTAATAAGAGGAAGTTCATTCCTAATACTAGAGTATAATTATGTCATTCTATTAGTGCAAACATGAAGTCACAATTACCTGTTAAGTGTGAAGACCCCAGATCCTTTACTATTCATTGCATGACTGGTAACTTAAGATTTTTACATGCTCTTATTGATTTGGATGCTACAATTAATGTCATGTCCTATTCCATATATGCATCTCTTAAACTTAATTGCATGCATCCTACTAACATGATTTGCTAACTTGCGAAGAGGAGTGTTAGGAAGCCATATAGAATTGTAGAAGATTTGATTGTGAGTGTTAAGAATTTATTATTTCCTATAGACTTCTATATGTTGGATATGAATAATAAGGGTTATGGGGAAGATATCTTGATCTTAGGTAGATCTTTTATGAGAACTGCATGTACTATGATTGATATGAATAAAGGTACCTTGATTTTAAAATGTGGGGATGATCAAGTTAACTTCAATATCTATGAGGCAATGAAAAGGCCTTTTGAGGATTATTCCCTACTTGATGTTAATGCCATTTACACTTTACACGATGAAGCTATTGAAGATCATGCATTTCCTCACTTGATTATAAGTCTACACTTGCTATTACTTATGGCCCTTACTCTTGTATTAATGCTTATGTGTGCTAAAATTGCTTAGATGTTGATGAATGCTTGAAGGATACCTTGTCTCATGAATTGTTAAATTATGATAAAATGTCTACTATGCTTGAAATTCATAGGCATGAGGAGAGTATTGTTTCTTGTGATGCAGATATACACCTTAAAGGGGCTAATTCTAAAGAATTTTCTCCACTCGAGCTTGATATCCAAGAGGTCCCCAAGCTAGTAGAGAAAAATTTTACACTTGAGATCCCTAAGGTCATGCATTCTATTGGCATTTTAGAGGAGACCATAGCAAGTAGTAAGGACTTGAACAAAGAAACGAAGATAGCTCAAGAAGTCAAGGAGGTTGACTTTCATAATTCTTCTATTGCTTTTCATGATACTCTTGGTGATAGTTTGTCTTCCTTGCTTTCTTGTTCTTGTGATAGTCATAATTTATGCATGATTTGTCATGGAACTTTTTCCTCTCAATTTAATTTATTTTCTTTAGACAAAAATATGCTTAAGGAATGTTCTTTTATTGATTTTATAGGTTTACAAGAAGATATAATTGAGAGTCCTTATGCATTTAAAGAAATTGTTATTGAAGAGGAAGAGGCTACGGATATCCAAAAGGGAGATCAACAAGATCATGTTTTAGATTTTCAAGATTTGCCTCACACTCATAAAGAGCTTGTTCTTGATTTTCCTAAGGAGATCGTTTCATGTAATCTTACATCGAACAAAGAAAGGGAGTTATTTAATTTGAATTATTTTGATGGTGCATGGTATTATTCCTTAATTGAATTACTTGATTATGATGATTTACTTAAGTCTCCTATTGTACAAGGTCATTGTTTCATTGCTTATTTTATAGGACCTTTTCCAATTAAGCCCAAACCTCTGGATGGCCTCAAAGGAGAATTCAACAATGCTCTTGGAATGGGCACAAGTTTCTCATTAGAGATTTCAACCTTTATTTTAAGCCTCCCTGATTGGCATTAAGGTCATATCTCTCTAACTCACACTCTTTATTTTCTTTGACTGTTTACTTAACACACATGTTGAGCACTTTCTAGTATATGCCTACTGATACTTGTGCATACATGTGGATCACTTGATTCTTGCTTGTGATTGTGCTTTATGATATCCATTTTAAGATTTAAATGTGGGGGAGATATGACCTTTTTCATTATGTTTAGAATTAGGTTTGTTTTCTTTGTTTCTTTTTCTAAATAAAAGGGTTTTTTATTCTTGAATTGGGTGTTTGGTCTCAGTCTAATATTATTCTTTAGTCTTAAGAGTCTTGTCTTGTTAAGTCTTTCATTCAAAAAAAAAAAATTTCCTCTTGCATTTTTCATGTATTCTTTCGTGAAAAATATTGTCTAAGGACATATATGTGCATACATTAAGGACAATACATGATTTAAGTATAGGGGGAGACAAAATTATTTGATTTTTTCTTTTTTAAAAAAATTAAAAACTTATAAAAAAATTGTTTTGTTTTGTCTTTGGTTATTTGAGAAACTTGTTTTGAATTTTTAGAACTTAAACTCTTGAAATGATGTTACCTTAGTTGTTTTACCTTGTTAAACAAGCATTCTTTTAGATTGTGTGCAATTGATTAGAGAGGCCAAAGCCCTAGTTGGAAGAAGCCTAAACACTTTTGTACAGTTTGTCTTTAGCATTTATGCCCTCTAGAACTTGTTTTTCTCCTTAATCAAGGCTGCATCATTGCATTTGTTGTAGGGAAGATGATAAAGGTATTCATTAAAAAATAGCTAAGAGACTTAAGAGGCCAACCTTAATGAATTGATCACCCTTTTTGTTAGCCCTTTGAGCTTTTTGTTTATTTTATTCATTTCTTAAACACTCCTATTTTACCATGGATTGCATGTATTATTTTCAAGTTCTTTTCAACATTTTGATCTTTCTTTGGTTTAACTTAGTGGATACAACTCATTTTCCCATTGTTCATTCTTCCATCATTCCATTTCATTCAAAGAACAAGTACATTATTCTCCTATTACTTGATATGCAAGATAACTAGAAAAAAAATAAAAACAAGAAAAAACTGATGTGAAAACCCAAAAAATAAAAAAAAATAAAAAAAAGGAAAGTTGAGACTAAGTCTGGTACTATTGAGTCAAGTGACTCAGTGGTACCAGACTTAGCCTCAACTATCTTAAAATGGCAAAGATTGGAGGTTCGAGTCTAAGAAGACTCCAAAAAACCTCTTTGATGGGATGAGGAATAACCCAAGTACTACCTTAGGGAAAGCCGAGCCTATTGCGCAAGTGGTTAAGGCTTTAGTCTAAAAGACCCTTGGGAGGGTGGGGTAAGGACTGTTAATAAAGGCACCTTTTATGTAATAGCACGGCCCCCAGTCCCTTACGTTGGTGAACGTGGTGCTTGCACATGTCCCCTCATAAGCCCATGTATGACTTTCCTCATGGTAGTACATGGGTTATTCCTCATCCCAATTTGATGGGATGAGGAATAACCCATGTACTATCACAGGAAAATGGTTGGTTACAACTTCACTAAGGTAAAAGAGGTTGGGGGCTTAATCCTTAGGAAGGTTCTAAAAGATCTCTTTTGGTGGGGTGAGGAATAACCCATATACTATCACAGGAAAAGTCACATATGAGCCTGTGAAGGGATACGTGCCAACATCACATTCACCAACGTAAGGGGCTAGGGGCCGTGCCGTTTTAGGAAGGATGTTAGAGGAGTCTTGAAGTGCCTTAAGAAAGGTCAAGGGTTATGGTTACTCTCCATTAAACCTAAGTTGATGTAATCTTGTTCTTAAAATTAGGAGCATTATTGTATTTTGTTTTTATTGATCAAAATTAGTATTTAACTTATTGGTTTAGTGTTTTTTCACTTGGTTTTCCTTTGTGTAGTTGTTAGAAATTTTCTCCAATACATTGTAATTCATATAAATATATGTTTTATGTGTGTTGAATGTGGCTTACATTGTCTATGCATAAATATGTTTAGTTAGTGTTTGATAAAATGTTTTGTGTGTAAAATTATGCATTAGACTTACCATAGGCTGAGCTATGCATAAATGGAACCTAAGGAGAATTTTGTTCACTTTGCACTTAACTAAAGAATTGATTAAGGACTTGCACAAAATTGTGCAAAGACTTGGTTAATTGAATTGGTTAGTAAGACATACTTATACAAAATTATGTAAGGGGTTTAACTTGATCAAGAGAGTAGAAATTAATTTAAGCCTAGTTAAATAGAGTAGATAAGGAATCTAGCATCCCACAACTCTTAAGACTCCACTTTAGAAAGGGTTAACACATTCACATTTTCATTTCACTAATTAATTAGGTTTTTAATTAAATCTGTCCACTTAGTTTAATTAGCTAAAATCAATCAACTCTTAGTTAGTTTAGCTCACTAATTTAGCCTTAATTAACCTCAGTTAGCCTCCTTAGTGAAGAATGACCTAGGTTGCCACTAGTACTATATTAGTGTTAACTTAGCTATTTTTGAAGTGTAAGCGACATGCACTCTCATTAGGTACATCCTCTATCATCATTATAACTTTATATTTCTCTTCATTTGTGTGTTGTCTAGGAGAATTTCTTTGACTTTCTTGATCAAACTCTTAAAGCTCCAAACCCCTTTCTTTAAGACCAAGTATATGTCCTAAACTCTCTGTAGTGAAGTACAGTGGACATCCTCAGACATTGGCCTTGTAAGTCTTCCTTTGCTTATCCCATCTAAAGCTACCATAGAAGGCCTTTACTACTTCAGCTAAGTATGAGAGGTTAAGTTTCAGCAAGCCTTTGTAGTCACTCAAATTTTCATATATATCAAAGTTATGAGCTTTGATAAAAGAATCACATTTGGTGCAATGAATTATGACCACCACAGCAGAGGAGAAGTACTAATTGAATCTAGATTGATGCTCGAAGCTCAAAAGCTTCCTATCTCTAATATTTCCCTTTAAAACTTTACTTGGAGGCACGTTGCTACCATCATTAGACAAGTCTCAGCTAAATTAGGTCAGAACTTCTTCTTGTTAATATGTAGTAGCAGGTGCTAATGTAGAAGTAGGTTTCTTGGATTTTCTTAGAGTTCTGAGCAACTTTGATGACTAAGACGATGATTTGCTGCCTTCTCCAATTAGAGCTTTTGTGAACTTTCTCTTCTTCGTAACCTCTTCAATGGTTTTCTTTCCAGTTTCCTTTGTTCGTGCCATCGTAGAGAGTTTTTCAAAGAATTGAGGAATTTAAGTTAGAGAGAGAGAAGATTTAGAGTGAAAAGAGATGCAAAAAGAATAATAAAAGTGATGGGAAAGAAATTTGAATGCCAAAATGGCCAGAGAAGAATCAAGAAGGTAGTTAAAAAGGAAGGACTGAGTAATGGCTATAAAGAGTAACATTGGTTCACATGTGAGAAAGAAGGTAGAAAGATATATATAGGTAATGTAGGATCACACATGAGGCAAGACTGGTTTCACACATGATTTAGCACTTTTAACTAACAAGGTGCTAAATCTCACTTGCGACAAAGAAGTTTCACGCGTGATCTAGCAACTGAAATATCATTCAAATAATGCATAATAATTACAGGTAGAATCACATGTGATCACGAATTACTTTCACATGTGAAATGACTATAATTGTAAACCATGCTCTTGAGAAGGAATCTCACACAATTGAGCCTTCCACTATCACGTGTGATTTTACACTTCTTAAGAAGAAGGATTCACTAAGTGCTATTTCACACAAGCAAAACTAATGTCTTCACATGTGATTTAGCACCACTTAGTAGTAAAGCTTTCCTAGGTGCTATTTCATATGAGTAAGTATACATGTTTCATGCATGAAAATGCAGGCAAAATAGAGAGAAACACATAAGCAAGCAAATTCATGCAAGACATAATGCTTAACTTTTCATGAATTATTTTCTAACAATAATAACTTATCTTTTAAATGAATTATACCTAATCTTTTGACTTTTTTCTTCAAGATTTGCTTTGATTTATTCCAATGAAGTTGGGATTCATAGATTTCTTCCTACAAAAACAACTTATGGCAACTCTGAAGCTTAAGTTGGTAAAAGATTCAAAATGTAATTTATTTGAATTTAGAAAACTTACAACTCATTAAGATTTATCATTCCTAATTCTCTTCTGATAAAAGTGAATTGTTCTTCAGCTAGAGGTATAGTGAATATATCTGTTAGTTGCTCGATGGTAGGTATAAATTTCAATATTATGGCCTTCTTTTACACATGATCCTTTAAGAAGTGATGTCTGATGTCAACGTACTTGGTTTTTGAGTGTTGGATAGGATTTTTAACCAAGTTGATAGTACTAGTGTTGTCATATTTGATAGGAATTTCCTTAAGATGAACTCTTAGATCTTCAAATTGTTGTTTTCACCATAAAATATGTGCACAACAGCTTCTAGCCACCAAGTATTTAGCTTCATATGATGATAAGGACACACTATTTTGTTTCTTGCTAAACCATGATATTATTAAGCCACCAAAGAACTGACATGTTCTACTAATGCTCTTTCTATCTGTTTTATACCCTTCATGATCAAAATCTGAGTAAGTTATCAAATCATCCTTTCCTCCTTTTGGAAACTATAATCCTAGTTGTGTAGTTCCATTCAAATATTTGAAGATTCTTTTCATAGCTTTTAGATGTGATTCCCTTAGATCAGCTTGAAATCTTACATATATACAGACACTAAACATGATATCAGGCCTGCTAGCAATCAAATAGAGTAGTGATCCAATCATTTGCCTAAATTTTGATTGATCCTCCTTTTTTCCTTTTTTGTCCTTATCTATTTTGATTGATGCACTCATAAGTATGTTGCTTCAAATCTAAATTTTTTTAGTAATTCTTGAGTGTACTTGGTTTGTCTTATGAAGATCCTATCCCTCATTTGCTTGATTTGCAATTCGAGAAAGAAGTTTAGATTTTCCATCATAGACATCTCAAATTTTCCTTACATAATCATAGCAAATTTCTCACAAAGAACCTTATTAGTTGCTCCAAAAATGATATCATCAACTTAAATTTGAACTATAAGGATATCACTACCTTCAGTTTGATAAAATAATGTTTTATCCACCATTCCTCTTTTGAAATATTATCTCATTGAAAAGTACTTAACCTGTCTTACTAACCTCTGTGTGCTTGCTTCAATCCATACAATACTTTCTTCAATTTGTGGACACAATTTGGCATTGATGGATCCTCAAACCATGGATGTTGCTCTACATAAACTTCTTCATAGATTAGTCCATTCAAGAATGCACTTTTAACATCTATTTGATAAAGTTTAAAATATTTAATGCAAGCAAAAGTAAGAAAAAGTCTAATAGCCTCTACTCTAGCAACAGGAGTAAAGGTTTCATCATAATCAATACCTTCTTCTTGATTATAACCTTTAGCTACTAGCCTAGCCTTATTCCTTACCACAATGCCAATTTCATCAAGTTTGTTTCTAAAGACCCATTTCGTCTTGATAACAAGATGATCACTTGGTCTTAGTACCAAATCCCAAACTTGACTTCTCTCAAACTGGTTTAACTCTTCTTATATTGCTATGAGCTGATATTCATTAGTAAAGGCTTCTTTACTATCAGAGGGTTTAATATTTGAAAGAAATGCACTGAAATGGCATACTTCTCTAAGTGAATCCCTTGTTTTAACTTTATCACCAACTTCTCTAATGACTTGATCATTAGGATGTGACTTGCCATATCTCCAACCTTTTAGAAGATTATTTGTCTCTTTACTTTGATCATTAGTCATGGTATCATTGCTGGTTTGATTTTTCTCCTTTTCTTTCAGGGAGAGATCATCAAGAGGAAGATTTACAATTTCTTCTTCTTTGTTCTCATTTGATAAGGATTATCAAACTAACATGAATTGACTGTTCAACAAATAAGGTTCTTTTGTTACAAACTCTAAAAGCTTTACCTCTATTAGAATAACTAAGAAATATAGCTTTATTACTTTTAGAATCAAGCTTATCTAGATTATCCTTACCATTGTTGAGTACAAAACACTTACAGCTGAATACATGCAGGTAAGAGATGTTAGGCTTTCTTCCATTGTAGAGCTTATAAGGAGTTTTGTTTAGGATTGGTTAGATATGTGCTCTATTGGTTATGTAGCATGCTGTACTCATGGCATCTGCCCATAAATATTTAGGAAGTTTCTTCTCATTCAGCATGATCCTTGCCATCTCTTCCAAGGTTCTGTTCTTTCTCTCCATAACTCTATTTTGTTGAGGTGTTCTAAGAGCTGAGAACTCATGATTAATTCCCTGTTCTTTACAAAACTCAATGAAGTTGAAATTGTCAAATTCTCTATCATGGTCACTTTTTATCTTTCCAATTTTCAAACCTTTTTTATTTTATACTTTAGCTACAAATGCCATAAAATATTCAAAATTTTCATCCTTATAAGATATGAAGATAGTCCATGTGAACTTAAAGTAATCATCAACTATGAAAAAAGTTTAGAGATTACCCCGTAGACTTTTTACCCTTTGATAAAACATATTTTTTACCCACAAAGTTAATTATGCTATCTGAGACTAAAATAATTTTTCAGTGAGTAACGTCATAACAATAAATAATTTAACATGGATAAAAAGAAAAGTTTGTGATAATCATGTAAGTTAAAGAGATAACAATTTCCATAAAAAAAGTATAAACTTCAAAATAAAATGGTTCTATCAACTTTTGAATAAAATCTTAAACCATTGAACTATCATAGCAAATGTTAATATCACTTGATTTTTAAGAAGTCATATAAATGAAATAAATACTTGTAAATAAATTACTAAATAAAATCAATAGGATATAAAATCACCAAATAATCAGATTCATAATCATAGGGACTTATCAGAACAATTAACAAATGTAGACAAATAGTCCACGAGGGTAAATAACCCAAATGCGGCTTGTGCCACGAAAACAAACGTGGACACATAGTCCACGAGGGTAAGTAACCAAACACAGCCAAAGCCACAAAACAAACGTGGACACATAGTCTATGAGGGTAATACTAACCAAACACGGCTCAAAGCCACAAAATCAAAATGAGTATGATGCTCACGAATAACTATCCCTCCATTCCACGTGCGTTGGCCATCGCACAGGGCTAGCACCTCCTATAAGCACCTTGCTAACTAGGTGAACCATGGCATGTTAAAGGCTAACAAAACTTCCGCTAGCAATTAATGTTCTATATAAAGTCCCCTTCAAATCCATTTTCAAACATGCGAGAAAATCATCACTTCCATAATAAAATTTTCATTTTCAAAGTCAAACTCACACGAATCATTCTTTGTATCAATTCAATATTCGATAAAATAAAATCTCATAATCAAAGTCTAAAATTATATTTATTAATTAATTAAAATTTCAAAACTAATAAAGGTAATTCCATAAAATAAAGAAGTTTAATAAACAAACTACTCAATAACCACATCATTGTTACTAAAACAATTTGCATAAAAAACGTACTGTTGTAGTAAAGGAAATCTTTATTGAAAAATTAGTTGGGACGCTATCCACTTATCTATCAAGCTCCTAAACTCTAAATTTTTCCCTTTTTAAACTTCTCTAAGGTTGCTCCTCTTCTCAACATCCTATAAAACTATATATAGAAAATTAGTAAATGACTTTGACTCATCTCACACAAATTGCCTTCTAAAGTTAACTTAACCAGTAGTTAATTATAACAACTTTAAAGTGTCTTGAGACCATAATCTACACATAAAGATTTTTTTATAGTATTTAGTCATAGTTAACTATTCAATTAGAATCTAGTCTCTCTTAAGCCTTTTTACAAATACCTCAAGTGTATCCATGTTCAAACATATACTATCCCTCTTTTGCTCTAATTCCCTTTTCTAAAAGTTCTCCTATAACAATAATTTAAACTAATCAAACTTCCTAATATCCATTAAAGAGATTAATTGTCTTCTAGTAATTGTTTAATCAACAACAATATATGTACCACACATATCTTGCCATCATATGTCCAAACTGACATTTAGATATTTTATCAAGTACCTCACAGGCCCTAATCCTTAAACCAATATTAATCTTCCTTTTTATTCAACACTTGAGTTCAACAAATTTCCTAATTACTATTTTTATTATATATATATATATACAAACACTTCCATACAAGCTAGTATCAAGCTCAAGGAAAAGATCATACTCCTATCCAACTTAATCAATAGCAACCAACAACAATTAACTAACTTGTGAATTGAAGTAAACTCAGTTTATCATTTTCTTTTTCCATACTCCTATGGCAGCCAAGAAAGGAGAGGAACAAAAAATTTAAACATTATTCGCTAACACATCTATATACAGGATCAGATTAAAGAGAAGAAAAGGTGAGATTCACTCACCCAAGGATCAAAGAGAGGTGAAGGGAGAGATTCGAGCTTCCATGTTTAACCACGAGCACTGCAACAATGCAGAGATAAGGAGGTATAGATTGACAGCAACATGGAAACAGAAGGAAAGTCTCTAACCTTAATGAAATCCCTTACAACGGCGGATAATAGTGACTCTAGCAGCGACGACGATGGCGTCTGTAGTAGCAATAGTGACGAACAGATGAGCCCAACAACAACTAATGAAGAAGAACAACTAGCAATAAGAAGCAAGGGATAAGGGTTTCACCCAACTACCAGTTATGGACAGATGACAGTAGGGAAAGGGCAGACGGATGACAGTGATGGTGATGAGAAGAATGAAGAACAATAGCGAGGAAGGAAGAAGGCCGAGAACGCATGAAAATATCCCTATTTTTCATTACTCTGGAGTTCAAATCACAGAGGAAAGAAGAAAAATCTAGACTTTAAGAAATTAGGAAAATTACAAGATAGAGCATAGAGAAAATTGCAAGGTGGGCACAAATTTTTCTTATAATTTAAAACCAAATAAAGTCAAACTTTTGTTTGGTAGAATTCAAACTCTTGGTCTTCAAAAATATTTACTAATATAAGTTTCGCCAAACTACCACTTTCTACTTGTGATAGAACTAATTTAAATAAAATATCAATTGAGAATTTTTTTTAAGTAATTTAAAAGTTCAGGTCATTACACTAATTTGTACACCAATTGGTTAATTAAATTAGGAACTTTAATCTAAGACCTAGGAAAGTTAGCTAATTAGGTCAATTGGCTTAGAATAATTTTCTCAAGTCATGACAGCTTTAGTCAAGAGGAAAGGAAAGCTAAACTTAGTCTAATTATGAAAAGATAATGAGTCCAAAATCAACTAATCTCTAGGATTCCACTTTTATGGAAAGGAAAGTTTATTTTGCTCACTTTAATTGCCATTTTAATTACTTACACATTAGGTAATTAGTATAGATAATTAGGTAACTAAATTCCTACAACTTTAGGTGATTTATTTCACTATATAACTTTTAATTAGACTAAAATCATTTCTTGGGAGATGACCTAAGGTTGACCCTATATTTCATTAGGGTTAGCTTTAGTTTAATTTTGAGGATAAGCAACTAAATCCTATTAAAATTTTGGCGCCGTTGTGAGAGAATGTGTTTAGGTTTAATTTAGGGTTGTTTAGTGTTTAATTTGTTTAATTTGTGTTTTTGGAAATTTTTTTGAAAAATTATAAAAAATTTTGTTTTATGTTTTGTTTAGTGCTTTTGTGTACTTTAAGTGTTTTTATTCTGTTTTAGAAAAAGGGAAAAATATTTAATGCAATTTTCATTAGTTTGGTGTAGAGCTAAAAATACTCTATTTCTAGTGTCTCTGTCTAAAATTGAAAACTCAATTGGGAACGACTCTAAGGGAATTTTGACTTGAAATTTATTTCATTTGAAATCTCTATATCTTAGCTTCGTTTTATTTTTTTTGGTCAATTTTAGACGTGGGAAGTGTCCTATGGAAGTTTTACAAGCTAACAAGGTCCAGAGAGCCTTTACAGAGGATTCCCAAAACCCTATTATAATGTTAAGTTGGCATATCTCCCTCTCTGTGCATCCAAATTAGTTGATTCTAGTCTCGTTTTTCTTTTTATTGTCTTAAATTTATTTCTTGTGGTCATCATTTTCTTCAGTTTTTCCATTTTCCTATTTGAAAGTTTGTTGGAAGCTCTAAAGGTCTTCTATATGAAATCCTGTTTCTCTAGAACTGTGGACCAACTTGTGAAAATTCTGGGAACAATTGAAAAGGAGTTTTAATCTAAAATGTCTATATAATTTTCCTGTATATCTGTTATGCATCTCATAAAATTTTTAAGGGAATTTCTCATGTGGATTGACTGCTAAAAAATCCACAAGTTTATTGTCTCTAGAAAGCTTACTATGCAATTTCCAGAATTAGCATAAAGTTTCTTCAAATGAGCATTTCTAACACTTTCCTCTTCACTTTTTAGTTTTTTTTTTGTAATTTTGTTTGTTTGTTTGCTTTATTTCTTGATTTTGTCTACATTATTGTTATGCATTTCCACTCATACACTTGCAGAGGACATATCATTTGAACGTCCTTGGTCATTCCATCATTTTGAGCTTGAATTTGTATCATTACTTGTGGATATAAGTTTCATTGCATTTTATGGCTTGGTTTCATAATTATGATTCATTCCAACCTTCATTTGACATATATTCTCATCCATTTTAGCACCTAAATTGATCATATATCCCATTTCTATAATCAATTTCAACAATATAACTTTAATTATCTACCCTCATATTATGATCATTTCCATCCAAGTTACAATTATGAATTTTTCAATCCCATGAGTTTTGACTCCAATATAAGGACTTATATTAAGCATACACCACCTATTGACATTAAGCATCTAGAAAAATTATGTGCATAAGGCGGTAAATTTTATTATGTGCATTGTGAGGATACCTCCCACTTCTATTATGATTGTCCTATTCTAAAAATATATTGTCAACCGCATGGAGTAGCCCAAGCTCCACAAGAGAGAAATTACATTTTTCAAGTTGAAGATACACAAAAAGTTGCTCACAAAGCTATTGAAAACATAAATACACCTCAAGCCACTCAATCTCTAAAAGAGAAGAAGTCAATCCAACCTTTACTTCAAGAGGTAATTTCTCCTATTCTTATTGAGGTTGATTCTTCTTCACATTTGACTTTGTCTAATGATGAGTATAATGGTTTGAATGATGATGATATTATAGTTGAATCACCTTGGATGTTTGATCATGAAACATATTGTGAAAAAATATATCCTTAGGAAAATACCACTATGAGTTCACATGACAACTATCTCAATTTAAATTCAAATATTATTGAAAGTATTGACTTTTTACTTAGCTTGAATAAAGAAAATGAGATGGATGATAATGTTATCTATAATTTATCTTGCGTGCTTGAAATTCCAATTCCTTCTTGTGATATTGTTGATCGTGTACATGCACTTGTTTCTTCTAACTATAATGTGCTTGAGAAAGGTTGTTTACCTTCTTTTGTAAGTAAACAAGACAATTTTACTAAACAACCTCTTGATTTCAATGAGGAATTTGCTTAACTTGAAGAGGCTATAGACTTGAGTCAAAATTCTGCACCTATTCCTCTTGAAATTGTGCTAATTATAGAAGAAGAGTATGATAAATCTAAGGCCAATTATAAGGTAGAAGAGGTTAATGTTCAAGGCTTAAATGAAATTGAGGACAAGTCACAAGAAGAAGAAAGTTTGGTGGACTTAAAGCATGAGGGAATTGAAGTTCAAGAAAATGACTTTGCAAAGTCTAAAGATAAATTGAGTGATGATGATCTCATGATTGAAGAATTTAATAATGATCTTGCCTTATTGTCTAGTATTGATTCATACTCTTATACTTTCATATCTCCTTGTACTTGTTTAAATGATTATAGATGCCAAAATTGTTTGGAAATTGATGAGTACTTGAATGATGATGACACATCTTCTCATACTTACTTGATGATAATAAAATGTCTACTATACTTAAGCTTCATGGGCATAGAAGGGTATTTTGTCTTACGATGTCGATACAAACACCAAAGGAGCCAATTTTAAAGAATTTTCTCCACTCAAGCTTGATGTCCATAAGGTTTTCAAGCTATTGGAGGAAAATTTTATACTGTAGTACCTTTCTCCATTGAGATAATGGAAGAGATTGAGAGCTTAGATGATGAGAAGGTTGAATTAAAGACTAACCAAGTCAAATCTTTCATAGAGGAAGATATTACCTATGAAACTTTCAAGAAAATCATATCATGTGATCTTGCACTAGATAAGGGAGTTATTTTTCTTTTAAATTCATTTGATAGTATTGCATTTGATTGTTTTGATTTTATTAGTTGTCTTCCATATCTTGATAAGTTTCCTCTATCTCTATTCAAACATCATTCCATTTGTTTTATTATTCTTGATGACCATGTTGCATTTAATGCATCCTTGCTTGCAAAAGAAAATATTAATGGTTGGATTTTATATGATTTGAAGGGAGAACAATCCACACTATACATCTTAGAGCCATTACAAGTTGATTCCGAGCCTCCACCCAAGGTGCTTGGACAAAAGAGTACAATTCGTAGCTTTATGCTACTCCTAAAAGATGAAACTTCAACTTCAAGAGCTTGTGGAGATTTAAACTAGGTTGTATCTTCTTCACCCTTGCTCTTTACTTTACTTTTCTTTATGCTTTGATTTTTTTGATTGAGTAAATTGCAAGTGTGGGGGAGATGAATCTAATAGGAAAAGGTAGAATTTCATTCTTTTTGGTTTGTTTGTTTCTTTTTATTTGTTTGGTTTTGAAAAATAAAAATTCTACACCATACTTTTGTTTTATATTCATTATTAATCTCACCTTGTTTTATCACAAGTCTATACATACATTGAGGACAATGCATGATTTAAGTGTGGGGGAGAGAAATCAATATTTTGTTTTGTATTGGTTTGGAAAAAAAATCAAAAAATTAAAAAAAAGTTTTCTTTGTTTTTTTTGTTTAAGGTTACTTAATTACCTAGCTCTTTGAATAGATATTTTGATGCTTGAGATGTCATAATTTTTAGGATTGAATAGGTGTGAAGTGAACATTCTTTTACCTTGAATTAATAGGTTAGAGTGGCACACTACCCTTTTATAGAAGAGACTAAATACTCATGTGTGATTAATTCCTTAGTAGTATTACCCTCTAGAATTTGTTTTACTTCTTAATTGAGATCACATGTCTTCCAGTTGTTTGATAGGAGATAAAAGATGGCATTCATTAAAAATAGCCAAGAGTCAGAAAGCCAACCTATTATTTTTTATTATCCTTTGTTAGCCACTTTAAGTTTTTAGTTTGATTCTCTCTAAAAGTAAATATTCATCTTATTTTTCAAGGGATGCATGTTAACCTTTTATATATCTTTTTAATATACATTGCGTGTTCTAGATTAAGTGAGTGGATGTCTTTAGTCATTCTTTTATCCATTACTTCTTTATATTTCATTGTCACGCCATTATATCCATCATTTCCATTGTTTTCAAAGAGTTAGGGGTAGTAAAAGAAAAAGAAAAGTAAAGAAAGATTGAAAAAAAAATAGAAAAAAAATTATTATGAAAATGAAAGCAACAAAGTTACTAGGAATAGAAATAAAAAGAAGGATTAAAAAAGGAGAAAAACAAAAGAAAGAAAAGAATAAAAAGTTGCCTAGCTCATCTATTTCATTTGTTTTATTACTTCTCATTAGTGCTTTCCATCCTTATTATGTTAAGGTGTCCACTCAATTGAATTAGGTTATATTTTGTATATTAAAGGGCTATATCTTGACCTTAGTATTATCTTAATACTAATCCTATTTTTCATACATGCATTTCTTAGATTTCCTTTTATTACCCACATTACAACCTAATAAAGTCTACTTGATTCTTGATTGTAAGTGTTATTTAGTGGTGGAGATGTAAAAGGGTTACAAACTTATGGTAGAGTTTATCCTAAAGAATTTTTTGTGAAATTGAATACCTTATATACTTTGAGTGATGAGAGCAAACACTTAACTTAAAGTGGCTTACTCTTTGACATTTATTATTAGTAAAGGTTTGTTTGTGATGTGTATAATTCTTTCTTATTATTGCCACATTGATTGATAATTTGTAGAAGTTTGTGAGCTAGTGATTTGGTGACTTTAAACATTGTTCCTTTATTTTAGTGTTTCTTTTAGGACTTTTTTCACTTGATTTTTCCTAGAGTGTAAAAGATAAGTGCAAGAGAATTGATAGAACACATTTGTTACACACTTTTATTTGTCAATTAGGATCCTTTTATTAATGATTTATCACCTTCAAGTGCGCACATTGCATTAGAATTGGAATTTTACCTAAGTGTCTAGGTTTAATGCAACTCCACCTATATTTATAGCCGATCCCAAGCCCAAGTAAAGGAGGAGGGTTGTGTTAAGCCATCAATAGCCAACGTAAAAGTTTCTTGAATCTATCATGAACATGGACAAAAGATATTATAATGTTAATGCCAAGTTGTTGCCCCTAAGTAACGCGCTGCATGGCTTGAGTATAGTAATAAGTGAGTTAGAGTTACTGCATCAGCACTCGGATGTAGTGTTAAATGAACAAGGGCTACCGCATCATTTTGGATGTGCACGGCTAAAGAGGTTAGTCCTTGAGAGCAACATTAGATTTGGTACTTGGAATGTTATAATATTGAATTGTAAATCTGTAGAGGTTGTAAGGGTTATGATTTAAAGAAAAATCAATATCCTATGCCTGCAAGAAATAAAATGGCATAGAGAAGAAGCTAAGGATATTCATGGTTTCAAACTTTGGTATATAGGAAAAGTAAGCGCACGCAATGGAGTAGGCATCATTGTTGATAAGGAGTGGAAAAAGAACGTTGTAGAAGTTAGCAAAATTAGAGACAGAATTATTTCCTTAAAAATGATAGTTGGACGTGAGATTGTTAATATTGTTAGCACTTATGTGCCTCAAGTTGGGACAGAAGCCAGTCTTAAGGAATTATTTTGGGAGCATTTGGAGGGGTGATTTAACACATACCACAGAGTGAAAAGATTTTTATTGGAGGAGACTTTAATGGGTATGTCGGGAGGGAAGCTGGTCAGTATGAGAGGATGCATGGTGGTTTTGGTTTTGGAGAGCTAAACAATGAAGGACAAACTCTTCTTGAGTTTTTATTGGTGTATAATTTTAAAATTTCCAACACTTGTACCAAGAAGAGAGATGAGCATCTCATCACTTACAAAAGTGAAGCCTCAAGGTCACAGATTGATTTTCTTTTCGTTAGGAACATAGATAGAAGACTTTGTAAAAATTGCAAGGTGATTCCCAGGGATGCTGTAACGACACAACATAGGGTCCTTGTCCTTGATGTGTGTATTATGAGTAAAATTCAAAAATGTTGATAAGTAGTAGCACCAAGGAGTAGGTGGTGGCAATTAAAAGGTGAGAAGTAAGATATTTTCAAGCGGAATCTTTTGGACAAAGGAATTTAGGAATCTTAGGGAAGTGCTAACATTATATGAGAGGATATGGCTAAAAAGGTAAGGAAGGTTGCAAAAGTAGTTTTGGGAGAATCAAAAGGTTCTGGTTCAAGAGATAAGGAATCTTGGTGGAAGGAAAATGGTAGAGCCAACGGCCTAATTGTATATCTATTGAAGTGTGGAAATGTTTTGGTGAAAAAGGGGTGAGATGGTTAACTAAGTTATTTAATGTGATTTTACGGTCCAAGAAAATGCCTAACGAATGGAGGACAAGTACATTAATTCTTATTTATAAAAATAAAGGGAATATTCAGAATTGTACTAACTATAGAGGGATTAAACTCATGAGCCACACAATGAAATTGTGGGAGAAAGTAATTGAGCATAGGTTGAGATTAGAGACAAGTATTTCTAAGAATTAGTTTGGTTTTATACAGGTAGATCGACTACAAAGGTGATTTATCTACTAAGGGGATTAACGGAAAAGTATTGTTGTAAAGATAAAGATTTACACATGGTTTTTATTGATTTGGAAAAAGCTTATGACTGTATACTCAAGGAAGTGCTTTGGAAAGCTTTAGAAAGAAGGGAGTATGGATTGCTCATATTAAAGTCATATAAGATATGTATGAGGGGGTAAAAAAGAACATCTAGTGGTCAAACAAAGGACTTTCCTATAAACATTGGACTACATCAGGGATCATCTTTGAGTCCTTATCTGTTTAACTTGATCCTAAATGTTTTGATGGAACATATTTAATGGAAAATTTCTAAATGCATGTCTTCGCGAATGATATAGTTCTTATAGCAAAGACAAGAGAAGAGGTTAATTGTAAACGTGAGTTATGGAGGAGGATATTGGAGTCGAAAGGTTTCCATCTAAGTATGAGTAAAACGGAATATTTATATTGTAAATTTGGTAAGAGACTAGTCGATAGTAATTTAGAAGTAAAATTAGGAGATCAAATTATACCTCAAGTGAAGAAGATTAGATATTTGGGATCTATAATTCAAAATGATGTTTAAATCGATGGGGATATTTTACATAGGATTCAAGCTGGGTGGTTTAATTGGAGAAAAGCTAAAGGAGTTATTTGCGATCGTAAGGCGCCTAATAAACTTAAAGGAAAGTTTTATCGTACTGCTATCAGACCGACTATGTTATATAGTAGTGAATGCTGGGCTCTAACGGGACAACAAGAGCATAAAGTTGTAGTAGCAGAGATGAGAATGTTACGATGGATGTGCGGACATACACGTAATGATAAAATTCAAAATAAGCATGTAAGCAAAAAAGTAAGGGTAGCACCTAGTGAGGAAAAAATAATAGAAAATCATTTGAGATGGTTTAGGTACATACAAAGAAGACTATGGAAGGTACCAGCGAGAAGAGTGGAACATATAACTTTGAGCCCTGTTAGAAGGGGTAGAGGAAGGCATAAGAGAACATTCTTGAAAGTTGTTGAATGTGATCTCTTAATTAATAATATTCCTAAAAGCTTGATAAATGATAGAGCACAATAATGTTTTGCAATTCATATATCCAACCCCACCTAGTGGGATAAAGGCTTGTTGTTGTTGTCTAGGTTTAATGCACTAGGGGCATTTTAGTCCAAAAAATAAAATTTTGAGAAAATGTACAAGAAAAATTAACAAAGTTTATTTTATGTCCAGTTGATGAGTGATAAAATTATATTTTTAAAATTCATTTTCTTTTGGGAGTAATTAAATAAAAAGTCAACACTTTCTTAAATGTCTTAGTTTGACCTTCGATTTGCTTTTAAGTGAAAATTTTTATATAAATTTGTGCAACTTAGAACGTGATTATTTTAATCCTTATAATTATGAATTCAATTCTGGACTTTAATTAGATTTTATAATGTCACATGTTATTTTATTAAATTATGTGATTTATGCACGTAGGTGGCATGTGACTTGTGCATCAATTGGACAAATAGAGTCAAAAGTCCATAGAGTCAAAGGCTGATGGTTTGGACGTGTAAGGGCTCCTATATGGTGGTTTAGATCAGATAAAATTATGGATGATACATGGGATTAATTGTACACACATTAAAATCATAAACAAGCTAATAAGAAGGTGCCACCTTGCAAGTGTGACAAGGCTCTCATTTTTCATTTATTTTCTTTTCCTATTTTTTAACTGAGCTTTAGCTAATGGGGAAACACTTAGAGCACATCCCACATCCCCCAAAATCAGATCCAACACCCATTCACTTATCTCTTAACATTTTCTCTCATTTGTTCATTGTGTTCTTCATTTTCTCTCTTTTGTTCTTCATTTTCTAGCACCATATCTTCTATTTTTATCCACCAAATCTCCACAAAACTCACACCATTCTTCTCTTCTCCTCAATTTCATCCCACCCCTCCCATTTTCACAAAGATTGAAGCTCATTTCCATCACTCAAGAGCTATAGAGTTTGGCCTTCACAAGCATGTTCTAGGGTTCTTGAAGATGATGAAAATTGGTTAATTTCTTTGATGGAATCCTAGAGAGATGAAGATGGAGGATGAGTCTTGAGCTTCAAACTGGCTAAGTTCTTTTGTTTCCTATCCTCTTCTCTTTTTACTAGATGATTAGATTCCTTAATCTAGGGTTTAATCATCTTAACTTGTAAATTCTAATTTAAATTTTATCTTGATGTAAAGAGAGAGGATTGTTTTATTTAATTTCTTCCTTGCACAGCCATGACTGAGTTTGGCCACTTTTCGTTTGGCACATAATCTTGTAATTTTCAATTAGTGAATTACATGTTAATGTAATCTTGTGATATTAATGCTTAAATAGTTGAGTAGCTTGACATAATCTTGTGGTTACTTGATTTCTTGTCTTGGCCGTGGCATTTGAGGGAAATTTTGAGTGATTCACTTGGTTAATTTTTACACCAATTGGTTAATTAAATTAGTAACTTTAATCTAAAAATCTAGGGAAGTTAGCTAATTAGGTTAATTGGTTTAGGATAATTTTCTCAAGTTATGATAGCTTTAGTCAAGAGAAAAGGGAAGCTAAACTTAGCCTAATCATAAAAAGACAAATGAGTCCAAAATCAAATAATCTCTAGGGTTCCACTCTTGTGAAAAGGAAAGTTCATTTTACTCACTTTAATTACCATTTTAATTACTTGTACATTAAGTAATTAGTATAATAATTAGGTAACTAAATTCCTACAACTTTAGGTGATTTATTTCACTAGATAACTTTTAATTAGACTAAAATCATTCCTTGAGAGATGACCTTGGGTTGACCCTATATTACATTAGGGTTAGCTTTAGTTTAATTTTAAGGACAAGCGACTAAATCCTATTACCCTTGAAAGACCAATTTGATCCATATAAAGCAATTCAAGAGCACTTGATGTGGATACTACATTTTTGCTTTGAAATGTAGTCTTAGTTTGTTTGCCTTCCATACAAGCATCACACAACTTGTTAGCTTTGAATTTTATCTTTGGCAATCTAATGACAAGTTCCTTCTTTACAAGCTTGTCTAATTGCTTCATGTTGACATGGGCTAATCTTTTGTGCCACAACTAACTCTCAGCATCCACAAAGATAAGACATTTTGTGTTTAGTGAGCCATCATCATAGAGATTTATTAAATATACATTATAAACTCTCTTTCCTTCTAGAATTTTTTCCTGTTTGCTCATCTCTTACAAATGCAACGCACAATATTAAAAATAACCTTATAACCTTTGTCACATAATTGACTTATGCTTAAAAGGTTATGTTCTAAACTATCAACTAAATAAACATTATCAGTATAAGGAGAATTAGATGCATTCTTACCAACTTTGCCTATACCAAGAATTCTTCCCTTTTCATTATTTTCGAAGGTGACAGTTCCACCATCTTTGTTTTCCACCATATACAAAAACATAGAGCTATCACCAGTCATGTGCTTGGAGCAACCACTTTTTATATACCACTTTTCATTTGTGGCTCTCCTTGATACCTACACAAATGTCATGTTTTCTTAGGTACCCAAATCTGTTTAACTCCTAGTGGGTTAGTAGACCTCTTTAGAACTCACTTCATATTTTCACTCAACCCTTGCTTCTTATAAATACATGACTTAGTCTTGTGCCCTTTCTTGTTGCAATAGGAACAAGTGGACTTGGGTGAACTTAGTCATAGTGATAAGAACAAAGAAGTTCTTGTAATATTTTTGCTTCTTATTTGGTTTATAGCCTATGCCAGTTTTATCAAAAATAATTCTTTGTTGACTAAAAAATTTTGTTTAAGTTATCTCTACCTTTAACAAATTTTACAAGAGTATTTTTTAAATCTTCCTTTTCAGAAATATGAAGAGAACAACTAGTGCATGAAGTTTTCTTTTCCAAAACAATGATATTCTTTTTCAAAGCATTATTCTCAGTTTTGAGAAACAAGTTTTCATTTTTTAGAAATAGCAAGTTTCTTTTTAACTTGTAAAAATTTTTCATAAGAAGAAAGGATTCATTGTGCAATTCTTCAAAAGCAATTTTTAGTTTTTCAAATGTAAAATCAAATTTAGAGCCTAAGTCTGAATCATTTATCTGATCAAAATGACTTTTGGCCATTAGACACAAATTTACTTCTTCTTCTTTTGTGGACTCCTCATCACTATCACCCCAGATTAAAGAGAGATAAGCCTTGAATTGCTTGTCATACTTGTAGCTTTTACTTTCTTGCTTTAGAGGACAATCGGCCTTAATATGTCCAAGCTTCTTGCATTTGTAGCAAATTATCTCTTTTTCTTTCTTCTTTGAGAATTTCTTCCTAAACTTTTTCTTTCTAAAGAATTTGCCAAATTTCTTACAAACATAGCCATTTCTTCATCTGAGTCATCACTGTCACTTGCTTTAGAATCAGATTCCTCCTTTATCACTTTTAAGGCTGGTGACTTCTTCTTTTTATCAGCATCTTCCTTTAGCATGGATAGTCTTCCTTCATGCTTGGCAAGACTTCCAAACAGAGCTTCCACAGATCTCATGGAATCACTCTTTACTTCTTCAATGGTAATAATTTTAGGTTGCTATTCGGCTGAGAGTCCTCTCATAATTTTTATGACTTACTTCTTCTAAGTATAAGTTTTTCCAAGTGCTACAAGCTCATCCATCATATGAGTATATCTAACTTGCATTCCTTAATCTTGAATCCTTGCTCGTCCATCGTAGTTTCTCCAAGCTTCATCTTGAATAACTCATATTGTTGAGTCAAGGTGCTCATTTTATTTTCCTTGACTCCTTTAGTACCTTCATGAGCAATCTCTAAAGAATCCCACTTCTCTTTTACAATCTCTAGATTACTCACTCTAAAATATTCTTGTTGGCTTAAGGCACTTGCAATAATCAACTTTGCCTTGGAGTTGAGCAACACAAGTTTTTCTTCCTTTTTAGTAAATCACCCCTATCTTTTCTTATAAGTTGTCCTTCTACAGTTTTGTATGGAATGTAGGGATCATTTTTGACAATCTCCTATAAATCAAGGTCTGAGGCCTCAAAAAATAATCTCATCTTACTTTTTTAGAGAGTATATAGTTTTCACCATTGAATCAGGGAGGCCTATTAATTTTAGCACCTTTAAGGAAAACATTGTCAACAAAACCAACTATAGGATCCTCTTAGACTATTATGTCTTTTATCAAGAGTCCAAACTTTGATACTAAATGTTAGGATAGACTGGCACCCAAGAGAGGGGCTGAATTAGGTGATACTTGAAAATTTTTAAAACTTGAAAAGAGTAAAGAGCTAAAGAGTGAAGGAAGAAGATGACACACTTAAGATTTATACTGGTTTAGCTATAAACTTGGCCTATGTCTAGTCCTCAAGGTCGCACTTAAGATTTTTAACTAAAAACACAAGTTTCAATGAGTGCTTGCACCATAGTACAACTCTCAAAACTAATCTTGTCTTAAACCACTTAACACACCTTGCTATAATATAACAAGTTATTACAACACTTGAAAAATCCTTTTCAAGATTTTTGAGATGATAATAGAAGCTTTTTACAAAAAAAAACTCTCTAAAAGGGTAGATGTGAATAAAAATAAAAGCTTATAAACCTTTGAGAGTTTTTCACAATTTTTTTCAAGAATAATGAATGAATGCAATATATAAAATCACAATTTAAAAGCTCTTTTAATGCACAAATGATATTATGTTCACTCAAAGATCATTAGTACATGTTCTGGTTCAAAAAAAATCACTTATATAGTTTTTCAACATACACAAACTATTAGAATAGTGATTCTATCCATTAGTACATTTTCTTGTGAGTGACTGGTATAATCACACGTGTTTTTGCATTAGAGAAATTTTATAAAGCTGAATGTGAAAAATCAAGCATGAATACCTTGTCCTCTTACGCGTGGTTTTGCATTTCTAAAAGACCATTCAATTCTATGTGTTTAATCATACATGGCACCTCATTACTCTCATGTGGTTCAGTACTCATAAGTAATCATACAGTTTTATGTGCATAGTCATGCATGGTATCTTATTATTCTCTCATGTGGTTTAGCACTCATGAATAATCATTCAGTTTTGTGTGCTAAAACTTATTAGTACACCACTTTCTCTCACACGTGGTTTTGCACATCAAGAACTAACTTTAGTTTTGTGTGACAAATCATGCGTAGAACTCTTACTCTCTCTTATGTGAAATGGCTGACAAAATGCCAAGGCCATTCATTGTGATCAAAAATTGTGTGGAACTAAAAACAAATCATGTGTGAAATTTCAATTGCCGATATATAAACATATCTGATGCATATCCACGCATGGAACTTAGCACAGCTCAAGCAAGATTTTACATGATCAAGAGATATGAATTTATGAATCAATGATTACATATGTAAACAATTTTATCTTGGCTTGAGAGGTTTTAAGACTCAACAAAAACAATATGTGATTGTTCAACAAGTGACAAATCACGTGTGGTTCCATCAGTCTTACGTGTGGTTTTGCACTTAGTTATATTTCAATAAGGCTCAAGTGCTAAAACTTACGTGAACATTGAAGCCTTTCGCGTGTGGTTTTACATGCAAAGACAAAGCATAAGGCAACATACCACATAGGTGCTTAATCATGCACGAACTCACATGATCTAACAGTCAATGTGCCTAACATGCAAAAACTCATGAATGACCTGCAGAATCATGCGTGATTCTACCTCTTTACTATGCAAACATTTTTTATGAAAAACCATATGCAAGAGAGCCAAAGTTTGCAAGCTTTAACATACTTAGATAAGTCTTAATGTATATAAAAGAGATATATGATGCTTCCATTTAGTGATTAAGCTCTTTAAGTTTTCAAATTGAATCTAAGAGAATTTAAAATTACTTATTCCTAAACTTCTTCAACTTCTCTTGATTCTTCATGCTTTTAAGGTTTTATCTTCATCCATGATTATTTATATCTGTACACATAACAAATACCTCTTCTCTTGGTTTTGTAATCATCAAAACACATGGTCCAACAGGTTCCATAGGTGATTCATCTCATAGAATTAAGCTTGGCATTTAGCCAGCCAATTCACATGTGAGAACTTGAACGCCACACACAAGTTTTGTCATACAAAAACTTACCCTCCAAAACACATGTGAGACACCCTAAGGTTCATGCTTGAATTATCACATATATATGTTTGAAACTTAGATAGCTCCATTTCACATGTGAAATGCCTGGTTACATGCAAGAAATGTCACCAATGACTAAAAACACTATTCTAAGGGTTTATCAACTACCAAAATGATATATGTGATAGAATTTAAGTCTAGAACAAGAATTTTGATCTTGGAATGAACTATTTGTTATTTGAGCATCCTAAAAAGTTTTTAATTGTGCATAAAAGTTTAGCATTCATTTATTATTCTTGATAATTTTTGTGAAAAAGCTCTCATAAGTTTATAAGCTTTTATTTGTAATCTATCTACTCTTGAAGAGAGTTTTCATGTGAAAGTTTTTATAATTCAACTAAAAAATTGAAAAGGAGTTTTCAAGTCATATGTAACAAGTTACTGGTTATAGTAAGGTTTGTTGTTGAATCAAGACAAGTAAAGTCTTAAGAGTTGTATTATGCTAGCAAGTACCCATTAAAGCTTGTGAGTTTAGTTGGAAATCTCAAGTGTAATCTTAAGGACTGGACGTATGCCAAGTTTTGAGCTGAATCAGAATAAATCTTGTATGTCTTATATCCTCTTTTATTCCTCCTAGCTTTCTCGCGTTTCAAGTTTTTAAGAAAATTTTAGTGTCACCCAATTCACCCCCTCTTGGATGCCAGCTTATCCAACATTTGGTATTAAAGTTGGACTCTTAATTAAGAACTTAACTATCTATGAGATTTCATGGTTGGTTTTAGTGATAGTGTACTCCCAAAAGGTGCTGAAATCAATAGGCCTCAATAATTCAATGGTGAAAACTACACGTTTTGGAAGAGCAAGATGAGATTGTTCTTTGAGACATCAAACCTTGATTTATAGGAGATTGTTGAGAATGGTCCTTATATTCTAATTAAAATAGTAGAAGGAAAACAAGTAAGAAAAGGAACGAGTGAATTTACAGAAAAGAAGGAGAAGCTAGTGCTACTAAATTCCAAGGTGAAATTAATTATATCAAGTGCTTTAAGTCAACAAGAACACATTCATGTCAGCAATCTTGAGACAACAAAAGAAATGTGGGATGCTCTTGAGATTGTAAAATGAGTATGCTGACTTAGAAGTATGAGCTTTTCAAGATGAAGCATGGAGAAAGTATCAAGGAAATGCAAGTAAGATATACACATATGATGAATGATCTTGTAGAACTTGGAAAGACCTACACACAAAAGGATCAAGTCAAAAAAATCATGAGAGGTCTTCTTGCTAAATGGCAACCTAAAATCATTGCCATTGAGGAAGCAAAAAGTAATTCCATGAAATTTATCGCAGCATTTTTAGAAGTCTTGTTAAGCATGAAGAAAGACTATCAATGTTAAAGGAAGATGCTGAGAAGAAGAAATCACTGGCACTAAAAGTATCAAAAGAAGATTCTGACTTTGATACCAGTGATAGTAAAGATTTTGATAAGGAAATGGCTATGTTTGTTAAAAAGTTTGGCAAATTCTTTGGGAAGAAGAAATTCAGTAAGAAATTCTTGAAGAAGAAAGACAAGGAAATCGTCTCCTTTAAATGCAAGAAGCTAAGACACATCAAGGCTTATTGTCCCCCAAAAACAAGAGAGTAAAAGCTACAAGTATGATAAGAAGAAATTCAAGGCATCTCTCTCTTCAATAGGGGGTGACAGTGATAGGAATTTGTAGAAGAAGAAAAAGCAAATATTTGCCTAATGGCTAAAAGCAACATTGATCAGGTAAATATTCTAACTCAAATTTTAAATTTAATTTTACTTTTGAAGAATTAAAAATTGCTTTTGAGGAATTACATAATGAATCTTTTCTGCTCATGAAAAATCTTACTCAAGTTAAAAAGAAGCTTGCTATTTTTGAAAAGAAAAACATGTCTCTTAAAGCTGAAAATGAAGCTTTAAAAAAGAATGTTTATATTTTGAAAAATAAAACTTGATGTGTAGATTGTTGTCTCTACATTTATTAAAAAGAAGATTTGAAAAGTACTCTTGCTAAATTTGTTAAGGGTAGAGATAATCTGAACAAAATTTTCAGTCAATAAAGAAGTGTTTTTGATAAAGCTGGATTAGGCTATAAATCTAAATAGAAATAAAAGTATTATAAGAATTTCTTTGTTCCTATCAATATGACTAACTCACCCAAATTCACTTATTCTTATTGTAACAAGAAAAGACACATGAGTAAGTTATGTATCCATAGGAAGTAAAGGTTGAGTGAAAATATGAAGTGAGTTTCAAAAAGGTCTATTAACTCATTAAGACCCAAACAGATTTAAGTACCTAAGAAAATCTAACACATATGCAATAACAAGGAAAGTAACAAATGAAAAATGATATCTAGGCAGTTGCTGCTCCAAACATATGACTGGTGATAGCTCCATATTCCTATACATGGTAGAAACTAAAGATGGTGGGACTATCACCTTTGGAAACAATGAAAAAGACAAAATTCTTGGTATAGGTAAAGGTTGGTAAGAATTCTTCCAACTCTCCATACATTGACAATATTTGTTGATAGTTCAGGACATAAGCTTTTATGCATGAGTCAATTATGTGACAAAGGTTATGAGGTCATATTCAATGTTGTGTGTTGTATTGTGAGAGATGACCAAATAAGGAATATCATCTTAGAAGGGAAAAGAGTTCAGAACATATATTTAACCAACCTTTGTGATGATGATTCCTTGAATACAAAGTGTCTAATCTCCATGAATGATGAGAGCTGGCTGTAACACAAGAGATTAACTCATATAAATATGAAGCAATTAGATAAGTTAGCAATGAAGGATCTTGTCATTGAGCTACTAAGGATTAAATTCAAAGCTAACAAGTTATGTGATATTTGTATGGAGGGAAAGCAAGTCAAGACTACATTTCAGAGCAAAAATGTGGTTTCCACCTCAAGACCTCTTGAGCTGCTTTATATGGACTTAATTGGTCCTTCAAAGGTAAAAAGCCTAGAGGGTAATCTCTACACTTTTGTCATTATTAATGATTATTCAAGGTTCACATGAAGTATCTTCATGTCTCACAAGGATCAATCCTTTAACTATTTTTATTGCATTTGTAGCCAAAGTATAAAATAAAAATAGCTTGAAAATTGTGAAGATTAAAAGTGACCATGAGGAGAATTTGACGACTTCAACTTCATTGAGTTTTGTGAAGAACAGGGAATAAGTCATGAATTCTCAGCTCCTAGAACTCCTCAACAAAATGGAGTAGTAGAGAGAAAGAATAGAATCTTAAAGGAGATGGTAAGAGCTATGCTAAATGAGAAGAAACTACTAAAGTACTTATAAGCAAACTCCATGAGCACAACTTGCTACATCACAGATAAAGCTTATGTACAACCCATTATGAAAAAAACACCCTATAAACTCTACAAAGGAAGGAAGCATACCATCTTACATCTACACGTATTTGGCTCCTCTTAGATTTGAGGATCCATCAATGCCAAATCATGTCTACAAACTGAAGAAGGCTTTATCTGGACTTAAACAAGCCTTAAGAGCTTGGTATGACTGGTTAAGTACTTTCTTACTTAGTAATAACTTCAAAAGAGGAATAGTGGATAAAACCTTATTCTTCCAAATTGAAGGAAATGATATTTTAGTAGTTCAAAATAAGTTGATGATATTATTTTTGGAGCTACTAATGAAGTCCTTTGTGAGAAATTTGCTAAGATTATGGAAGGTGAATTTGAGATGTCTATGATAGGGCAGCTAAACTTCTTTTTCAAATTGCAAATCAAGCAAATGAGAGATGGGATCTTCATAAGCCAAAACAAATACACTCATAAATTGCTAAAGAAGTTCAAGTTTGAGAATTTCAATCCAAGCAATATTCTTATGATTGCTTCAATCAAGATGGACAAGAATGAAAAAGGGAAGAAGATGGATCGAGCTAGATTCAAGTAAATGATTGGATCATTGCTACACCCTAGTGCTAGCAAACTTGATATAATGTTCAGTGTCTTTATGTGTGCAAGATTCCAATTAGATCCAAGAAAGTCTTATATAAAGGCTGTGAAGAGGATTTTCAAGTATCTAAATGGAACATCACGGTTAAGACTTTGGTTTCTTAAAGGAGGGAGCCTGATTTGATCACATATTTGAACGTTGACCATGCTGGCTACAAGACAAATAGAAAGAGCACCAATGGGGACTTGTTCTTTTAAGGCTCACTCATCTCATAGTTCAACAAGAAACAAAATAATGTGTCTATATCTTTGTGTGAAGCAGAGTATTTGGCTGCTGGAAGTTATTGTCCATTGATATTGTGGTTGCAACAACACTTAGAAGATTTGAGAGTTTATCTCAAAGAGATTCCAATCAAATGTGATAACACAAGTACTATCAATTTAGAAGATGTGATAACACTATCTTGTTCCTTATATTCATCCAAACACTTCTTGATCCTCAACCTAATCTCTCTTTCCTATCATTCTGAGATGGCCCATACTAAAGAGATTGGAAAGAAACAAAGCACAGGGGTGATCAAGAAGTAAAAATTTACTAAAGCCTTAATTAAAGAAGGTAGCAAATCATCTAAACAAAGTAGAACTACAAGAATTATGAGAACTTGTGACACCATTTGAACCAGCGTCATCCAGTGAGTAAGAAGATGCACTGATAAGGCTAAGAAAAGAGTTATCTAAGGATGGCAACAATATGCGTCCTGGTGATATCTCTGAAGCAAGTCTTTGAGAAGGGAAGCTACTCAATGTTGAGCATCAAACACATTACAATCAATACTTTTCTTCTAGAATGGTGGTCACTGGGATCTTCACCAAGTATGATTCTTTCATTAAAACCCACAGCTTTGATATAGATGAATACTTGAGTGATTACAAAGGACTGCTAGAGCTCAACATCAGTTACTCACTAGAGGTCATCAAGTTATTCTATGTGAGTTTTGGCTAGGACAAGAGCAAGAAGACATATAAAGCTCAATTAAGAGGTTATTCTATGTTCTTCACTGCCAAAAGCTTGGCACATATCTTGGGAATTGAAGCAACAGGATTAGAGCTATAATTGTATGATAGAGCAACTAAAAAAAAAGGCTCTAAGGTTCCATTCAGTGGATGACAAGTATAAGGCAATCATGATGATTGAAGATGTGCCTGATAATGTGCTCAAGCCTTAATTAATATTTAAACCAACTAATTTCCCCTTCAAGCATTGGATGCTAGCTTATGTTATGGGGAGATTCTTTATCAACAAAAGGACCATATTCAACACTTGCAGTGAATTTTAATCAGAGTTATTGACAAGACTGATAAAGAAGCAGAAGATCAATATGTGTCATTACATATTGACTAAGATGCTCTATGTATTCAAGCTAGATTCAAAGAAGAAGAGGGAGAAGAAGAACAGAAATCTCTACTTTCCTAATGTGATTTCTACAATCTTAAGGAGATTTTATGTCAATCATATTGAAGGAGTAGCTATAGAGTTAGAAGAATTCAAAGACACTGCTCTCTTCATGATGAAGTTCAAGCTAGTTAGGAATGATTTTATCCCAAGAGGAGAAGATGAGCCTGTTGATGCTGTTGCAGTAAGGAAAAGAAGAAAAATGAAGAAAAAAGCTAAAGCTGCTAGAGCTTCTGAAGCTATTGGTGCTTCTTCATCTCAAGCCTTACCATAGATGCCTACCCCTCTAAGTGATATGTCTACTGCTTTCCTCTATAAAATTCTCAATGAAATTGAAGGCAAGTTGGATCAAGCAGTGGTGCATTTGAAGAATGACATCAAGGGCCTCGATGACATGATACTCTACCTAAATGGAAAATTATATAGAATCATTAATCACCTTTGCATATTTGAGGCTTAAGGAGGAGATATAAGGAGGCAAGAAGTTGAAGCTAGTCTTTCTAGATTTCATAAGGGTTCTATGCACACTATTAATTCTTCCTCAACATCAAGAATCAAATCTATTACACTACCTTTACCTTACCACATGCATTCACCATATAACCCTTCCTCCTAAGAACAAGAAAACCTCCTCTTTCACAGTGACTAAGGATCTTCCATTTGTTGGATAAGGAGGCACAGTGAAAGATTAAAAGTTTTAAATCCCTATCTTAATGTGGACTAAATGAACTCATTTAAGTCAAAGTAAAAAGAAGAGTTACCTTTTCTTTTTATGCTTCACATGTGTTCTCTTCAAGAGTCTAGATCTTAGGAGCTGACAACGTAAATTTGCTCCCTCTACCAATATTTACATGAACAGCTCTCTAACTTGAATAGTGTGTTAGCGCTCCCAACATCCGTTCTTCTTTGAACGTTAGTTTTCCTTTCTTTATGGTGTTTTGTGGCTCTCAAAATGTTTGACCGTCAGAATTTTTCTAACTTTCTCTATCCAGTATGCAACCTCCTATATCATATATATAGATTAGGGTTTTATGTCTTCCTTTAATAAGCCAACAAAAATTTAATTAAATTTATCTCATAAATTTAAACCATAATATTCTCTCATATCATGTTAGTTATTAAATTTAATGTATCATATAAAATTAAATTTAAAACTTACACAATATAATATAATATAATATAATATAATATATGTGTATATATTTCAATATATATATATTATATTTAATTTCATATATCATATACATATATATACACATATACATATACATATATATAGATATATATATACACAAATGTGTGTGTATATATTTTAAATATACACATATATATAATTATATTTTGAATTTTATATTTCAAATAAATAAATAAATATATATATATATATATTTATTTATCAAATAAATATTCAAATATATATATATAATTCATTTACCCTATATTACATTCACTGAATCTAGACATATTCCAAATTTAATGAACTTAGACATTATAGCTTGAGTTGGGCTGTTCTTATGTGCAACCCTGTAGGCCCATATAAAGTTGGCAGTAGGCTAATTATGCTACAAACCCACAAGTCACAAGTGGCCTTTAGGAAGACATTGCGACTACTTAATTCATATGGGGATCGATGGTTCAATGCAACCTATCATATTACTGTATCACATTCCTTTTGTCATGCGATATTTCAGTCAAGTGTGAGGCATGAAATTGTCATTCTCTTTTACCTGACCATTACTTTCTCAATCTCTGAATAGATTAACATAATAATGGAAAAAAAAAAACCTTTCCATTGTAGATAACCATACATTTTCTTAGTCTTACTCATCGAGGGGTCTAGTAATATCTCTCAGTTGACATGATAGTCTATACACAATTTAGCCATTAAAACCTCAATTTCATAGCAATATCAAGGTTTAATACTATAATCCCAAATAACATACTTGGCCAATCACACATGCAAACATTAATAAATCATCACTTGCACTAGTATCTCGACCTCTCACGATGATTTCATCACAAATACATCATTCTAGGCTAACATACACCCATTACATAATTTCTCATACAAGTGACCCATAATATTCATGATGTCCTTAGTTAATATAAAACTCATAAGCTATTTGTTACCATACCAAAATAGAAACAGGAAGAGCTATACAAACTAAAGCTCTCCAATCCTTAATAGTTTCTTCCTTCCCCTTGCACCTATCGAAGCCCTCTCCTATAAAATATAATTATAAGGTGAAATAAATTTCTCAATAATAAAAACATTGTATAATCATGTAATAAATTCACAACTATCAATTAACATGCATAACTATAAGCAAGTAAAGCTCATATATGTAAAAACACCAGTTTAGCATATTCAAACATAAAAACATTCCTATAATCATAGGTCATTTCAACTCTAGTGTGATCATTTTACCATTCGTGCCTTCATATCACCCCGACTAAAACCAAAGGCTCTATTAGACTGATAGGAAATTAGTCGCTTATCCTCAAAATTACACTAAAGCTAACCCTAATGCAATATAGGGCCAACCCTAGGTCATCTCCCAAGGAATGGTTTTAAGTCTAATTGAAAGTTATCTAGTGAAATAAATCAACCAAAGTTTGTAGGAATTTAGTTATCTAGCTAATTATCTAAACTAATTACCTAATATGCAAGTAATTAAAATGCTAGTGAAAGTGAGTGAAATGAACTTCCCTTTTTACAATAATGGAACCCTAGAGATTAGTTATTTTGGACTCATTATCTTCTCATGATTAGGCTAAGTTTAGCTTCCCTTTCCTCTTGACTAAAGCTGTCATGACTTAAGAAAATTATCCTAAGCCAATTAACCTAATTAGCTAACCTCCCTAGGTCTTAGATTAAAGTCCCTAGTTTAATTAACCAATTGGTGAAGACATTAGCCAAGTGATTCACTCAAAATCCTCTCTCAACAGCCATGGTCAAACACATAAATTGAGCAACCACAAGATTATGTCAAGCTACTCAACAACACAAGCATTAACACCACAAGATTATGCAATATTAACACAAGAAATTCACTAATTGAAAAACACAAGATTATGTGCCAAACAAAGAGTGGCAAAATTCAGTCATGGCTGTCCAAGGAAGAAATTAAATGAAACAATCCTCTCTCTTTACATCAACATCAAATTCAAATTAGAATTTATAAGCTAAGATGATTAAACCCTAGATTAAGGAATCTAACCATCTAGTAAAAAGAGAAGAGGATAGGAAACAAAAGAACTTAGCCAATTTGAAGCTCAAGACTCATCCTCCATCTTCATCTCTCTAGGATTCCACAAAGAAACTTAGCCAATCTTCATCTTCAAGAACCCTAGTGATTGCTTGTGAAGGCCAAACTCCATAGCTCTTGAATGATGAAAATGAGCTTCAATCCTTGTGAAAATGGAAGGGATGGAACGAAAATGAAGAGAGGAGAAGAATGGTATGAGTTTTGTGGAGGTTTGGTGGCTGAAAATGGAGGTTAGGGTGCTGGAAAATGAAGAAAAAAAAAAAAAGAAAATGAAGAACACTATGAACAAGAGAGAGAGAATGTGGAAGATGAATGAGATATGTGTTGGATCCCATTTGAGGCTTAAAATGGCGTGCTCCTTGGTGTCTCCCATCAGCTGAAGCTTAATTAAAATAAGGAAAAAGAAATTAAAATGTAAATGGGAGCCTTGTCACACTTGCAAGGTGGCAACTTCCTATTGGTTTGTAGATGATTCCAATGTGTGCCTAATTTCCCATGTGTCATCCACATCATTTTAGCTGATCTAATCCCTCAAAATAATCATAATTCACGTGCAAACCATCAGCCATTGTCCTCAAGGAGTGTTGACCTCAATTGCCCAATTGATGCACAAGTCACATGCCACCTATGTCACATAAATCACATAATTCAATTAAATAGCATATGATATAATAAAATCTAATTCATGTCCAGAATTAAATTCATAATTAGAAGGGAGAATTTATTAAATTAACCAAGTTTTAGGCTGCACAAAATTATATAAAAATTTTCACACAAAGGCAAACCAAAAACTAGGACAAACTAAGACACTTAAGAAAGTGTTGACTTTTTTATTTAATTACTCCCAAACTAAAATGAATTTTAAAAATATAATTTCACCATTCATCAACTGGACATAAAATGCACTTTGTCAATTTTTCTTGTACATTTTCTCAAAAGTTCATTTTTTGGACCAAAATGCCCCTAGTGCACTGATATTAGAAACTTAGGCAAAGTTCCAAATCTAATGCAATGTGTGCACTTGAAGGTGATAAATCATTAATAAAATGGTCCTAATTGACAAATAAAAGTGGGTAACAAATGTGTTCTATCAATTCCCCCACACTTAGCTTTTGCACTCCGGGCAAAATCAAGTGAAAAAGGTCCCAAAAGAAACTATAAGACAAAGAAATAAGAGAAAAACATTGTTTCAAGTCACTAAAATACTAGCTCATGAACTTCTACAAATTATCAATCAATGTGGCAATAATTACGAAAGAATTATGTACATCACAAACAAACCGTTACCAAGAATCAATGTCAAAGAGTAAGCCTCTCTAGGTTAAGTGTTTGCTCTCATCACTCAAAGTGTATAAGGTATTAAATTTCACTCAAAATTTCTTAGGATAAACCCTACTATGAATTTGTAACCCTTCTACATCTCCATCACTAAATAGCACTTGCAATCAAGAATCAAATGGACTTTATTAGGTTGTGATATAGGTAATGAAAGGATGTCTAAGAAATGCATGTATATAAAAAAAAATAGGGTTAGCATCAAAATAATGCTAAATCAAGATATATCCCCTTAATATGCAAAGCATAACCTAACTCAATTGAGTGAACACCTTAACACAATGAGGATGGAAAGAAATGATAAGAAATAATAAAACAAATGGAATGGATGAGCTAGGCAACTTTTTATTTTTATTTTTATTTTTTTTTCTTTCTTTTTTTTTTTTTCTTCTTTTTTTTTCTTTTTCTAGCAACTTTATTTATTTTCTTTTTGACTATATTTTTTTTTTCAAATCTATCTTTGTTGTTTTTTTTTTGGTTGCCCCTAACTCTTTGAAAAACAATAGAAGTAATGGATAGAGAAATGATAATAGGCATCCACTCATTTAATCTAGGACATGCAATGAATATTAAAAAGACATATAAAAGTGTAACATGCATTCCTTGGGGAAAAATAGGGTGAATATTTTTTTTTTAGGAATCAAACCAAAGGCTCAAAGTGGCTAACAAAGGATAATAAATAATAATAGGTTGGCTATTTGGCTCTTGGCTATTTTTTATGAATGCCATCTCTCATCTCCTATCAAACAAGTGCAAGATATATGGTCTTAATTAAGAAGTGAAACAAATTCTAGAGGGTAACATCACTAAGGAATTAATCACACATGAGTGTTTAGCCTCTTCCATGAATGGGTAATATGCCACTCTAATCCATTAATTCAAGGTAAAAGAATGTTCACTTCACACCTATTCAATCCTAAAAATTACCACATCTCAAGAATCAAAATATCCATTCAAGAGCTAGGTAATTAAGTAACCTCAAACAAAACAAAACAAAGAAAAAAATTTTTTTTTGAATTTTTTTTTTTTTTGCAAAACCAAACAAAACCAAACAAACAAAACAAAATGTTTATTTCTCTCCCCCACACTTAAATCATGCATTGTCCTCAATGTATGTATAAACTAGTGATAAAATAAGGTGAGATCAATAATGAATGCATAACAAAAGTGTGGTCTAGAAATTTTTTTTTTTTCAAACTAAAACACAAAACAAAGAAGTCAAATAAAACAAATAAACTCTAACTTTCCTACTAGGTTCATCTCCCCCACACTTGCAATTTACTCAATCAACAAATCAAAGCATAAAGCAAAGTAAAGTAAAAAGAAAGGGTGAAGAAGATACAACCTAGTTTAAATCTCCACAAGCTCTTGAAGTTGAAATTTTCATCTTTGAGGAGTAACATGAAGCTACTCATTATCATCTTCATTCCAAGCATCTTAGGTGGAGGCTCAAGATCAATTTGTAATGGCTCCAAGATGTATGGTGTAGAATCTTTCATAACTTTATGTGGTTGATCATCTTCATGGTTAGCCAAGGTCTCTTCCATTGCAATGATAAATCCTCTAAGTACATGGGGGTTCTTGGCCATATCATCATTTAGACCTATAAAATCAACAAAGAACCCTTCCTCAAGCATATTGGGTTCTAAAGAAGTGCACTCATGATTAATTTCACTCAAACATACATCATCAATTATTTTATCAAGTAAATGATTGCTACTATTTTCAAGCACAAATGAATTAATTTCTAAACAAATAGGGCATGGAGAATCATGTGAACAATCACAAGTGAATAGGGAATTAGAACAAGTACTATGAAACAAAGCCAACTCATCATCAAAATCATCAAGCATTAAATCAATATTATTCTCATTACTATTTGGCTTTGTAAAATCAATTCTTTGATTTTCAACCTCCTTGTCATCTTGAGTTATTTTCAATTCCTTGTTCAAATCCTTAGTAGGAGCCACAGCCTCTTCAAGTTGAGCAAGTTCCTCCTTAAAATCAAGAGATGGTTTGGCTACATTGCCTTGTTCACCTACAAAAGAAGGTAAACAACCTTTCTCAAGCACATCATGGTTAGAAGAAACAAGTGCATGTGCACTATTAACAATATCACAAGAAGGAATTGGAATTTCAAGCATACAAGATACATCATCGCCACCATCAACATCCATTTCATTTTCTTTATTCAAGCTAAGTGAAGAGTCAACACTTTCAATGATATTTGAATTTAAATCAAGAGAATTATCATGTGAACTCAAAGTGTTTTTCTCCCAAGGGTATACTTTTTCACAATATGATTCATGCTCAAACATCCAAGGTGATTCAACTATAATTTCTTCATCTACGTCGTCATCATTTAAATCATTATGCTCATCATTAGATAAAGTCAAATGTGAAGAAGAATCAACCTCAATAGAAATAGGAGAAATTACCTCTTGAAGTAAGGGTTGGATTGACTCTTCTCTTTTGGAGATTGAGTGGCTTGAGGTGTATTTATATTCTCAATAGCTTCATGAGCAACTTTTTGTGTGTCTTCAACTTGAAACATGTAATTTCTCTCTTGTGAGGCTTGGGCTACTCCATGTGGTTCACAATATCCTTTTAGAATAGGACAATCATAATAGAAGTGGGAGATAGCCTCACAATGCACACAATAAAATTTACCCCTTTGTGCATATAATTTTTCTAGATGCTCAATGTCAATGGATGGTGTACGCTCAACATGAGTGCTTAGATTGGATTCAAAACTCATGGGATTGAAAAATTCATAATTGTGACTTGGATGGAAATGATCATGATATGGGGGTGGATAATCAAAGTTATATTGTTGAAATTGATTATGGAAATGGGATGTATGGTCAATGTTAAGCGCTGGAAATGGATGGGAATGGATGTCAAATGAATGATGGAATGAATCATGATCATGAAACCAAGCCATAAAATGCAATGAAATTTATATCCACAAGCAATGATTCAAATTCAAGCTCAAAATGATGGAAAGACCAAGGAAGCTCAAATGATATGTCCTTTGCAAGTGTATGAGTGGAAATGCAAGCAAACAAAATCAAGAGAAATTTTTTTTTTTCTTTTTTCTATTAGAATTAAAAACAATAAAAATGAAAAAAAAATCAAAAACAACACCAAACAAGTAGAAAGAGAGTTAGAAATGCTCAATCAAGAAGCTTTGACAATTCTGGAATTTGCACAGTAGGCTTTCTGGAGATAGTGAACTTGTGGATTTTTTAGCAGCCAATCCATATGAGAAATTCACCTGAAACTTTTATGAGATACACAAGAGATATTCAAAAAATTATATAAAACTTTCAGATTACAAATCCCTCCCAATCGTTCCCAGAATTTTTCACAAGTTGGTCCACAGGTCTGGAGAAACAGGATTTCGTCCAGAAGACCTTCAGAGCTTCTAACAAACTTTCAAATAGGAAAATGGAAAAATTGAAGAAAATCCTAAACACAAGAAACAAAAATAAGACAGTGATAAGAAAAATGAAACTCAAATCAATCAATTTGAACGCACAAAGAGGAAGATATGCTAACTCAAAGTTGAAACAGGGTTTTGGGAATCCTCTGTAATGGCTCCCTGGACCTTGTTAGATTGTAAAATTTTCACAGGACACTTCCCACGTCCAAAATTGACCAAACCAATTTTAAAGTGAAGCTAAGATATAGAGCTTTCAATGAAATAAATTTCAAGTTCAAATTCCCTCAGACTCATTCCCAGTTAATTTTTCAATTTCAGACAGAGACACTAGAAACAGAGTATTTTCAGCTCTACACCAAACCAACGAAAATTGCACTAATTTTTTTTTTTCAAAACAGAATAAAAACACTCAAAACACACAAAAAAAACTAAACAAAACACAAAACACAAATTTTTATAATTTTTCAAAAAATTTTCCAGGAACACTAAAAATGTAAATTAAGTACTAAACAACCTTAGAATTAAACTTAAACCATTCCCCGGCAACGGCGCCAAAATTTTGATAGGAAATTAGTCGCTTATCCTCAAAATTACACTAAAGCTAACCCTAATGCAATATAGGGCCAACCCTAGGTCATCTCCCAAGGAATGGTTTTAAGTCTAATTGAAAGTTATCTAGTGAAATAAATCAACCAAAGTTTGTAGGAATTTAGTTATCTAGCTAATTATCTAAACTAATTACCTAATATGCAAGTAATTAAAATGCTAGTGAAAGTGAGTGAAATGAACTTCCCTTTTTACAATAATGGAACCCTAGAGATTAGTTGATTTTGGACTCATTATCTTCTCATGATTAGGCTAAGTTTAGCTTCCCTTTCCTCTTGACTAAAGCTGTCATGACTTAAGAAAATTATCCTAAGCCAATTAACCTAATTAGCTAACCTCCCTAGGTCTTAGATTAAAGTCCCTAGTTCAATTAACCAATTGGTGAAGACATTAGCCAAGTGATTCACTCAAAATCCTCTCTCAACAGCCATGGTCAAACACATAAATTGAGCAACCACAAGATTATGTCAAGCTACTCAACAACACAAGCATTAACACCACAAGATTATGCAATATTAACACAAGAAATTCACTAATTGAAAAACACAAGATTATGTGCCAAACAAAGAGTGGCAAAATTCAGTCATGGCTGTCCAAGGAAGAAATTAAATGAAACAATCCTCTCTCTTTACATCAACATCAAATTCAAATTAGAATTTATAAGCTAAGATGATTAAACCCTAGATTAAGGAATCTAACCATCTAGTAAAAAGAGAAGAGGATAGGAAACAAAAGAACTTAGCCAATTTGAAGCTCAAGACTCATCCTCCATCTTCATCTCTCTAGGATTCCACAAAGAAACTTAGCCAATCTTCATCTTCAAGAACCCTAGTGATTGCTTGTGAAGGCCAAACTCCATAGCTCTTGAATGATGAAAATGAGCTTCAATCCTTGTGAAAATGGAAGGGATGGAACGAAAATGAAGAAGGAGAAGAATGGTATGAGTTTTGTGGAGGTTTGGTGGCTGAAAATGGAGGTTAGGGTGCTGGAAAATGAAGAACAAAAGAGAGAAAATGAAGAACACTATGAACAAGAGAGAGAGAATGTGGAAGATGAATGAGATCTGTGTTGGATCCCATTTGAGACTTAAAATGGCGTGCTCCTTGGTGTCTCCCATCAGCTGAAGCTTAATTAAAATAAGGAAAAAGAAATTAAAATGTAAATGGGAGCCTTGTCACACTTGCAAGGTGGCAACTTCCTATTGGTTTGTAGATGATTCCAATGTGTGCCTAATTTCCCATGTGTCATCCACATCATTTTAGCTGATCTAATCCCTCAAAATAATCATAATTCACGTGCAAACCATCAGCCATTGTCCTCAAGGAGTGTTGACCTCAATTGCCCAATTGATGCACAAGTCACATGCCACCTATGTCACATAAATCACATAATTCAATTAAATAGCATATGATATAATAAAATCTAATTCATGTCCAGAATTAAATTCATAATTAGAAGGGAGAATTTATTAAATTAACCAAGTTTTAGGCTGCACAAAATTATATAAAAATTTTCACACAAAGGCAAACCAAAAACTAGGACAAACTAAGACACTTAAGAAAGTGTTGACTTTTTTATTTAATTACTCCCAAACTAAAATGAATTTTAAAAATATAATTTCACCATTCATCAACTGGACATAAAATGCACTTTGTCAATTTTTCTTGTACATTTTCTCAAAAGTTCATTTTTTGGACCAAAATGCCCCTAGTGCACTGATATTAGAAACTTAGGCAAAGTTCCAAATCTAATGCAATGTGTGCACTTGAAGGTGATAAATCATTAATAAAATGGTCCTAATTGACAAATAAAAGTGGGTAACAAATGTGTTCTATCATAGACCAAGCGCACATATACAATTGCCCAAAATCACCTTCAGTGGTAGGATCACCCAACCAAAGGTATCCTATCCCACTTTTGAACTATAGTTTTCCCCTATCACATAAGATTTTGGTTGTCATTACTCCAACAACGCATCATATTGATGCTAAGGAGCGTAAATCTCTAACATTGTACCCTATATAGATACTAAGGAGATGATCTCCAACACCGTGCCTTTACAGGCACTAAAGAGATACATGCCATGTGGATTTCTTCTACTCCTTTCTATGGTTGAACTCTCATCCCCTATCATGATCATGCTCACTCTTTTCATGCAAATCACATACCTACACCCAAACCACAAATTACTCATAATAGTAATACTTTCATAAATTTATTATTTTAAAAGACATTATCTATACACAAAATCCTTATTTCATAATGTTCATCACTTTTAAACACATGTATGGAAAATTACATATTTACTCACACATAGTTAAACACTTAATCAAATAGAGTGAATTACTCGGTCACCTCAACCCTTTTGTGACAAAAAGGGTTATCATGGTCTAAATATGTGCTCTACTAAATCTACACATGAAACAACACTCAAGCAATATATAATCTATATGATTTAATGATGATCATCAATTATCACTCTAATTAAACCCCCAAATTACTAAATTTCAGGTACCCATTATACCTAAAATCACATTCTAACGCCATTAACTCTTCCAACATACTTCATTAATTCCCGTTAACACCTAAACACATTAATAACACCAACCATTTACCCACATTGTTCCAAAACACCCAACATTCACTTAAGGTTCGTCTAAACTCTAACCAAAAATTTCAAATCACTACACAACCCATAAACCTAGGTATAGAAGTTTGATTAACTCCCCAAGATCTTAACTAAGTCAATGGCTTCGGTCTAAACCTAAGGAGAGACAAAATCAAGTCCAACATTTCCTTCAAGCCATAGAAATTCACATAATGGGAAAGGAGAGGGGAAATGGAACTTACCTAATGATGATTTAAGCTTGTATTACCTTTAATGTACTCCTAAGATCATCCCTTAGCAGACCCAAAGCCTTCTCCATTGCCTTCTTCTCATTTCTTTCCTTTTCTTCTTTTGAAATCAAACACATTTCATGTTTATTTTAACCCAAAAAGTGGTTGTGCGACATAGCACAATATGCGTGCACTGTGACATATGGCACAACAAGTACCACATGCCATTTTGGCCACCCTTTTAAGCCTAGTTGACCCATATATTATCTTAGCTACTTTCTTAAGCTATCTAACAATCTAAAAACCATATTAGTGTCCCAAAAACACCATTAATTTATTAATCACATATTTTGACTAATTTATCCTTCTTAAAGACTTAGTTTTAAGTTGAAAACTTAGGATCTTACAGATCACTACTAAACAAACAGGTTCATCACCAAATAACTTAATCTCATGTTCTACTATATTTTCATCATGCTCAGCTTCTTGATTGGCCTTGGTCTCAATATCCAATGGTGCAGAATTTTCTTCTTTTAACATAGGCTCCTTTTGAACATCAATCTCTAAAGAAGTAAGAGTGGGTGCTTTAGCCTCCATGGTTCTTTCCTCTATCAAAGAAGTATCACAACTTTCTACAGCATATTTTGATCACTAAAAGCAAGTATAGGTGCATTATCAATAATAACATAAGAAATATTTTAAGTTTCATCCATATAAGGCATAATATTTTCAACACATTCATGCTTATCATCACAAATGGAACAATAAACATGTGCATCAATTTCCAAAGATTCATCAACAATAACATTGCAAGATACATAGTGCTCTTTCATAACATAATCATTATGCAACATCAATTTATCATGCTCATTCTTCAATATATTAAGGGACTCACATATGATTTCCTCATCTATATCACATCATTATATGAATCATTTGACAACTCATTAGACAAGGTAGAAAATAAAGAAGAATCCACTTCATTAGGAATAGAAGAAATTACCTCTTGAAGCAAAGGTTGGATTGACTCTTTCTCTTTTGGAGATTGAGTGGGTTAAGGTGCATTTATGATCTCAATAGTTTCATGAGAAACTTGTTATATATCTTCAACTTGAAACATGTAATTTCTCTCTTGTAGGGCTTAGGCTACTCTATGTGGTTCATAATATTCTTTGAGAAAAGGACAATCATAGTATCAGTGGGAGGTAACCCCATAATGCACACAATAAAAATCACCATTTTTGTGCACATAATTTTTCTAGATACTTAATGTCAATGGATCATGTATGATCAACATGATTGCTTACATGGGATTCAAAACTCATGGGATTAGAAAATTCTAGGTACTAAGGAGAGTAATTCTCTAACACTGCATCCTTTTGGGCACTAAGGAGAAATATAAGCTATACTTGGCATCTCGAGGCATGAGCACTGCCATATGGACTTTATCTCTACTAACTCCACTAGGGTAAACTCTGACCTACTAACATGTCACATTTCACAAACTAGACCATACATATCAAATTTTATACATGTATAAGGAACACCCTTATTATTCATTTCAAAAGTAGGAGGTTTCAGAAATCACTACTCTACTTTTTTTTCCTAAAACACTTAGCTTTTACAATATATGTATATATATATAAATAAAAATCATACAGAGTTCAACAACTTGCGAATAACTTTTACAAGCTAAAATAATATAAATTATTTAGTTACCTCAACTCTCTTATTACTAAAAAGATTACCCATGCTACTGAATCTCCTCTTGGGTCACAACAAGTTTCCCTATACCTCAATCTATAACAAGTACTATATGTTAATTTTCAATTGACACAAGCACTATTAACTAGCTATATCACCCTAAATCTCCCACTTCTCGCTCCTATCGACAAAGAAGCTAGTTAAGGTTATAATTAGTTCACATCGTCCCCTCAATCTTCTCTTTAACTCTATCATAACATATAACTTGATATTGTAACTTATCACACTTCAAAACACTATAAATTAACTAGGACTTGATCCATCTCATTCCAAACAACACCTAAGCTTTATATTAATAATTATTCAACTCAAAGAAACTCTAATTAAGCTGTAATCATCACATATAATCTTTAGGGTTTAAGTATAATCTTTCCTAACTCAAACCTAAAACCTCCAAATCTTCCACCCCTTTAGAAATGGATTAGAGAAGGAGGAGAGAGAGTTAGCAAGCTTACCTGGATGATTGAGAACCCAAATTAACTTTCAATCTTGCCCAAATGGAAGCCCTAGCTTAGCTGCTCAAGATCCCTCTTTATTCTCCCCACTCTCACAAAAATCCCATCTGAAATTCTAAGCTGATTCACACACGTTATATTTTAGAATCTAAGCATTATGCCATGACATAATGTGTTTATGCCATGGCATAATACACAGTGAGCTTAATCTCACTTGTATCAAGCCATCTTATCCTAATCCAACCCAACTTTGACCCTAGCCGAACCTTAAAGCTATCCAATGATCTAAAATATCACTTAACAATTTGAAAATGTGATTAAATTAATTAATCATTTTTTACTAATTTCTCCTTTAATTAGCAAAATTCTCCAAATTAAAACTCTGAATGTTACAATATGTCGCTTACACTCCAAAATATCTAAGTTGACACTAATATAGTACTAGTGGCAACCTAGATCATTCTTCATTAAGGAAACTAACTAAAGTTAATTAAGGCTAACTAGTAAACTAAACTAACCAAGAGTTGATGATTTTAGCTAATTAAACTAAATAGACAGATTTAATTAAAAAGCTAATTAACTAGTGAAATGAAAAAGTGAGAAATTAACCCTTTCTAAAGTGGAGTCATAGGAGTTATGGGATGCTAGATTCCTTGTCTATTCTTTTTAATTAGGCTTGGGTTAACTTCCACTCTCTTGGCCCAAATTAAACCCCTTACACACTTTTGTATAAGTGTGGATTCTTAGCCAATTCAATTAACTAAGTCCTTGTACAATTTTGTACAAGTCCTTAATCAATTCCTTAGCTAGGTGCAAAATGATCAAAATCTCCATTAGTTTCCCTTAAGTGTAGCCTGACTTATGGTGTGTCAAATGCACAATTTTACATACAAGACAATTTATCAAACACGAACTGATTAGACACATTATTTACACACTTTATCCATATATTTAGGACATACTTTGCATGATATATTCCCTAACTATGTGTATTCTTGGTGTTAAAAGTGATAAAATTGCCTGTGGGGTGAATTTGTGCACTAGGGATATTTGGTCTAAATTTATATTTTTTATGAAAAATTGGGTTTTTGTTGGACTAAATGTCATTTTTCTTTCTAGATTCATCATGGTCCAATTGGTTTTTAAAAATTCATTTTGGTTTGGGAGACATTGCATAAGAGTCATACTTTAGGGTTATTGACTTAATTGACCTAGTTTGGGTTTTACATATGCATGTGTTTACATTATGCTTATAATGTGGCATTGCTCTTAAATCTCATTTATAAATATTCTCTCATTTAAATAATTAAGTCCTTGTGTAAAAATATAATTTATTTTATCACACATATATTATTGGATTAAATTAAATGTTATTTTGTGACTTAGGTGAACAAGTGCACTTGGACTTGTGTCAATTGGGTTAAAGGAAAGCAAAGAAGGCTTTAGGTTTGAGTTAGGGTTGCAAGGCCTTTCAAGAAGAAGAGAGAGCTGTAAAATTCAAATTCAAATTCAAAATGACAAGTATGTAGTGCCACATCACTCATATCTCCCAATTACGAAACTCATATTCTCTCCTTAATCCTTGTCTTGACTTTATGATTTGGAAATCAGATTTGTAGCTAATAAAATCATCTTGAAATTAGCTCATATTCATACCTTCTAATCTTCACCTAACCCTCTTTGTGTCTAAATTCATTCTAAGCTTGATCCACACATATTATTTTGGCCAACTCACACAATCATCCATACTAATTAAAGGGTGGTGTAATTTCGTCCAAGACCTAACCCATTCACTCATCCACTCATTTTCTCCCATTCTCTCATCTCTTCTCTTCCATCTCTCTTCATAAATTTCATCCATTACCTACATTACCTATCCATTCATCCATCCGAGGTTTTCATCTCCAATGGTAGGTGAGTTTCATTTTGGCCAAGGCATGAAGAAGAGGTCTTTAATCTTAAAGGAGGAGGAAGAGGATGAGGCTGAACACTTAACATCTCATTCATTTTTAATTACTCTACCCTTGTTTTCTCCAATGTCTTAATGTTATAATGCTATAATTTTGGATTAATTCATCATGTATTTGAGCCATAATCTTGGTTCGTTTGTATAATCTTAAGTGGTTGATGCTTGATTTCTTGTTTTCTCACCATAATCTTGGGAGTTTACATGCTTTTTAGGAAGGGCCGAATCACATATCTATAATTTATATCACACTCAGTCAATGCTTAAAACTAACATAATGAATGGAACTAAGGACCTTAATCTAGGACTTAAGGAGGCTGTTGGGAAGGTTAAGAGGCTAGAGATAATTTTTTTAGTTTTCTTCATTTTAGGCCAAGAGGGAAATGTAATATAAAGCCAACTTAATTAATTTTTTAAGCCAATGACTCACTCACTTCTCCAACTCTAAGATCCTACCATTCTATAAGAAATCACCAAAAATACTTTAATTTAGTTTTAAAGCTTTCTTTTTAATTTTTAAAAAAGTTAAATCAAAATCAATCAATCCTTTGAGTAGTTTAATTAACATTGGTTAGCTCTAATTAGTCATAATAAGCCTCTTCAAGAGAATCAACCTAGGTTGACCATTGTCTATCTAGTGTGAAACTTAGTACTATTTTGGGAGTTAATGACAAACTCTTTCCACCAACCAAACATATTCATGCCTAGCTAATGTAAGACATATTCAACATATATAAAACATATATTTATATGAATTACAATATATTAGAGAAATTTTCTAGCAACTACACAAAGTAAAACCAAGTGAAAAAAATAATAAACCAATTAGTTGAATACCAATTTTGGTCAATAAAAACAAGATATAGTAATGTTCCTAATTTTAAGAACAAGATTAAATCAACCTAGGTTTAATGGAGAGTGGCCATAACCCTTCACCTTCCTTGAGATAGTTCAAAACTCCTCTAACATCCTTTCCTCTTAACACTCCTTATAGATTTAGCCTCTAGTTATCTTGGAATCCACTTAAGCACAATCCTTCCACCATGGCTAAACCATACTCATAAACATCTTGATGATTTTGAAGTCAAACAAAAAAAAAAAGCACTAGGGTTTGATGTGTGAGATAAGAGAAGAAGAATAGTGGAGTTGGATTATGATTTTAATAGTTGGATCATGAGTTATAGAGGAGAGAAGGTGAGATAGAGATGGAGATAAAGAACATGAAGAACAATGGAGAGAGAATGGAGAAGGGTGGCTGCCAAAATGAGGATGAATGGGAGAATGAATGCTGAAAATAAAATTAAGGTAGTTTGATTCAAGTCTAAGGTGAAAAGGCCTAACTCAAGTATTAAGCAAATAGGTGAAAAATAAACTAGGGTAATTTTATTCTTTACTAGGGTAAAATGGATGAAAATTCAGATGAAAATAGTATGAAAATTGAATTAAATAAAGCTAAAGGTAATGAAAAATTAAGAGTAAGTGGAATGAAAATGTGGTGCAATGCGTGCAAGACCATACAAGGCTCGTAGTTTCATCTCAAAACTCAAGTATTTTGCCTCTTGACTCATCTAGTATTCCAATCTAATAGTTCTCATGTGCCACATTCAAGGGTACATCCCTACACAAATAAGTGTGATGCATAAGATCAAAGTTCAAAGCATATAGGTAATATTTGTATTTTCAAATTAAATATATGTGGCAAAGTGTAATTAAATAATAATAATCAATTATGACATCACAAAAGAGGCTTTGGGGAATGATCTAGAGCCAAAAAATTGTAAGCCATACATACATAACAATGACCTAGCCTAAGTGTAAGAAAACAAGTCAACCCAAAACTTTGACTTTTTAAAATAGTTAATTTTTGAAATTAATTACTCTCAATCTAAAATGAATTTAAGAAATCTAATTGGACCATTGTTATTCTGGACTAAAAATTCAACTTGACAAATTTTCTCAAATATTTTCTCAAAAGTCAAATTTTATGACCAAAATGCTCCTAATGCACAAAATCTTACACTTAGACAATTTTTCACAATCAATGCAATATGTGTGCAATTTGGGTAAATATAACATAATTTTTTATCAATAATAATAAGAAAAATTATGCAAGAAATGTGACTTATCATCATGGTAGTCCTTTTGTAAAATATTTTATAATAAGAAAAGCTCAAGTACTAAGGAAAACTTTTATAAAATGAATTTGACTCTTTATTACCATGATCAGCACTTTTTTACCATGGTAGGGTTTGAAAGTGAAATCTAAAACTCTTTCTACTATGGTAAACCTTTATTATTATGGTAGTATTTTGAAAAATCTAGTTTTACTTTTTATTACCATGTTAGACAATTTTCTGCCATGGTAAGTATTTAGGAATTAATGTTTGATTAATCAATCATATTTTCACGAAAAATTGGAGTGAAATTTTAGATTGTTACAAGTACCCTTAATATTCATGCTTGAATTGTATCTTGTGTTAGCTTAAAGTTTGTTTTAATTGCAATCCACATATAACTCTGGGTTGAATCACTCTTGAAATAGGTTTTGCACTTAGAAACTTTCAAGCTTGACTTAAAAAGTCTTATAACTAAACAAGCCAAATCAAGCTTATTTCATAAGTGAGTCAAGTGTGTTTTAGCCAATAGAGAAGTAGGATGTTTCTACATTCCATTCCACACTTTATCCCTTAAAGTACCCATACATGTTTTAAGTCTCGAAGAAGCTAAATGCCATTCCATGCATGACAGCCTCCAAATCATACTTTATTTGGCCTCTTATAAGAATTTAATGCTAAATAGGGGAAGTGGCATTTCTAATATTCTTCACTTCACATCTTTAATGGCTAAAAACCTTTCCCTAAGTGTTCCTAACAGTCTTAATAAACTTACACTATATATAGAACCTCATTTAAGTAAATGAGTAACATATTAATTGCGATTTAAGCATCTTGCAATGATTTCTTACCAATTTACATTGTGTTCATATGAAAAATGCTCTTAGCTAGTTTGTAGGGATTTATTGTAACATCTACTCTTTAAGAGAGTTTATTAAGTGTGCCTTAAATAGTTCTTATATATCATCTTTTTGAGAGAGAATTTACTATGAAATACATTCCACTTATATTTAAGTGAATAAAAGATAGTCTTCCCTTGTGTTGATACAAAGAAAAGATTTTCTCTGTGAAAGTAGTCATTGTAAGGAGAGATTTCCTTATTTGTAAGAGAAGTGTTCTCTTGTGTGAGAGATTCACTTGTGTAGTAAGAGATTTACAAATAGCTTATAAGTGCCTAACCAAACTTGTGATTTATACTGTGGTGGCAAACACCAAGGATAAATCTTTTGTGTGGTATATCTACCCCTATACTCTTTGCATTCAACTAATTTATATTTTGCACTCTCTCTTGGTTGTTGCATTTGTAAAGTTTACATATCTAAAGAATTTTGATTTTAACTTACCTAATTTAGGTCATTGTCTTGAAAAGAAGTTTTAGAAACTTGCTTTTTTTTGTTTTCTAAATCATATTTCACAAGCTCTCTTTGATTTCCATTCTTTCATATACTTGGTTTTGAAATAATGATTTAATTCTTACTTCAAGTGTTTTAATAGACCTCTGTAACAAAAGTACTTGAGTTTTGCTTACTAGTTCTTTGCCAAACTTCTAGTAGCGCCTTCAAATTGTACTAAATCTGTGGAAATTTTTGTTTTGTCAAAAATTTTGTAAACACCTAATTCACCCTTCTTTTAGGTTTAGTTGCCTAATCTTTCAAAAAGGGATTAGTCTGAATATTTAAATTATTTTTTATTATTAATAAAATAAAATTAAAGTCATATAAAGTTGAAAAATCTTAGTTTTTTAAGATAAAGATCAAAATTGACTAAAAAAGAAAAATAAAATAATATTTTACAATTTAGGGATTCATGCTAGCTCGAATAAGCTTAAAAGCCTAAGTTGTCAAGGCTAAGTTTAGTTATATCGTCTATTTTATAAATTTAATGAAAAACATAACTTTGGGTCCTTGTAGGGACCTATATCAAAACTCAAGCAAAGTACAAAGACTCAAAGTTATGTATACCTATATACCATTGTTGACTTAAGATACCAAAAGCCCCTAAATAAACATTTTGTGGGTAATTTTGCACCATATAGTTGCTTCCTTTTTTTCTAATGGTCAATGTAAAAGGATGTTAGTCAAATTTAATGATTTGAGCACTTTTACGCTCACTTAATTAATATTATGGTACTTTTGTACCATCATTCACTTAAGAATGTTGGGTGCCCTTAGAAAAAAGATTCATTGTTATTTTTGCCCTTTAACCAAAATAAAATAATACACGTTATCTCTAATTCTGTCTCTTATTAAAGACCCATTTAGAGATGAAAATGTGTTGGTCTCTAATATATTTATTTTACTTGTCTCTAATCCTGTCTCTAATACTAAATTAATAAAATCCAAAAATATTTTTAAAACACTAGGGATGAGGTTAGTGATAACTACATTTCGTCTCTATCAATTAAATTTATTTGTCCCTAAATCCATTACTATTAAAATAAAATAAAAGTATAAAAAATATTTATAATTGTAGTGAGGGATCTAGAGATAGTTGTGCATGGGTCTCTAATTAAATTGTTAGTCTCAAATGTTGTCTTGAAACAACTTTTTTTTTTCAAATTAGAATTGGCAATGGAGTTAGAGATGATGTATTTAGAGGCAATGTACTTATCACATCAAAATGTGTCTCTAAGATTTTTATGCTTTTCAAGTTAAATTTTTAATTTGTAGAGACGGCATTAGAGACAACCTTTGAGACAACTTGCTTTGAGATGCATGGTATCCATCTCTAAATCCCTCACAGTGGTTTTTATTATTCTTTTGTATTAAATTATCTCTACATCTATATTGTCTCAAAGGTCATCGCTAGTATAGAGGGATATGAATCTGTCTCTAATTGTCATTTCTATTATCATATTTTTTGTACTATATAAACAATCTTCATATCTTATGATGTTAGAAAAGTTTGAGGTTCCTCTGATGTTCCTAATATTTTTGGGTTATGATGGTTTATGTCCTTTATTAATGATTTGACCCATGTAACATGGATTTGTTTGCTCAAACAAAAATATGATGTTAGAATTGTTTTCCCCTCCTTTTACAACACGATTAAAACTCAATTTGGAGTTGAGATACAAAGGTTCATATTGAACAATGCAAAAGATTATTTCAGTTAATCTTTATCTGATTTTTTTTTTTGAAAATCATGGAATTTTACATGAATCATCTTGTGTTAATACTTCCTAACAAAATGAGGTTGCTAAGAGAAAAAATAGTCACCTTCTTAATATTACAAGAACCTTATTGTTTCAAACCAATATGCTGTTTTAACTGCAACACATATGATTAATAGATTTCTTATCACTATCCTTGGGTCAAGGAGTCCTATGAAAGTTCTCACTCAAATTTTTTCCTAATTTACATGCATCAAATGGTCTCACACTAGGTTTTTTGGGTGTGTTTTTTAGGTATTCCTTTACTTAAAAAAGATACAAATGCTATCATCCTATTTAAAAATGAATATTTTTCATATTTTATCATCTCAAGCATCTATATGTATGATTGGGAGTTACTGGAGTTTGATGTGAAAAATGCTTTCTTTATATGTTAGTTAAAGAAAGAGATTTATATAGTGATTCCCCTTAGATTTGAGTCAAATCTTCCTCCTAGTACAGTTTGCAAGCTTAAAAAGGCTCTTTATGGATTGAAACAACCATTAAGGACATGGTTTAGAAGATTTTCAAAAGCCATGGTTGGTATGGGGTTCAAACAGAGTCAATGTGATCATACTTTATTTATGAAACACTTTGCTTGAGGGGGAGTAATAGTTTTATTTGTTTATGTTGATGATATTATAGTAATAGGAAATGACTTGGAAGGGATTTGGTCTCTACGAAGTCAACTAATGAAAGAATTCCAAATGAAGGATTTAAGGAGATTGAAATATTTTTTAGGTATTGAAGTTGCTCATTCAAAGCATGGCATCTTCATATCCCAATAGAAGTATGTTATTGACCTTCTCACTAAAACAGGGAAGCTGGGGTGCAAACCCATGAACACTCCAGTTGAACAAAATCATAGACTTTGTAAGGAAGGAAAGCATCCTAGCAAATTGAAGCAAAATCAAAAGCCCAGCAAACCTCCTCCTTTAAAGCCTCTTGTCAATAAAGAATCTTATAAGAAACTTATTGGGAAATTAATCTATTTAGCTCATACTAGACTTGACATTACTTATGTAATGAGTATGGTGAGCCAATTTAAGCCTGATCTTAAAGAATCTCATCTTCGAGCAGGTTATCGAATACTTGAGTACTTGAAGGGTATTTGGAGAAAAGCTATTTTGTTCAAGAGGGAGAGAATATTTCCCTTGAAGCATACAGTAATTCATATCATGGAGGTGATATGGACAACAAAAGATTTACGTTAGGCTAGTATACATTTTTGGTTAAAATCTCGTCACTTAAAGAAGCAAGAAGCAAGATGTGGTGTCTTGATCAAGTGCTGAAGCTAAGTTTAAAGCTATGGGACTTGAACTTTTTGAGTTATCATGGATAAAGATCATTCTATTTAGGTTTGAGAATTAAATGGGATAACCTAATGACACTTTACTATGAGAACCAGTCAACTATCAACATTTCTCATACGCTAGTACAAAATACGAAATTTATACCCCTATATCTACACTAGTTATAGCGCCTACGGTGTAGAAATTAGAGGCAGTGACATTTTCATAAATAAATTTTTTCTCGAACAATATCTACACCGATTCTAGCCGTAAATTGGTGTAGATATACATATCTATACTAGGTTTAATCTTAACCAATGTAGATATGTCTTATATTTTTAAAAAAATCATTTTTGTCATATCTACACCGATTATAGTTAGTACCCGGTGTAGATTATTATAATTTTGTTTTTTCTTTTTTTATTAACCTATCTACACCGGTTACATATATAACCAGTGTACATACCTAATTTGTTTTTTTAAATTTAAAATTGTGCCACACGTAACTGGTGAAGATGTGTTTATTTTTTTAAATAGAAAATATCTATACTCATATCTATACCAAGTTTTTCTTTTAACCGATGTAGATATGGTTATTCTTCAAAAACCCTCCTCCTTCAATTTTAATTTTCAAAATCTCCATTAGTCAGCTAAGAGACATCTTTGATCTTCCTCCTACCTCCCTCATTTCTTCGCCCTTCTTCCTTTGCCCTTCTCTATCATTATGGCATCATCGGTGGTTGTGGGTATGTCAAGATTAGTCCTCTATGCCAAAATCACCAAAATCATCGAAACCCTACTCCCTTCTCTGTTGAATTCTCTTGCAATTGTCGCCAGTGGCCGTGGGTATGCCAAGACATCATTTGCAAGTGACTAGTTTAGTGTGCATGCATAAAGCTTCTCCCTCCCCTATTCTTGGTCTGATCATAAAATCCTCCTTCCTTTTTGTGTTGTTTGTGTTCTGAGGTGAGGAGTTTCAATCCTTTATTTACTATTGTGGATTGAGATTAATTATTTACTAGGTGCTCGTGTTATGGATTAAGATTCTGAAATCTTTCCCTTCTTTTCTCTATTATCCCTTACTATGGCCATATATTGCTTATTTGTGAGAATTAAACTTCATAAAAAAACATAGAATGGCTTGGGTATTGCTTATTTGTGAGAATTAAACTTAGGTATTGCTTACTTGAGTATTGCTTATTGTGAAAAAAAATTAATTATAAAGTTTTTGTGTGTGATAAAGGAGAGGGACAGCTAGAAGAAAATATGGTCAAGATAATGGCATAACTATGGTTTAAGACAGCATACTCGCTCCTAGGTGTTGTAGTTATATGTGAAGGTCTAATTGTATGACTAGTTACATTGCATATGAGTTGCAATTAGATTGCTATGTTTAACACAATTATGTGCTTTGTGAGTATTATTAATAGATGTAACACCCATATTTGTTTTTAATATTTGAGCTTTTACATCTCTAATTAATTTGAGGGGAAAATGTCTAATCAAATAAAGAAATATTTACATTTACAAAGAAATATTCCTTGCGTAAAATTTTGATCATTTATGAGTTGTAATTGGTAAGTTCATGTTATATATATGTCTTTACTCTTTAGAAAAAACCTTTGGAGAGGGAATTAAAGAGAGATAAGCTTGGTATTAGTTTGACCTTGATGCATACAAGATATCTAATAAAATGCTTGACAAGAAGAATTTTAGCATATGGTGGAAAGTATAAATGTGATAATTGTATTAGTGATTATCAATTTGTTATGGAAGATAATTATTCTCCAAAGGGAAGTTGGAATTGAAAAAGAGGATTTTCAAAGAGAGTATTTGCATTAATAATTCTAGTACCAAATTTCTATTTTTATATTTTCATTAGAATTGAGCTAGGTATTTTTACTTGATTTTGAAGTTAAAGGAATTGGCTTATATGCCTATATAAATTCTATTAAGCTAGTTTATTTCCTATGAATTAAATTATTGTGACATCATTACTAATTTATTTTCTGTACGTTGGTAGAGCATTGATAAAGCCTAAGGCCATTAGGCATTGCATGTGACTGTTTTGTTTAAATAATATTATTTTCTCCTTATATTTTCAATTGTAAATTTATTGGAAAGTCCAATTTCAGGGGAGATTCTACTAAATTTTTTTTAAATTATTGTTTTGCCCCTTCTTCTTTATGAAAAGGGCCAAAAATATAAAGTTGGCTTCCCTCCTACTTACTATATAAGAACGAAGCCAACTCTAAAAAATATTCTTAAAAAATTAAAAATTTTCAAATTAAATTGGAAATTATTGTGTTAGCATGCTTGTTTTTTATTTTTCTAATATATAACTCTTCATTTGGCCCTATTCTAATGGATTTAGTGATAATCCATAAACTCTGTTGTATTTTAGGAAGACAAATTAAACATAGATCATAGTTGGATAGATGCCAAACAAATGAGCTTAGAGTTTGCTAAGGGGGTTAAGGGGTTTTTGAAATTTGCTCAAAGTAATGTTGAAGATGATAGTAGGAGATTTTATTGTCCTTGTAGGGTTGTTTGAATGAGAGGTGGCTAAGTACAGATAGAATATGCAAACATTTAATTTATAAGGGTTTCTCAAAAGTTATAGAGTATAGATATGGCACGGTGAAAGACTGAATATGGCGATGCCGAGTACATCTCATTGCAATATGTTGATGTTGTTGTTGTTGATAATGATGATATGGTTGATCGATTGGAGGACATGATTTGTGATGTGGGTAAAGAGGCTTTTGAGCAATCCCAAGCATACAATAATGTGTGCAATTATGCAAAGGCACTTTGTATTCGGGGTACGAGGAATTTAGTTTGTTGAAAGTAATGTTGGAATCAGTGAACTTGAAAGCTAGATCTAGGTGGAGCAACAAGAGTTTCACAGAAATACTTGACTTATTCAAATTAATTCTTCCAAAAGAAAATGTGTTGCCAGTTTGTTACTATGAGGCGAAGAAAATTCTATAGCCATTAGGCATAAAGTTCAAGAAAATACATGCATGCCCAAATGACTGCATACTGTACAGGAAAGAGCTAAAGAGGAGCAAAAGTGTCTTGTATGTGAAATACTAAGGTATAAAGAAAACAAAGCTCCTACGAAGGTGCTATGGTATCTTTTAATTATACCAAGGTTTAAATGGTTGTTTTCTAATGAAAAGTATGTGAAGAATCTGAGATGGCATGCAGATAAGAGGATTTCATATCGAAAGTTCCGACATCCGGCCGATTCTAAGCAATAAAAGAAAATTAACACTTTGTTTCCTGAGTTTAGCAGTGATCCAAAGAACCTTAAGCTTGGACTTAGTATGGATGGCATGAATCTGTACGATAGCCTTAGCAGCATATACAGTTTATGGCCTATTTTGTTGGTGATTTACAACTTATGTCCCATGTTGTGCATGCAATGCAAGTATATCATGTTATTTATATTCATTTTGAGACTGAAACAATCAAGAAATGTCATTGATATTTACCTAAGATCCTTGATTAAAGACTTGAAAAAGCTATAGGAAGTAGGTGTAGATGTGTTCGATGTGAATCAAAAGGAGGTATTCAAGTTGTGTGAGGTGATCTTTTGCACTATAAATGACTTCCCTATATGTAGAAAATTGTCAAGCTACAGTGTTAAGAGGCATAAAGCATGTCCAATTTGTGAAGTGGGCACATAACTTCATCATGAAAAAAAGACAGTCTATCTTGACCATAAGAGATTTCTTGAAGAGGGTCACCATTGTCATAGAATGAGGAAAGCTTTCTATGGTGGTCAATAGCATGGAACTACCCCAAAGCCATTGACAGGAGAACAAGTTTATGAATTAGTGAAAGATATCAATGTTACATTTGGCAAGACTATAAAGAATAGTGAAAAAAGTATATGAAAAAAGAGGTCTATCTTCTTTGACATTCCTTATCGGCACCATCTTGATGTGAGAGATTGTATTGATGTCATGTATGTGGAGAAGAACAAGTGTGATAGTATTATTGGAATGCTTCTTGACATACCGAGCAAGTCCAAGGATGGTGTGAAGGCAAAATTGGATTTAGTAAACATGAAAATTAAAGAAGACTTACATCCAAGACTGATTGGTAAGGGGACTTATTGTCCTCTAATTGACATAGTACAAGGATGTGAAAAGAAGCTTTTATGAGTGCTTACACAGCATGAAAGTTCCCTCAAGGTATTCTTCAAATTTTAATAAGCTTGTGTTGATGAAAGATTTAAAATTAATGGGCCTCAAGTCTCATGATTATCATGTTTTAATGCAACAACTACTACCAATGGCTATTCAAGGCTTCTAGCAAGATGAATTGAGAGACATCATAACCAGGATTTGCTTTTTCTTTAATGCTATATACTATAAAGTCCATAAGCCTGAGGAATTGGATAAATTAGAAAATGAAGCATATCTTATCTTATGCCAACTTAAAAAGCTCTTTCTTCCATCATTTTTTAACATTATGATACATCTAATTGTTGATCTAGTAAGGGAGATAAAGTTGTATGGCCTTGTGCATTTACTATAGATGTACCCAATTGAAAGAACAATGAAAGTTCTAATAGGATATATAAAGAGTTCACAAAGTCCTGAAGCATCCATTGTTCAAAAATATGTCTCTAAAGAAGCAACAAATTTTTTTCAAGATTACTTGAATAATGTACAACCTATTAGGTTGAGACAATATGACGTCAAAGATCATAGACTGGCATTTATGTGAAGATCAATGATCTTTATGAATTGCAACAAACACACTTACATATCTTGAATAACGTTGATCAAGTTTAGGACTATATAGATGCGCATAAAGAACTTGTGAGGAAGTAAAATAGTCAAATTAAGATGACTGAGCAAAGATTAATTAGAGAACATAACAATACTTTTGCAAAGTGGTTCAAGCATAAGGTTGAGAAGGAAGATTGTGTTTTTGATATTGTTAAGGGGCTAGCATAAGGTCTGAGTGTGATGTTATATGCTGGATTGCATTTGATATTAATGGATATTTTTTCTACATGAAGTCTCTAGACAATAGGAGTAATGTGCAAAATAGTGGTGTTACGTTAGTGGCCTTAAGCATGCACTTTTCTAGCTCAAAAGACCTAAATCCTTTGTTCACATTCATGCCTTATTATAGGGTTATTGAAGAGATCTGGGAGGTTGACTATATTAAATTTAAAATTTCTATTTTCAAATGCAAGTGGATTATGTTAAAAATAGTTTTTATTAAGATAGGATAGGATTTACATTAGTCAACTTGAATACTTTAAGTTTTGGTGATGCACCTTTTATTATGGCAGACCAAGCAAAACAAGTATTTGATGTCATGGATTTGAGAAGTGAAACATGGTCAGTGGTTCTTGAAGGAAAAAGGAAGGTTAATATTGACGAGAAGGATTGTTCAAATTTTAATATTTTCGAGACTCCTTCTTTCTCAATAGGCTTGCCTGTATTGAATGTAAAAGATGAAATGGATGGCGAATATGGCATAAGAGATGATCATCGTGAAGGGATATGGGAGAATATTACTATTTAAAAATATGTTAAAAGTTAGTTATTTATTTAGAACCGATATGATTTATTAATTTGTTATTTCTTATGTTTTATTCATATTAGAACATGCTTTATTTATTAGTTATATCACTGATGATTTTTACTTATTACCTAAACAAGAACATAGAGGATCAGAGCATTAATCAGGACCAACCTAACCCTTCTACTCCAATCGTGTCTACCAGTGGTGATGATAGCGTGTCTATTAGTCCCCAAACTATGGGTAGTAGCCAATTTACATGATCCAGGAGACCTAAAAGTGGCACACAATTAAGAGAGTTGGCTCTAAGTCAAAGTAGAGGCAAAAAGATTTTGATCTAGTTTGATGACAATTGGAAGCCAATTGGGCCTAATGGGGCCAAGTTTATCAATTTTTTAGGTCTCCAAGCTCACAACAATCCAAGTATGTTGGCACCCATATAGGACAGTGTTCTAGAATGAGTGACGGAACAGATTTAGGAAGCCATCAATGTATGAAAAAAAATGTACTTTTATCACTTTTTATCATTATTTTTTACTTATTATTATTACTATATCACTAACTACTTCAATGACATGTATCGTAGGTCACATATGATATCCTCATTAATATAGACTTTAAGCATAGGTTGATGACCTAGGCCTGTAATTGTTGGAGGGGTTTCAAGACATCACTAACTAAGAATTTGTGCATATTGAGGTGCCAAAAGGATAACTGTGGCCTAATCCTTGTACACAATACATGTTTCTCAATACAGCTACTTTTGAAAAATTTGTTAGGCTTTAGACTATGCTAAATGCTCTAGTGAGTTAGCTTTTTTAATTTTTTTTTGTTCATTTTAGTTATATATCATTGTCTTTATTAAAACAAATATTTTGTAATTCTAATTCATAAGAAAGGAGGAGAAAGGCATAAGAAGTTGGAATGAAGAATAATTACCCCAAAACAAAGTCTCATGGCGATTATGTATTGGTCAATAAAGAATTGATGAATGCTAAGAGGAGGAAGAGAGAAGAATAAGCTTAATTAGATCCTTCTATTCTATTGTTTCCACTATCTCCAATATGTCGTGATGAGAGATGGATCTATGCTCACTAGAAGAAGAATGGTTCCTTTTCAATCTAGCATGCTTATGAGGTTGTTCAAAAAATTATAAGTACAATTATTATTTGTAATCTTATTTTAAGTATGAAATATTAGTAATTAATTATTATTTGTATATTACAAGATGAGCTTAAATAAAGCAATCCGAGGGATCATTTGTCCCACAAGGAAGAAATGATATCCTAACAGTTGCTACAAGGAAAGGAGAGCAACCTAGATGTGTTTGGGGATTCAGATCAAGGGTGAGCATAAGAGATATATTTGGACTACCTTGTCAATGCCATTCTTCAAGACTTGTGACAAGGGAGGAGTTGGATGTTATGTTAGCTCAATCAAGGGCTAAGGCTAAGGCTACTCTTAAAGCCAGGCTGTAAAAGATGAAGGAAGAAATGATGATGATGATGAGCTCAATCAAGAAGCCAAGTGGCCTACAGACCCACTGCCCTGCTTGTCATCTGAGTACTAAAGGGAGCAACATCGTTCCACTTCCTTCAGAGGATGACCCTGCTCTGAAGAGTGAACTATGCTACTTGTATGGTGAAGGATCTGAAAAAATGCTTAGTAGCACATGGTCGCATTCATTAGGGGTCAAAATGCCACTTTTAAGAAGTTCAAGAAAATATTGTCAAGGTCACTGTTGAAGAGGTAAAAATTAATGATGCTCTCGTCCCATTCCCCAATGATAAGATCAAGACAATGAAAAATGCCAAGGGCACTTTTTGCTTATGGCCAAAGAGACTTGTTGGGAAGCCTCAAGATTCGATAACAAATTTTATTAATCAATTGTAATGAATTCTTTATATTTAAGAATGTATTACTAACTTTTTTATTTAACAGGAAATCCCATCATCCCATAAAGTGGGCGAAAGCCAATTGTTTAAGCTAAGTTTATGAGATTGATTTGTATTGGTGGCATATGGTGGATCATTTCCACCTCAATGCTTTAAAGTAATTCTTGATCTTACTGGCCTAAATAACTATGAAATCTTTATTGAGAATGAGGACCTCCATTAAATTCTCATTAATACTAACCTAACCATGGCAAACATTCAAATTGGGATGATGTATCTTCTTGTAAATTTAAATGAAATTAAAAACAATTTAGCTTTTCAAACTAACTTATTTTCATTTTCATAGGTTTTTGCATTAACTGCTAGTTTCTTCGGGTAAAGACAAATAATACAAATTTCTTTGCCTACGTTTCACTAATGATAAGGAGACTATCAAAAAGGCAAAGAGGCATATATGAACTAGAGGCTCAGTGAAGGAAGAAAGGAGTGTTACTTTTTCATGTTTCTTGATCTGTAAGTAAATATGTTTGAATTTACTCGTAATGGTATCAAATATTTGCTTAGATCACTTTATTTTTTTCAATGCACACTGGCAATTGATAATGTTTTTGATGAAGAGCGATTCTATAATCTTTTTATGCTCTTTGCATCATAAACTCAATCCAACAATAAAGAGATCTTGCAAGTAGTAAGTGTGCCTAAGGAGTCTTATAATACATTTTGCTTAGTGATTAAGTTACTAACTATATCATGTTGATGATAGGGCTATAAAGATTGGTCAGCAAGTCTGGTTGGGCAAGGCCCTACATGATATTAAGGATCCTACATGGATAACACCAAGTTATACATGTTTTTATTTTATGTAATTTTGATGATAGGGCTTTCTTTTAGTATAATTATGATAATGTTGTGTTATTCCATAAAGCCGTCGGCAACTCCTTACTAATTTGTGTGGCTTTTATGTGTTGAGACCTGCATACAATATCATCACAGGCTTGATTGAGTTCACTAAGGAGGTAAATCTAATTTTAGGTATTATTTATTTTTTCTTCAAATTGCTAATTTAATTCCCTCATCTCTAATCTTTTCAAATGTTCAATGATCCATCTCCATTTCAAGATTTAGAGATCCATCAAATTAGGCAACATTGGGGACTCTTCATATTAGATCTTTATAATAATCATTCTTTAGAAGAGTGAGTTGTGTAATTATAAACATTAGTATATATAATTATGTGTGGGATTACTTAATTGACAATTTATGTTTTATGCGTTTGGAATTGTACACAATTTCAAATTCATTTGATTTGAACAATATGTAATTGTATAGGTGGTTGGTTGTTATTTTGCTATTAGATGTTTGATGCAGGATTTAAATTGTAACCTATTATGACTGGGGCAAATAAAAAAATCAGAGTAATTTTTTTTTTCAAAATTCAATATCTACATCAGTTATTTCCATAACTGATGTAGATATCTAAATTATCTACACCGATGTAGAAAAAAGCTTATCTACATTTATTATTTCCAGAACTGGTGTTGATATTGATTTTTTTAAAAAAATTATATTCATAATTAATGTTATCTACACTAGATTTAGAACCGGTGTAGATATGTCTAATAACTGCACCAGTTAAATAACCAATGTAGATGACTTCATGATATCTACATCGGTTAACCGGTGTAGATAAGCTATTTTAACCCTATAGATTTGCCTATCTATACTAGTGATAATTATGTTCAATATAATCAGACAAAGCATGATCAAATTGATCGAAATTTTATCAAGGAGAAACTAAAAAGTGGTCTCATCTATATTCCTTTCATTTCTTCTAGTGATATATATACTTACAAAGCATACTTATAGAGGGATTATCTAGTGAACATTTTTAGAAGTTAATGTCCAAGTTGGGAATGGAAAATATACATTTTTGAATTTGAGGGGAGTGTTAAAATATATTGTATTTAGTGTAATTTGTATTAGTTGGCAGTTGAGGGTTAAGTTGGCATTTATTATTTATACGGAGTTCTCCTATATATATTCCTTTGTATGTATTACAATTTTGAGAATAATAATTAGAATATTTTTCTACATTTTCTCTCACAATAAAAAATATTTCTTATTTTACTAAATTCATTTATTTTTAATATACTTAACTGCCATGTTATTACCTAAGAAAAAAAAAAAATTGCCATGTGACAAATATTCTAAACCGTGTTATGTTTTTAAATACAGTCTCTATTGTAAACACCATATTTTGTTTGGACTTTTTTTAAAATTTAATAATAAATAACCAAGAAATATAAAAATACAAAATGAAATTTAATCCTTTCTTAGGATTATATTTTTTAAAAATAATTTTAACAAAATCAAAAAAAATCTTGTTTAAGTCTTTTAAAATCTCTCCTAAATTATCCCAACTATTCAAAAATATTAGAAATCAATTTTTTTTAGACTTAAATATTTTTAAATTTCTCTCCTTAAATCTTTTTGTTCTCCATTTAAATATATATATATATATAATTAAAATTACATTTTCCTTTCTCTCCTTTAATCTAATTTAAAAAAAAAAAGAAGCATTAAAAAGAATGGCAAAAAGCGCTGGTCATGTACGTATAAAGAGAGTAAATTGAAAACAACTTTTGGCCAAGTGTAAAAGCTTCACAGAAGCACACACAGTCACAAAATGCTAGAAAGAAAAAAACAAGATCAAACTTGCGTGCACAGTGAACACACGAAACCAGAGCCACATCATAGAGGAGAACGCATGAAACACACAACAGAAAAGAGAACAAAGAGCAGGCCAAAAAACTGGACATACACATAGGAGAAGCAGAAACAAACATGCAGGAATAGCAAAAAGCAGACAGCAAATGGAAAAGGAAACAGAAAGCATGGCACACGCAGAAAATGCAGCTGAAAAGAAGGAAAAAAAGAAGAAGCAGAGCACTAGAAACACAAAAGACCAACGCAAAAAGCAAGCACACGCATGCACGAAAAACAGGCCAAAAATAGAGCACGAATGAAATGCACAAAAACGAAAGAGAAGGAGCAGAAAGGAGGAGAAAAAAGGAGAAGAAAGAGGGAAGAGGGAGCAATGACCGAAGGGACTAGAAAAGAGAGAGCATAAAAGAGAGAACAGAGTAAGAGACATAAAAAATGGGAAGAGAAGAGAGAAAATGAAACAGAAAAAAAAAGAATAAAAAATAGAGTAAGAGACCGAGAGAGACGAGCGTTTTTTCTGGAAAAATCAAAGACTGAGAGAGGAAGAAACAGGGACGAAAAAATGCAAAAAAATTGAGACGTCCGAGAGTCTGAGAGAGAGAGCATGGAGAAAGAAAGAAAAATGAGAGAGAGAGACCAGAAGCTGAAGGATGTCTAAACAGAGACTGGAATTGAAGGAGAGAGAAAGAAGGCATGCAATGTTGCTGTACACAGAGGATTCTAAGTATGTGAGGAAGAAATACCAAGGAACATGGTGATCTTAACCTATATAACGGATTCATCTTCACCAACAGCTGCAACGACACTCATAGAAATGACTCTTGGAGCCATGGCCTCATCACTCTTATTCAGAAACTCAATTCCATGAAGAAGGAAATCCTCAGCATTTGTTTCGATTACTAGATGCTATGTTGTGCATTGAGAGGGAAGGTTAGGCGATCTCACACTGGTTGGGACATTGATGTGAGAAGCACAACCTTAACATCATCATCGCCATTGTCTCTGACGTCTATCATGCTGCCATCAAAGCTCTCCATAATCCAATGCCATCGAGATGAGGTAAGAGAACTTCCGGCGAAGGCAGAGATTATTGTATGGTTAGGGAGGACAGGGATTGAAATGTTTAGACTTAGTGATCACATAATAGGGATCCAAGGCCATCTTGAGTACGCTCTTTCTTGTTTAAAATTTTGTTCTTCTTTTAAAATTTCATATGCCTGCTTCATGCATTCAATTGATCATATTATTTTGAAAAAAATTAAGAGTATGCATATGTCTAATATGGGATTATTGTTTATTCACAAATAATTTTAAGACATCAACTTCATTTTAATTTTTATGGGAAATAAATTAGGTAAGTAATAGTGGTGATGGTATGTGGAACTTGTTAATTGTTGGATGCTATTACCACTACCCTCATCATTTTTCTTTGAAAGTCATATTTGAGCATTAAACCAATTTAAAAAATCTTGAGGAACATATCTTCAAGTCAAAAGAGGAGTGAAGTGTCAAAATAGTTTCTTTCTCTATTCCTTCGAATGCTAAACTCATATTATGTACCAACTATAAATGCAAATATTTCGATTATCTATTTGTCATGTGAGATTTTAAGAATTTCTGTAGGCATATTTAGAATGATTTCATACCGTGTAAATCAATAAGATTTCGCAGGTATGAAGATCAATTTTTTAGTATTTATATGGGTTTCAAAAGCCCATTATTAAAATTAATTCTCTCTTTATACTATTTATTTAAGTATCATGTGAGATTTCAAGAATCTTCGTAGAGGTTTAAATTAATCACATTATCGTGTAGAATAATAAATCCTCATAGATATCGTGATTCACAATTTATATGGTAAATAAATAAATGAATTCTGTAAATAAAATAATAAATGTTTTTTATGATTTTAATTAATTAAATTAATAAATTTGAATTATAATTATATTGTCTAATCATATCTTTTGGTCATGTGAGATTATTAAAACTCCGTAGACCTTTAAGATAATCGTACTACCGCGTGAGTCAATAAGGCTTTGCAGGTATAATGATTAAGATTTCTAAATTGCAAAATATGTGTTATATAATTACACATTAAAATATATTCAAAGTGAATATTATTTAATTCTTTTATCGTGTGAGACTTTGAATCTCTGCAGATATTCAGGATAATCTCGTGTCATGTAAATTAATAAGATTTCGCAGATATGAGAGCAAAACTTATATATTAAAATTAACTCTCCTTTTATAATCTAAATTAATAATTTATTTAAGTCTCATATGAGATTTCAAGAATCTTTGTAGAGGCTTAAATTAATCACATCATCATGGAGATAATAAATCCTCACAGATGTAGTGATTCTCAATCTCTATAATAAATAAGTGATTTTTATAAATAATCATATAATATACAATTTAAGAAACTTAATTAACCAAATTAATATATTTAAATTGAAACTATATTTACTGATTATATCTTTTAGTCATGTAAGGAATCTCCGTAGGATTCTAAGATCATCGTATTATCGTATGAGTTAATAAGACTCTGTAGATATAACAATTTAGTTTTTAATATATATATATATATATATACACATATATATTATATAATTAATTAAATCAATGAATTAAATTTAATTCCTTTATTGAGTGATATTTTAGAATCTCCACAGATATTAGGGATAATCATATTACCGTACAAGCTAATAAGGCTTTGCAGGTATGATGATTAAGTTTCTTTGAGACATATATATACACACTTAAAATTATTATTAACACTTAAAAATATACATAATAATATAAATAAATAAATTATATGGCCAAACTCTTTTATCGTGTAAGATTTCAGAATCTCCGCAGATATTTAGAGCAATTGCATTGCTGTATGAACTAATAAGGTTTTGCAAGTACTACAATTAAATCCTCAATCATAAAATATAAAAAAATAATAATAATTTTAAACCCTTTTCTTTTCTTTAATTTGAAATCCAAAAATCGAGAAAATAATTAAAATCAAATTACTTCTTGTAATTTAAAACACACATATCAAAATTTCAGAAATTGTTTTATTTGCAAAATAGTGAGTTATTTTTAATTAATTTCTCTTCAAAAATATTTTTACCACCAAACTTTTAATCCTGAACTACGTGGACTTTGATCCCCATCACAGGGTACGTAGGCCTTAGAGTCAGATTCTGAGTCAAGTCCGTCCTCCCTCGTAAATAAATAAACATTTCTCACCTAATTCCTATCATTTTTATATCAAACACATAAATATAAAAGGGATAATTAAAATAATTATAAAATCATATTAATAGAGCACAACAAATTTTAGGTAACCGTTCTCATGAACGGGTGTTGTGGGATGCCTAACACCTTCCTTACACTCAACCGACTTCCGAACCTATTCTCTGTTTCCACATACCACCCTTATCCTTTTTTTAATCGGTTTCCCGAGATTTCTCTCAAAATCTTGGTGGTGACTCCTCATTCATGCGGTTCCCGCCGCGAAGGCTGGGACCTTCGCTCGCACGCCGTCCGCGTCGCATTTTTCTGAGTGCGATATCTATCTCAAAATAATTATAAAATGGTCTGATTTACTATTAGTATTAGTACTATTAATAAAAGATAAAAATTATTAAGCCAAAAAAATAAAATTATACAAAAAGAAATATACCTTATTGAAATTTTAAGACAATAATTATAATTATTTGGGGGAAAACCAAACCTTCAAAATGATAAATTTACATCCGACAAAAAAAAAGAAAATGATGATAACTTTACATAAAGTTGGTAATTGATATTTGATTAAATAAAGGCAAACGCCGAGGAAAGTTCATATGGCTCGCTCTGCTTGAGCTAGCCCATCTTTTTCTACCCGGGTCATCTCTAACTAGCTCCGATTCTTCACGCATACTCGTAAAGTTTCTTTCTATTCGTCGATAGATTTCTGGGTAATGGTTCTTTTTGTAGCAGACAGTTAATTTTGTGAATAGTTTCATAGAAGTACAGGAAAGTTCCTAAAATGGCGGGAATAGCTGTACTTTTAGATCTGTGGCGAAAGAACCAAAGCTTTAACCCTGGCTTGTATTCCGCCCGGACCTATCAATCTACTCAGTTCTTCTCTGCCTCTGCCGCCGCCACCGCCGCCTCCCTCGCCGCCGGAAGCTCTTTTGCCTCACGGGCTTTGTTCGGGTATGTTATCTCTTCATTTGTCGTCGCCTGCTATACATCGTTGACTTGTATCTATGGCGTTTTGAAAAATTGTTGAAACATGTGATGGGAAGAAATAGTAATTTGGGGTTAGGGGTTTCAATTCAGGAATTGTGATTAACTTATGCTCCTGGGGGAATTAAGAATACTTTTTTTTTTCTTTCTTTCTTTGGGATGACATGAAATCATGTACAAGTTGATCATTTCGGAGATTTACCAGAGCAGAAGACCTTAGTTATCAAACATTGCATATTTACACTATGTGGAGTCATTTGTTTATTTTGGTTTAATTCTTGCTAATTAAGCATTATTCTAGTATTACAACAACTCTTTTGCTTTTACATTGGTCATGGTATGGACTATCCCCCAAGGAAAAAAAAAAAAACGTAAAATAAGAAGAAATTCTTGCATATGTAAATGCACGCCATTGTGTTCGTTTGTCAAAGGTTGATTTACTACCTAGTTTGAGGTAGGTGTTGTTGGTTCCCTTTTGTGATTTATTGAGGAAATTAGCCAGGAAAATTGTAATGAAGATATCTGGTGTTTGCCTTATGTCATCTGTTTATTGGAGTGCATCAAAAGAATCCCTTTGGAAACCAATTTCAGTTGTAGTTTTACATTCGAATATAATTAGATTTACTAGGGTGTTAATTACTGTTTTTGAGAAACACAGACTGTATGCGTTGTGTTATTCAATAAAACAGAATAGGCTAGGCTGCCTCATAGTCGGCTGAGATTACATGCTATCATTGGATAAATCAGATTAATATTTATTCCTAACATACTTGACCTTCTAAAGTGATAATAGTACGTATGAATTAAACAAGATGGAAAAAAAAGAAAAGAACAAATAACTAAGTAAAACACAGTGCTTTGGGCTTGGGCCCAGAATCTTTCAACACTCCCCCTCAAGCTGGTGAAATAGATATCTAACATTCCCAGCTTGCTTCGTAGTTCTTCAAATTGTGCTCTACCAAGTGGTTTTGTCATGATACTGCCACTTGTTCTGCTGTACGAGTATATGATAGATCAATGATGTCCCCTTCAATTTTCTCCTTTATGAAATGTCTATCAATCTCAACATGCTTCATTCTGTCATGATGCATAGGATTCTTTGCCATTTCAATTGTAAGCATGCTATCACACCATACTTTCATAGGAGTGTCATTGGGAACCTTCAACTCATTTGACAGTTTAGTGATCCTTATCCCTTTCCAAGTACCTAGAGCAAAAGCTCTAAGCTCAGATTCAGCACTCCTTCGTGAAACCACTTGTTGCTTCTTACTTCTCCAAGTTACAAAATTTCCTCACACAAATGTGCAGTACCTGGTGGTAGATCTCCTATCCACTGGAGACCTTCCATAATCTGCATCTGTTTAGATTTCTGTACTTCGGGTTCTAACCTTCTCAAAGAAGAGACCTCTTCCTGGGTTGAACTTCAAAAGCCTCAGTGCTCTGTATATTGCCTCTATATGTTCCTCTTGTGGTTTATTCATGAATTGACTCCACCAACAACATAGCTGATGTCTGGATGTGTGTGTGTCAAGTATACCAATTTTCCCACAAGTCTTTGATATCTTTCGGTATCCACAGGCACACCATCCTTTTTATCCTCTAGGTGACTAGTAGATTCCATAGGAGTCCCTTCTGGTCTGGTGCCAAATATCCTTTGGTATATATTAATCCCTTTCTTGGTTCTTGCCACCTCCATGCCTAGGAAGTATCTCATCTGTGTCAGATGTTTAACTTGAAATTATGTGGCTGGAGCATTCTTCAAATTACCCATTGAATTCTCATCATATTTGGTTATGACAATGTCATCAACATACACTATCAGAATTCTCACCTTACGACCATTATGTTTGATGAATAGAATATGGTCTACTTGCCCTAGAATGTATCCCAACTTCTTTATAGCTTTAGAGAACTTGTCAAACCAAACCCTAAGAGACTGTTTTAGCCCATCCAAAGATTTATAAAGTTTGCACAGCTTTGTAGAGTTCTCAGTGCTCAAGACTCACTCAGGAATCTCCATGTAAACTCTTCAAATCCTTATGAAGGAATGCATTTTTCACATCTCTGGTGCAACGGCCATTCTAGTTTAGTTGCCAGAGACAACACTACTTTGATTGTACTGAACTTAGCTACCGGTACAAAAGTTTCTTGGTAGTCGATCCTATAAGTTTGGGTGTATTCTATTCCTCTAATTACTAGTCTTGCCTTGTACTTGTCTACGCTACCATCAGGAAAGGTCTTGAGGATAAATTGTTGGATGTGGGCCTCTGCCTATATTGGGCCTAGACCCACTAATACACAAACCTAATTTTCCTTCTTGAGCTTGCAACGTCCACTTTACTTTCAAGATCTGTAATTAGTTATTATTATTATTAGTTTTTATTTCATGAGAGAGAGTTTAGGGATCTGATTAGATTTATTCTCTTTCCCCTCCATTTATATATGTAAATCGTGATTTATCAATAAAATAAGAGAAAAAAACAGATTCAATTACATGGTACTAGAGCTCTGGTCTCGACTCTTCCCTCCTTCACGATGTCATACATGAACGCACTCACTCACCAAGCCTCGGGTTTTCCAAACCAGCGATGGCAGCAAAACGCCTTCGACTAGGGACGAGAAGGGTGCGACTGGAGGAGAAGGATCGAACTCAACAATTTGCCTTTTGGGGTAGTTGCGCTAATAACCGAGACGCACTACCAGGTCGCAGTCACCCATCGCCTGAATGGGAATAACTACCTTCAGTGGTCTTGGAACATTCTGATGGTAGTCTGAGGGAGGAATAAAGAAAAATATCTCACTAGTGTTCCTCTGCCACCGATGCCTGATGATGCCTAATATGCAATATGGGTTGCTGAGAACAATATGGTGATGGCGTGGCTTATAAACTCGATGACAGTAGAGATAAGTGAGAACTACCTGCTCGCAACCACTGCCAAAGAAATTTGGGAGTCAGCAAAAAACACGTGCTCGGTCAAAGAGAATACTGCTGCGATATTCCAGGTAAAATGTTCGCTTAGAAATCTCATTCAAGGTGACAAGTCTATAACTCAATATTATACTACTCTAATGAAGTTTGGCAGCAAATTGATCTTTATGAGATCCATGAGTGGTCTTGTCACAGGGATGGGATTTATTATAAAAAACTGATTGATCGAGACAGATGTTATGATTTTCTGTTGGGTTTAAATGAAACCTTTGAGGATATTCGGGGTCGAATAATGGGCATGAAACCCCCTCCTATGCTAGAAGAAACCTTCAACATGATCCGATGTGAAGAGAGCGGAAAAATGTTGACTCAAAGCTCCACAATATCAGCTCCTCTTCCGAATAACGCTTCCGCACTTGCTGTCCGTGGAGCTCAAGGGGAAATGAAGGGCAAGAAACTTGGAAAATGGTGTGATCGCTGCAATAAGGGTGGGCATACCAAAGACGTTTGCTGGAAACTACATGGAAAGCCCCCATATTCCAAAGCAAAACCTAAAAATGAAGGAAAGGGACTTATGATTGGTGCTGCAGTACTTGAAAGTGGGTCTTTAAGTACTGAAGAGTTGTCAGTTCTCCGAAAAATCCTAGAGAAGCATGCTTCTTCAACTGGAATGAGTGAGCCTAAACATCCTTCTGTAACCTTGGCACAATCAGGTACTGCCCTTACCAATACTCTCAATGAGAAAGCCATCCCAAAGAATATTTGGGTAGTAGATTCAGGAGCTACTGATCACATAACAGGTTTCAGAGAACTTTTTTCTAATTTTAATGAACATTCTGAGCATAAATATGTTCAAGTAGCCAATGATGAATTTGCAAAAGTCATGGGTTCTGGAACTATAATTATTTCTGAGCATATTACCTTAAAAATGTTTTATATGTTCCAACTATTAAATGTAGCTTGCTGTCTGTAAGTCGCATTGTAAATCAAGCCAACTGCTTAGTATTTTTTGACAATAAGGGTTGTGAATTTCAGGACTTGGTCTTGGGGAAAATGATTGGCAATGCTAAGGAATGGAATGGGCTCTACTATATTCATGGATCTCCATCCAAGAATAATCCTACTATTTGTTCTGTCATGACCAGTATTGACCTTACTTTATGGCACTCTAGGTTAGGCCATCCACGCCTTCAATATATGAAATTTCTGTTTCCTAATATCAATAATAAAACAATTTCTGAATTTCATTGTGATACTTGCAAATTTGCTAAGCAAGTCTGACATTCTTTTCCTTATACTCCAACTCATCCTTTTTCCCTTATCCATAGTGGCATATGGGGACCATCAAAATTTGAAACAAACTCCAAATGTAGATGGTTTGTCATGTTTATAAATGATCATACTCGATTAACATGGGTTTTTCTAATGAGAGAAAAATCTGAGGTTCTCACCATCTTCGAAAATTTTCATGTGTTTATTCAAAATCAATTTCAAACATCAATTAAAATTCTCCGTAGTGACAACGGAAGAGAATATTTGAACTCCACTTTCAAAAATTTTTTAGAACAACAAGGAATACACCATCAAACTTCTTGTGCTTATTCCCCTCAACAAAATGGTGTATCCGAAAGAAAAAATAGACACTTACTTGAGGTTGCTAGAGCCCTTATGTTTGGTGGTAATGTCCCTACTAAATTTTAGGGGGATGCAATTCTTACATCTGCATATTTGATAAATTGCTTACCTTCCAAAACCCTCAACTTTCAAACTCCGCTACAAAAATTTCTTGAGTCTTATCCCAACTCCCATCTTACTACTTCTATTCCAATAAGGGTTTTTGGATGCATGGCCTTTGTATATAATGAAGGTGGTGGAAAGCTCGACTCTCGAGCCATCAAGTGTGTTTTCTTGGGCTATTCCTCTACCCAAAAAGGGTATAAATGCTATTCGCCTATTACAAACCAAATATATATCACCATGAATGTCAAATTCGTTGAAAATCAATTCGTTTTTTAACAAATCTCCCATTCAGGGGGAGAGTGAGGACAGTGAATGGTCAATTTGCCTAGATGAGAGTGATTATCACCCTACCATTCGCCTAGATGAGAGTGATTATCACCCTAGACTGCCCCCTGGACAGCCTCCTGAACCCCACATATCCCAGGATCTCTCCACCAATGGCTCTTCCACCAAGTTAGACGCAAGAAATTCTGAGTCTGGACCTCAAAACAGCTCTGAAAATGCTGAAACAAGTTCACCACACTCCGAAAACTCTTCAAATAGATCCAGATTTCATGATGCAAACCCCTTTAAGCCACTCAATATGCTTCCTGGGTTTGAGACTCAGGTGGATGAACCAAAAAGTCCTATTGAACAGCATCAAAATAAAGAAAATCCCATTTCCATACCAACGCAATACCATGATTCTATACCTGAGGAGAGTCTTGAGGATTTACATTGGCCAATTGCTTTGAGAAAAGGGAAAAGAAGTTGCACTAAGCATCCTATTTCCAGGTATGTTTCATACAATAAACTATCTTCTCATATAAAGACTTTTGTGGCTAATGTTGAGAAAGAAAAAACTCCCCAGAAATTTGAAGAAGCTGTCACTGATCCTAAATGGAAAAATGCTATAGAAGAAGAATTAAGAGCCCTTCATAAAAATAAAACTTGGGAAATTACTGAGTTACCTAAAGGGAAACCTGTTGTAAGTAGTAAATGGGTTTTTACAGTAAAATATAATCCTGATGGAAGTGTGAACAAGTATAAGGCTCGATTAGTAGCTCGGGGATTTACCCAAACATATGGTATTGATTACCAAGAAACTTTCTTGCTAAATTTAACTCTGTAAAAGTTTTATTATCTCTTGCTGCCAACTTAGATTGGCCTCTTCATCAACTAGATGTTAAAAATGCCTTCCTAAACGGTGATCTTGAGGAAGAAGTTTTTATGAAAATTCCTTTGGGATTACGAGACACTAATAACTCTCACAAGGTTTGCAGGTTAATCAAGTCTCTATATGGACTTAAACAGTCACCAAGAGCATGGTTTGAGAAATTTACTAGAGCCATCAAAGCGTGGGGATACAAGCAATGTCAAGCCGATGATACACTATTTGTTAAACATCATGGTGATAAAATAACAACCCTCATTATGTATGTTGATGATATAGTGTTGACAGGAAATGACAAGGAAGAAATTGCCAAGCTAAAAGTCAACCTAGCAACACAATTTGAAATCAATGACCTTGGATCTTTAAGGTATTTTTTGGGGATGGAAGTAGCACGAACTCATAAGGGGATCAGCGTGTCACAACGAAAGTACACCCTGGATTTGCTTAAGGAAACAGGGATGCTAGGAGCCAAGCCTGCAAACACTCCGATGGAGCTAAATCAAAAACTAACTATCAGATCTGATGGTGTAGCAGTAAATAAAGAAAGATATCAAAAACTAGTAGGGAAGCTGATTTACTTATCACACACTCGACCTGATATCTGTTTTCCTGTGAGTGTAGCAAGTCAATTCTCAAGTTGTCCTCAAAAAGAACATATGGCTGCTGTCCACTGAATACTCAGATATTTGAAGAAAACCCCAAGCTTGGGATTATTCTTCGCAAAAGGTGATACTAGGGGCATAGAGCTATTCACAGATGCTGACTGGGCTGGTTTAAGAATGGATAGACGATCCACTACAAGGTACTGCTCATATGTATGGGGTAACCTAGTGACTTGGAGAAGTAAGAAGCAGCCAGTGGTTTCAAGAAGCTCTGCTGAGTCCGAATACAAGGCACTTGCCCTCGGAACTTGTGAAGAAATGTGGATTGTTAGACTTCTAAAGGGATTGAAGATTGAGACAATTGGACCAATCAAAGCATGGTGTGATAACATGTCAGCAATCAAGATTGCAAATAACCCTGTACACCATGATCACACAAAATATGTGGAGATTGATCGGCACTTCATCAAAGAAAAGTTGGACATAGAAGTGATTGATCTATCATATATCCCTTCGGGTCAGCAGATTGCAAATGTGATGACCAAAGCATTGACTCAGGAAAAATTTGAAGCATTTAGGAGCAAGCTGGGAATGATTAACATCTACTCACCAACTTGAGGGGGAGTGTTGGATGTGGGCCTCTACCTATATTGGGCCTAGACCCACTAATACACAAACCTAATTTTCCTTCTTGAGCTTGCAACGTCCACTTTACTTTCAGGATCTGTAATTAGTTATTATTATTATTAGTTTTTATTTCATAAGAGAGAGTTTAGGGATCTGATTAGATTTATTCTCTCTCCCCTCCATCTATATATGTAAATCGTGATTTATCAATAAAATAAGAGAAAAAAAACAGATTCAATTACATAAATATCCATGTAAAGCCCACTGCTTTCTTGCCCTTGGGAAGTGTAGTGATTTCCCAAGCTTTATTCACTTCTAGAGCCTGCAATTCCTCATGTTTTGCCCTTCCTCCAGTTAGGATTTACAATAGCTTGTTGATAAGTGTCTGGTATCTTCTCATTTGAGAATCTTGCAGCAAAAGCTTTTATGCTAGAAAATAACTTATCATATGACACTAATTTATTAATTGGATGCATAGTGCAAGATCTTACCCCTTTCTTGAGAGCAATGGGCCGCCCTAGTTCTCTGAAACTTGACAATGGCTCAGATTCTGTGTCTAGGAATAGGAGGGACTCTTTGTTCAATATTCTGATCAGCTTCTCCACCGCCAGCTCTATGAATCTGCTGCTGTTTCACCCCTGTATTAATTTCAGCACAATTTTCCAGATTACTGATGGGTTATTTTGGAGCTAATGATAACTGGTTCTGAATCAAATTCAGTGTTTTCTGGGCTTTTTGAGTCTGTTTCAATGTAATTAGGACTGTCTGCTGCAGGTTCAGAGGTATTTTAAGGCCCGCTTGCATCAGGTTCAGGGCTGTGTAAGGCATTTTCAGGTCTGTTTGCATTAGGTTCAGGGCTGTGTAAGGTATTTTCTGGTTGTATGAAGCCGGTAGGCGCTGTTGGGTTTACAAGATGTGTGGTATGTCCCAAGATTAGCCATTCTGCAGAACCTTAATTCTCCCCCTGAATGGGTAATTTGGGATAGTAGGCATCCTCTTCAGAAAAAACAGCATCTTTTCTGATAGATAATTTCTTTGTGGTTGGGCAATAGAGGCTATACCTTTTTGAGAGGAGACCGTATGCGTTGTGTGTTTACAGTCTGCCAAGATATACTATAATCTGATAAATCAGACTAATATGTATTCCTAATATACTTGACCTACTAATTTGATAATAACACATTAAAAATTAAACAAGACCAAAAAAAAAAAAGCAGAACAAATAATCAAATAAAGCACAGTGCTTAGGGCTTGAGCCCAGAATCCTTCAACAGTTCTCTACCTTTTTGTTTCTTGTTGAACTTTGATTCATGGTTGTTCAATGGGATCATATGGATTTCTTGGGGTGGTGATTTGTTTGGCTTATTTCCCTGTCATAAATTATTTCCTTGTTTAGTGTACAAACCTTGCCAATTTTTCCTATTAAGTTAGATGCCTAAAATAGTTAGTTTACTAAATTAGGGGCTCAAATGGTAAATGGAAAATGGTAGAGCCAATGGACTTGATTGTGTCCCTATTGAAATGTGAAAATGTTTGTATGAAGAAGGAGTGCAATGGTTGACTAAATTATTTAATGAGATCTTACAATCCAAAAGAATGCCAAACGATTGGAGGAGAAGCATCTTAGTTCCTATTTATAAAAATAAATGAGATATTCAGAATTGTGTCAACTATAGAGGGATTAAACTTATGAGTCATACTATGAAATAATGGGAAATAGTGATTGAGCATAGGTTAAGATTGGAAATATTTCTGAGAATTAGTTCGGCTTCATGCCAGGGAGGGTGACTACAAAAGCGATTTATCTACTAAGAGAATTAATGGAAAAGTATCGATATAAAGGTAAAGATTTACATATGGTTTTCATTGATTTGGAAAAAGTTTATGATCATATACCGAGAAAAGTACTTTGGAAAGTATTGAAAAAGAAAGGTGTCCAGATTGTCTATATTCAAGCTATACAAGACATGTATGAGGGGGCAACAACTAGTATGAGAACTCTTGGTGGTGAAAGAAAATATTTTCCTATAAAGATTGGACTGCATTAAGGATTATATTTGAGTCCTTATTTGTTTGATCTAGTCTTAAATGTTTTGATTGGGCATCTTCAAGAGGGAATTCCTAAATGTCTGCTTTTTGCAAATGGTATAGTTCTTATTGCAGAGGCAAGAGAAGAGATAAATTGTAAACTTGAGTTATAAAGGAAGACATTAGAGTCAAAAAGTTTCCACCTGAGTAGGAGTAAAAGAAAATATTTACATTGTAATTTTGATAAGGGGTCAGTGAGTGGTAACTTGAAAGTGAAATTGGGTGATTAAATCATATCTCAAGTAAAAAAATTTAAATATTTGGGAGCCATCATTCAACGAAATGGAGAAATTGATGGAGATATTGCACATAGGATGCAAGCGGGGTGATTTAATTGGAGAAAAGCTAAAGGAATTATCTATGATCGTAAGGTACTTGATAAGCTTCAAGGAAAGTTTTATCGAACTGCTATAAGACCAACAATTTTATATGGTAGTGAATGTTGGGCTTTGATGGGACAGCAAGAGCATAAAGTTGGAGTGGCAGAGATGAGAATGTTGAGATAGATGTGTGGATATACACGTAACGACAAAATTCAAAATGAGCGAGTACGGTAAGTAGTGGGTGTGGCACCTATTAAAGGAAAAATGGTGGAAAATTGTTTGAGGTGGCTCGGATATGTACAAAGAAAACCACGGGAGGCACCTGTGAGAAGAGTGAAACAGATGACTTTGAGTTCTGTCAAGAATGGTAGAGAAAGACTAAACAGAACACTTTTGGAGGTTGTTGAATGAGACTTTTTAATTAACAATATTTTTAAAAACTTAATAAATGATAGAGCACAATGGCGTCATATAATCCATGTAGCCGACCCTACCTAATGAGATAAGGCTTATTGTTGTACTGAATTAGGGGCTCAAGGATATGAGTTATGGGTGTGGGTGGACATGGCATTGCAACCCAGCAAGCTCCAGCTTGGGTTGAATAGTGCTGCAAGACTACGCAGAGCATTGGGTCGGAATTGGGAACCATCAAGGCCCAATCCTCTTATTTTGAAAAGAAAAACATTAGGACTTTTATGACAATTTAATATTTTTACAGAAAATTGTAATGTTACACGGATTTTTATAATTTTTTTTTTAATGATGTCATTCTATAGTTTCAATCCAATGAGAAAGTTGCTGAAAATGAAAATGAATCAAAGGAGAAAGTTGTTGGAAATTTTTATTATTTTTCTTTGTGTATTGTATGCTTTGGAGACACATATATTGACATTAGACAGCCTTGCAATGTCAATTATAGGTCACAGGTTGCTTATTCTGATGCTGGTGTAGCATTGCCCGAAGATTACATTTCTAATATACAAAGTGCATCTGAAAAGCTTCTCAACCATGATGCTCTGCAATATAGTAGTACAAAACAATATAATGTCCAACTTAAACCTCTGTTCTCTGCTTTTGAGTTGAGGACGCTTGCATTGACATCCTTAAGGTCATTCTTGTTGTATTATTTGCCTCTTTTGGAGCCTCGTGCTAATATGGAAGATGATGATGACTTTCTGGAGGACAATCAAGAAGAAAACCATGTTGATCTAGTTGTACCCTTCAAAAAGTCAGTGATTCAAATTATACGGGAGGTAAGTGTACTTCATCTTTGCAAGTTTTGGTTCATGGAGCATAATGTGCTGCAAATTTAACTACTGTGTTAAATTGCCATCAGTTAATTATTTTTTATTTTTATTATTAATGCTTAGATAGGAATGGTGTATATTTGTTGCAATTAGTTCATTGAATGATTGAAGCAAGATTTCAACTAGATAATTTGTGACCATATTTCATTTATTTATATCAGACACATATAGTATGTGCTGTTCTCCAAATTAATATTTAGAAGACTTGCATTGCCTCTCTTCTAGTGTTCTAAAAGGGTGATCGTATAATAACTGGATTAACATTTTAACACGTTTAACTTTTCAATGTTGTTTTAGGCACTGCATTCCACTAAAAAGGTTCCTGTATATTGATTGCATCTATTGTTTCTTATATCAGAATACTTTCTACCAAAATTACACATAATTAGTTTTTTTTTTAACAGGTGATGTAATATTCTGTTGTTACTTTCATGAAATTGCAGCCATTTGTTTTTTCTGAATCTTTGCCTGCAAGTTAATGAGTGTTTTGCACATGTATGCACAAATGCATACATGTATGTGTACTTAATATGATCAATGACCCATTTGGTTCTTCCACATCATTTGTTGCATTGGGTGTCTCGTATTCTGCATAAACCTAAATTATAATAATAAAATTGATGCTCTGGAAGTTTTGGTTTTTATGAATACCTTCTAAAATAACACAGTTAATTTTTATTCCATAATTTCTATGTTATTTGTTATGGCTTAGCATTCTGCATTTTCCAATTTTTTTTCCTTATGTTCTTAATCTAATATTTAAAACTGCTGATCAGAAGCTTTTTGTGGATGGCTTTGCAGTCTACTGTTGTGACCACCAGACGGATTTTAGAAAGAATTTCTGTTCATCATGTTTCACAAAGAATGGCATGGAAACTTCTTAAAGGTAACTGTTATTGGGAAAAAAAAACATGTTTTTAGTTATAAGATGCCCTACGGTAAACATAAAGCAATTTCCATATTAAACGCAAATGTTTATCAGCCATGGAGATAATTATTTAACATGCTATTCTTTTTGTGAGCTCATATTTATAAAGCATAGGCACACCTGTTTTCAGTCATGTCAGATGCTTGACATCAATTCTGCGATGACACTGTTGACATGTGTCCAACATGCATACACATGTCTCCGAATATAGTGCCTTAATTGAGTTCAAGCATATCCTAAACATGCCACCACCTACATGGATGACTTGAAATAAAAGCGGGTGGGATGGATGAAGCTAGAAACCTATCTTGATGAGATCGTTAAAATTCTTCCCAAAATTGTCTTGTATGTCACATGAATCATTTCAATAATAATATAAGATGGTGCCAATTGCTTTTTCATCTGGAATTATATAATTCATTAAGGCCTCATTTGGTTGATAAAAAGGATGGGAATGGAATGAATTGAAAAGGTCAAAGAAGAAGAAGAAGACCACCGTTCTCCCTCATGGGAAACATGATAAAACTCAATATTAAATATTAAAAATGTGAGAATTATCACTCCAAAAATCTCATAAATGATGACTCTCAATCTCATGAATTAAATTACCCTTCTCTCTTATGAATAGGGTTCACCTATCTCCTTCCACGTTCTGATCATATTATTTTTACCTTTATTTTCTCAATTCATTCCATTCCATTTCTTTCTACCAATCAAACGGGACCTAAAAGTTTAGAATATTATTAAAATAATATGCAGATGACAAGATGTGTGTGTGTGTGTGTGTGTGTGTGTGTGTGTGATGAACCTTGCCCGAGTTGGTGTATATATGCTTGATAGGAACTACTAAGCTGCTGCCTTTTCCGTTCTGAGCAGATATTCCTCAATCAGCTGTTCGCAAGGCTGGAAGAAAAATGCCTACTTTGGTTTACATCTATTGCGTGAGCAGAACAACTTTCAGAGGTCAAAACAGTTAATGAATTGTTTACTTGTGGTATGTGCTTGACCTTTAGATTTTAACTATCTTGACTTATGTACAGGGCACATGCTTGGAGTTGCGGCATCATGGATTGTTCAAGTAGGGATTGATGTATATCGATTCTTCACTTCTGGATTCAAGACTTTGGAAGAGGATGATGATGAGAAGCAAGTTGGTGTTCTTGGACAGAAGGTGTTTGTGGCTACTGTTAGGTGTATTTCATCTCTAATTTTTGCCTCCATTGGGGCAGGAATTGGTGCTGCTATTATTCGTCCTTCACGCGGTCAATGGATCGGTAAGATTACGATTTTTAAAAGCAAAGATCACTGAAATACATACTGCAAATCATAAACACATATTTTTACTCTGCCATGTCACATATCTAATGCACATGCCCAACAATTACTTTTTGGCTGTGGAAATCCTCTGGACAGAAAGGGGGAAAAGAAATATAGAATGTGACTTGGAACCCATTTTTTGTTGAGTAGATTTTCTTGGAAAATAATATTGGAGTGTACATAACGTTCAGGATCATGTCTTGTGTGTGCATCAAGAGTCGAGTTTTTGGGTGCAGAAGTTACTAAAATACTCTAAAGCATACACTTGCTACCACTCTTCCATGATACACTCCTGACATGTGTTCAATGCACATACCTGAAAATTGTTCTTTGGGCAAGAGAAAATGGCAGGAAATAATAGAAACCCATCTTTTTATTGAGTAGGATTTTTTTTTTTTTTCCCCTGTAAATAATTTTACAGGGTACTCCATACAAGATTATGTCTACTGTTTAATGTACTCCCACTATTTTGAAATGTAAGAGAAAACAACCAGTTCACTCAGTGCAAGAAAGTTAGTTCAATATATTAATTATGTCTGAAATTAAAATATTTGAATTAAATTATCCTTGTAATTAATGAAATAAATATGTCTAATGAAAATAAACATCGACTTTAAGAGAGACAATTTGTGGAAAATGTGATAAATACTTCTTGAAAAATGTGTAGTTTTGCTTATTAATAAAATGAGGTGACACATGATGATTTCTCTTATATTTGAAGGTGGACGGAGTACATAAGATTTATTATAATTCTGTGACGAAGTCGTGTCAATCTGATTTCATTTTGTCTTTCTTCTTTCGAATTCACATTCTTCAGGTTGTGCTGCTGGCGATTTGGCTGGTCCCATTATTGTAGCAGTCATTGCTGACAAAGTTTTTCATGTGACACTTTAGTTTAGTGCAGGTTATCTTTCATGAGCTCAAATTCTTTACCTCTTTCAGATAAAACTGGTTTACCATACAGAATTTACACTTTTAGATGTGTTGGAAATTGTGCCTTATAATCAATCATTGTACTATACACATTGTTATTTAATGAATTTTTCTTTTGTTATGGTATCAATTGCATGTTCATTATGATAATTGTATCCTCGAACAAATTATAATGGTTGTCCTAAATGTCCTTGGTCGATCATCTATGAGAGATTATAGATGACATAAGACTAGTATGACTTTAATTAATTATAGAGATATAAATCAAAGTCATAAACATTTGAAAGAGTACAAGGTGTTGGACCAACTCTTTATGAGAGAGCTACATGATACAAATCATAAGCTTATTTCATGTGTAACCATATCACTAAGCCCTTTCACCTAAGATCATCATAGATTTTTATATGATTCTTTGATTTAGTCAAAAATCACTTTTGATCGGGTGATCATAAAAGTTATGATTGAGTTTAGGGATACTCATGTAGAGGAATATGAGTGGTGAAAGTGAAATTTGTCCCTTATGTTAATTGAGAGATATTACTGAGTCCCTCAATGAGTAAGACTGAAAAAATATATGGTCATATTACAATGAAAATAATTTTTTCATTGTTATGTTAGTCCACTCAGAGATCGAGAAAGTAATGGCAGGTAAAAGAGAATGATAATTTTATATCTCATACTTGACTAAAATATCACGTGACAAAAAGGATGTGATACGGTTATATCATAGGTTGCATCGAATCATTGATCCCCATATGAATTGGGTAATTGCAATGTTTTGTTATAGGCCACTTATGACTTGTGGACTAATAGCGTAATTAGCCTCTTTCAATTTTATATAAGCTTACAGGGTCGCACACAAGAACCCAACTTGAGTTATAATGTTCAAGTTCATTGAATTCAGAATATATTTAGATTTAATGAATATAATATAAAGTAAATGAATTATATATATATATATATATTTGAATATTTATTTGAAATATATTTATATTTATATTTATAGATGATAAAATTATATAAATATATATATATATATATCATGTGTGTATCTATATTTATATATGTATATATTTATATATATATATATATATCTATATATATTCATGTGTGTGTATCTTATATTTATTATGTGTGTATATGTATATGATATTGAAATTAAATATATATATATATATATATATCTATAATAGACCTAGAAAGAGAAAAAAGTACAATGCAATTAAGTTTAACAAATAATAACTTAGAAGTAATTAATGAAGAAAATAGAATAATTTCATCAATAAAAATAAATAACAAAGATGTTATAAGTGTAAAATTTTTAATAATAGATAATAATAATGATCAATGTAAAATAATTTTAGGAAAAAAATTTTAGAACAACTTAAATTATGGAGAAGACAAAGGAAAGAATTATGATAAATGTTAATCATTAAATAATAGTAATTTCAAAAATAAGTGATATGACAAAGTTATATTATATATTAATAAAATTTAATTATTAAAAGTATAGATCAAGAAATACCATGTATTAGTAGATACATGAGCAAATATATCAATAGCAAAAGCAAATATATTATCAGAAGAATTATGAAAAAAGAAAAATAAAATATTAAGAATGTAAGGAATAGGAAAGAAAATAAATTACATAAAATTAGGAGTAAGAGATATTATGGTACAAATAGGAGAATATGAATTAAAAATAAAAAAATTAAATCAATATAATGATAATTCTTGTGATGTAATATTAGAAATAGACTTTATTAAACAATATTATCCTTTACATATGTTTGAAAAAGCAATAATATTAATAACAACTTGTAATCATCAAGTATGGAGAATAAGAGTAACTAAACCATATAGTAAAAGAGATGAAAATTTCTATTCTAAAGAAAATAGAAGAATATGAAGTATAATTCCTGCCAAATAAAAAATCTAGATATAATAATGAAGTTATGAATTCAATGAAAATATTAAATGCTACAAAAGAAATAAAAACTATTGAACAAAGATTATTAGAAAATTACAGTGATAATCCTTTAATATATTGAAAAAAATTTAAACCTTTAGAAAAAATAGAATTAAGAGACTAATGTAAAGAAATAAATTATAAACCTTATCCATAGACTGAAAAAGATAAAAAAATTCATAATACATATAAATGAAATGAAATAATATAATTTAATATAAGAAAGTTGGCCTGAATATTCATCACCAATAATAATTGTAGTTAAATTTATTTATTACCAATTGAATATTCATCACTAAGAAAAAAAAATCTAGATTAGTAATAAACTATAAAAAAATTGAACGAGTTAGCAATGAGAAATAGATATTCAATTTTAAAAATAGATTTATTATTTAATCTAATAAGAGGAAAAAATATATTCAGTAAATTTGATTGTAAATCTACATTTTTTTCAAATAAAATTAGAAGAAGAAAGTAAAAATATACTGCTTTTAGTACATCTGAAAGATTATATGAATGAAATGTATTACCTATAAAATTTTATAATAGCCCTAGTATATTTCAAGAATATGTGACAAATTTATTATTATCAATAAAAGATTTTGCTGTAATATATATAAATAATATTTTAATATTTTCAAACGATAAAGAGAGAACATAAAAAACACTTAGAAGAATTTATAATATTAATAGAAGAAAAAGGACTAAATATATTATCTAAAAAAGCTGAGTTAAGAAAAGAAAGAATAAGATTCTTAGGCCAATATATAACTAATATTGGAATATAATTATAAGAATATATTAGTAAAAAGATATTAGAATTTGATGAAATAAAAATAAAAAATAACTTCAATCATTCTTAGGATTAGTAAATTAGGCTAGGAACTATATTCCAAACCTATCAAAATTAATAACAAAAGTAAGTAAATTAGTGGAGAAAAAATAATATGGATATGGGATAAGGATAAAGAAAAAAAATAATAAATCAGATAAAAATTTTATGTCAAAATCTACCTAAATTAACTACACCAATAAATAATGATATAATATGGATAATTTATACAAATGCTAGTGAAAATTATTGAGGAGCATCTTTATATCATATCAATAATAAAGAAGAAGTGATAACTAGATATGCAAGTGAAAAATTTAATGAATCTCAAACTAGATATCATTTTAATTGGAAAGAGTTTTTAGCAATAATAAAAGTTGTATAAAAGTTTGAACTATTTATTATTAATACTAGATTTATTATAAAAACTGATAATACTCAAGTAAAACATTGGTTGAATAAAGGAATTAAGACAACTCAATTATATAATAAGATATTAATTAAATAGCAATCAGATATGCCTTATTATGATTATGAAATTGAATATATCAAAGGTAAAAATAATCTTGTTGCAGATTATCAGTCCAGATGGAGCCAAATAAAAAGGAGACAAGTATGATGACAAGTAGTAGTGGTGATAGTTCATCAAAAGGACCAATAATGACCCTACTAGATCAAGTAATTATAAAGGCAAATATTCTAAAAATGAATATGAGACTGATTGCTAGACAATTAAATATTAGTATTCAATCATTATTTGAAACAGTAGCTCATCTCAGAAATAATGTGAATATTTTGACAAGTAAAGTGAAGGCCTTAGAGAAATCTAAGGAACCATTATCCCAATCCCCTCAAAGACAAGTAAAACAAGTAGCTGATGTCTCAACCCAGGCATCTGATTCCCAATTCCAGCCTCATTGTCCAACTAGATCAAGACCAATAATTTCATTCACTGAAATAGTAAAAGAAGCCTAAAAGTGACTAAAACACCTCAAAATAGTCCTTCTACTTCTACCTCTTCAAGGAGAAGAAGTCCAAGTCCTGTAACCTCACCTTCCTTTAAAACCATAGATCAATATAATGTCACTTTTAAACTAACAATATTAAATATGTTTCCTATTATTCCTTCAATAATGTCACTGTTTATCTAAACACTAATCCTAAACTTGTGAAAAGCCTTTTCAATTATGGCCTTATACACTCTATTTATATAATGACATGTCAGAAATATCCAGACTTCCAGATTCCATCAAAGATGCTGCAAAACATTATTTTGGAATAGTAACTCAATACTAAGTTTATATTCGGTATTACTCAACAATAGCTGAAATAACTCCAACAGATTTTATCCTCCCATTAATTTAATTAAATTTGGGACAACAAGAAGACCCCTTGAGTATGAAGAAGAAAAAAAGAAGACAGTATAAATGATGAAGACATCAGATATAAGATCTCCACTATCATAGCACAGGAAGTGAACATTATTTTTCAAGAATTCAATAGGACAACAACTGCAAATGAAGCTCAGTGGACATATTTCATTAGACCTACTACATGTATATTCTCGGTAGGAAGAAATAGCAAGAACTCCAGAAATTTTAATAATTGGTATAAAAGATTAAGAAATAATCAAATGAAAAAAGATGAAGGGACTAAAAGAAAATTATGTCAAGTATTATCTGAGTATGCAATTCATAAGTGCAAGTATTGCGAAGAAAGAAGACAAGCTGATAAAAACTATAAAGACCCTTCTATCAACATGAATATTTTGGATTAACCTTGCTGATATGTAAAGATAAGAAGAAGATGCCAGAAAAATAGCTAACGAGACAAAAGTAATTGCTAATTCTTGAAGAAATGTAAGGTGGCAGACAAAGTAAAAAATAAAGTTAAAAAGAAGCCAAAAGATAATTTATCTCTTGTAATCATTGTAATTATTTCTTTACCTTTTCATTTAGTCAAAAGTAATTTGTAATTATTAGGGTAACTTTTATCGTCAATTAACTATAGTCATGTAACTAGGGTTGGTATAAAGCCTTGTAATCTCAGAGGCAAGACACGACTCTCAATCTTTGCCTCTCTCTCTCTCTTGTAATCTCGAATTCAGAATTCTCTGATCTCTTCTTACCATCAATAAAAGTATTTATTTCAATTATTTCAACCCTTTGCAAGTATTGAAAAGTAATAGGTATGTATGAACAATTTCCTTTTGGGGAATAAGGAGGAATTATGATTCTGATCCTTAACAAAGTTATGATTTTTGCAATGATCCTATAAGGGAGATTATTGGTTATGTGTTGCTATGGCTACGCCTCCAGTAGGAAATGAAGGAAGGCTGTGCTGTGCTGGTCTGAAGGAAGTGGATCTATGAAAGGTCTATAGCCATGATTAAAAGACTTCCAACTTGTTAATCTCAGTATGAAAGAGGACTAAGAACCTTTCTTATTCTGCTATGACCCAGATCAATATTGGTCAAACTCTATAGTAGTACATAATCAGCTCATTGGTCATTATTATCATCTATTACCTAAAATTTTACACTTATAATATCTCTATTATTTATTTTTATTGATGAAATCGTTCTATTTCCTTCATTAGTTACTTTTAAGTTATTATTTATTAAACTTAATTATATTGTACTTTTTTCTCGTTCAAGGTCTATTAAAGTTATTACATCTATCCAATTTGATTCTTGTTTCACTTCTATTAATATATAATTATTATTTTCTTTTGGTGTTTTAGGTCTTAATGATTCTAAATTTGAAGTTATTGGTTTTTCACTTCTTGATCTTAACAATAATCTCTCTTCTTCTAATATTCCTCTACTTGTTCTAGGTCTTTGTTTTAAACTTAAACTTCTCCTTGTAGGTTGATTTATATTTATATTTAATATTGGTATACTAATTCTTAATAATCTTTGTCCAATATTAACATTAGTTAATAATCTTCTTGAATTGTTTTCATTTTCATAATATCCTATAGTATTATCCAATTCTAATCTTAATTGTTCGGGTATTGTTATTCTTATTGGATCTAATTCAATTTCTTATAATACAAGAATAAAATGTTTATCAATTGTTAATTTTCATTTATTCTTTTTATAAATTTTACGTTCATTTGTAAATACTATACATGCATATTTTTCTTGTTTTTTTAGATTTCATGAGTTTTCTCATTTTATTCATAAAGCTTTCATTTTTTAATTATTCAAGTTTTAAATTTAATTTAGTGTCTCTTATTTTTTCATATTGTTTTTGGTTAAAAGTCATCCTTTTTTGAGTTATTCCTTGTTCAACTTCTATAACTTCTTCATATTTATCATATTCATTTTGATTACTACTTTTAAATTTATCTTCTAATCTATTCATCATATATATATATATATATATATATAAACTTATTTCTTCTTTAGATTCACTATTTTTAGTTTCACTTATTATTTTTAATTTATAAATTTTGTATCTGATTTGTTTAATTTATTTTCTATTTCAGATAATTCTTCATCATATCCTATTAGTTCTAAATCTTTTTCATAAGCTTTTTTCATTATTTTTATAATTTTCTTATTCTTTTCTCTTGGAGAGTTAAGCGATATATGTCCTAATTTTTCATAATTATAACATTTATATTTTTTAAATTTTTTATTATAATTTATTATCATTTTTCCTTTTCTTTTAAAGAAATATTTTCTATATTTTTTATAATATTTTTCTTTTAGATATCTTCTAAATTTTATTTTTAATTTTATTTCTTTATTTTTTATATTTTTCTGGTATACATCCCCATTTATATCTTTTTTATTAATTCTTCATATCTTAAAACTATTTTATTAGTTTTGTAATATTATATATTTCTCCATACATTTCTACATTTATTAGCTATATATTTTCTTAAAAATAATTCTCTTCTTCCCATAGTATCTACTTTATTTAATATATTTATTGAGCCTTGATTTAAATTATCTATTACAAATGGAGTTACTTGGTAAGTATTATAATAATCTTCTAATATTATGTCTGCTAATAATTTTGGTAATTTTCTATAAAATAGATCTAAATAAAATTTTTTTTTTTTAAGTCTCCTAATCTTGCTTCATAGTAATATTTTTTATATTCACATATAAAAATATTTAAATACTCTGGTTCTAAATAACATAATTCTATTTCATGTAGTATTTTTAAAGCATCCTTTTGTTTGCTTATTTCATTTATATCTTGTGTTATTCCTACAAATTCATTTTTTAAAGCTTTTTGATATTTTTCTATGATCATTGCATAATATTATATTCTATTTCCATAACTTTTATCTAGTTTTTTGAAATTTTCTCTAAATTCTTGAGGTTTACATCTCCATCAATTTTGTACATTTTCTAAAAATGTTACTTCTATTAATATAGTTACAGTTTGTATATCTACATTTTTTCCTATTAATACTATTAATATTGCTTTTTTCCATTCTTCTAATATTTTATTGTTATCTAAATTACAGTCTAAATCTAACCATATTCTTAAATTTGAAATTTGTTTATTTTCATATTGTGCTAATGGTGTTGGTATAAATTCATTATTTTTTGGTGTATTAAAAGTCGCTAAAAAAGGTGTATTGTCACAATTTTGTTTATGTAGTCTTATAAAATTAGTTTCATAATTTACTTCTTGTTCTTTAGGTTCTAACATTCTTTCATCTCTTGATTCTTCTAATATTCTATTTGATTTTACATTTTTATTATTATAAGATGGGCTATCTAAATTTGGTGGTCTAAAATCTTGAGGCATTCCATATGGTTGTTCATGAATTACAAATTGTGAATTTGTATAATCTTGAGGCATTCCATATGGTTGTTCATGAATTACAAATTGTGAATTTGTATTTTGCATATTTATAAAAGCTTCATCATAATTATTATTTATCAAATGTTTATATTTTTGTTTTAGTTTTTCTAATTCTTCTCTTTCTTCATTTTCCAATAATTTTTCTAATTCCATTTCTAATTCTTCTGATTGATTTAGTTCATCATCTTCTAATTCATCTATTGCCTTAGCCATATTTATATTTGCATTTTGTTGTGATTTTTGTTGTATTTTCTTTCTGGATTTATAGTTATAATTTCATATCTTGATTTATTTTTTCTTCAGTTAAGTAATTATTTTCAACTATTCTTATCATATTTACTTGTGACTATTCTTCTTTTTGACTATTATGAGGGTTTGTTGTCCCTAACAAGTTTTAAGCCAACTTGAGTCTTTGTTCCTATTGATCGTCATCTTGGCAAGGTTGCCTAATGCGTATTCTAGAGTTATACTCAAGTTTGCTTTTGTTCAAGCCTTGAACACTGAGTCTTTGAGAAATCTTTTCTTAGTGTTCAAAACTCATCTTTAGCCTCGCTCATGTTGTCTGGATGTGGCCATGCATTTTTCAATGAGTTCTAGAGGTCATTCATGTCTTGAATATATGCCTCACATTGGCACAAGTGTTTCCCATGCTAGTTCCAACGTTGTAGAGAAGTATTTTGTAACATAAATTTTTAGATTTAATAGAAATTATGAAGAACATTTAAAGGTAACTAAATTAATTTGGAGATTTTCATTGAGTTTAAAATTAGGATATAATTTTAAATCTATTATTTAGAATATAAAAATATATAAAAGTAAATAATAAAAGAAACAAAGTAAAGTAAATAAAAAAATCAGATAAGAAAAAATATATCTATATAGGGTTAAGGTGCATTTTTGCTCATAATGTTTTTTTCGAGAAGCACCTAATGCCCTAACATGTTTCTTGTAGCATTTTTGCCCCTTATATAATTACTTCAGTGCACTCATTACCCTAATTAAATCTTTAGACGTTAACTGTTTGAATTACTTAGTTGGATTGAACTCGGACTGAAAATAATGAGATGTAACTATGTTGACATATTGACTAAAATAAGAAGTGCACAAATGTAATTTAGAGTTGGGATTTTTGCGGGAGTGAAAGGGAACCCTCAATCATATGAATGTGAAAAGTCTTCTAGTCTCTTCTAGAAGATCGAACTCTGAAAGTGTACAAAAGAAGCTCTAGACTTATCAGGGAAGATGAATGAGCAAGGTGCATGTGATTTCTAAGCTTAGTTCATGCAAGAACGAAAGCAGAGGCATTGATATCTTGTCGAGCTATAGGTAAGATTCTTCAGCCTCAACTTTTTAATCAGCCTCAACTTTTTAAGATTCCCTTTTGTTAGCTTTTGAAGGTGAAATTGCACATTAGCCCTTGATTCATTTTTTTAACAGAAACAAGAGGTAGCAATGACAATCAGGATGGGTCACACGACGACATGGAAGGGTTTGACTATGACAGTTCATTTGATATAATAGCAACGGTGAATGCAACGAAGAGAATGACATGTTAATTTTTTAGGTACATGCTGCTATGGAAAATGCCAGGGACATTCGGCTTTATCATCATCATCATTGATTATTTGGTATACTTGTTAATGACGAGGGAAAACGGGGGAGGGTAGTAGGTCTATAATTAATGATAAAATTGACAAGGTTATTAGCTCTAGAGCTGATTAAGTATGTGAGTTCACTGGTTCTAAAGTTGAGGAAGAAGCAGGGGATGTGAATTGAGACTTAGGAAAAGGTAAACAAGTAATTATTGAGACAGGAAGATGACCCAATAGATGTAGAGGACTTTAACCTTGACTCATTTATTGCAGATGCTTATACTAAGACTGAGAATTTCCATGGTGAGTGTGGTAAGCATAACTTGACTGATGAGTTCAATACTGAGCATAGGAATTACCATAGAGAGAGTAGTCTAGTTAATTTGAGTTGTGAAGTTAATAATGAGCATGAGATTAGACATGACAATAGTGAGAATGATGGTGAAGAGGGGAGTGAGAGTGAATAAGTTATTTAATGCCTTTGTCAAGATTCAGTTAAGACAAAATGAAAAGCAAGGCGTTCAAAATTCATTCATTCCTTCCCGTCATGATGAATCTCAATATGCTTGATTCTTGAATGATGAACTAGATTCTTTATCAAGCATATTGTGCAAGTGTTGTCACACTATTGGCATTTCCTTGAGTTTGATTATGAAATCCTTAAGTTGTTTCATCCATAGTATTTGTGAGCTACACAATGTCACAGCAATATATTCTGATTTTGTTAATGATAGAGAAACAGTGTTTTGTTTTTTGCTAGCCCAAGATACAAGTGAGCCACCAAAGAAGTGACAAGTTTCGCTTGTACTCTTCCTTTTTATCTTGCATCCTCCAAAGTCTAAATTAGAATATCCAATCAAGAATTTATTTCCTCCATTTAGATACCAAAGGCCCAGTATATCAGTATCTTCTAAGTATCTAAAGATTCTTTTAACTGCTGTCACATGAGACTCCTTTGGTGCGGATTGAAATCTTGCACTGAGACTAACGCTGAAGGATATATCTAGATGACTTGCTATAAGATATCATAAAGATCCAATCATTCCTCTATAAGATTTGCAATCATACTCTGTTCCAGCATATCCTCATCTATCTTAATGATTGAACACATTAGAGTATCAATTCTATTGGCTTGATCCGTGCCAACTTCTTAAGCATTTCTCTTATATATTTGTCTGGCATACAAAAATCCCATACTTTCTTTTCTTGACTTGTAAACCCAAAAAGAGTATAAGTTCTCTAAGCATCATCTTAGAAAATTCTTTACATAGAAACTCATCAGTAGCATCAAATATTATATTATCTATATAAATTTTAACAATTAAAAATAGTTTTTATTTCTTTTAATAAAGAGAGTAATGTCAACTTTACCTCAATTGAATCTTTTTTCTAAAAAAAATAGAACTCAATTGGTCATACCAAACTCTAGGTGCCTGCTTGAGTCTATAGAGGGTTTTCTTCAATTTATAGATAGCACCAAACTTCTGAGGATCTTCAAAACCAGGTGGTTGTTTAACATGTACTTCTTCAATTTTTTTCTAAGTTTTTCTGGATACCTATACTTTTTTGGGTTTCTCTAATGGTTGAAATTGTACTTTATGGTGGAGGTTTCTCTTTTACATTAGGTAACAGCTAGAAATATTAAATGCTTTAATAGAAGTAGGTGAAAGCTTATACCGATATAACATTTTAACACAAGTGTTATGAATCAAGAATGAATCACAGAGAGTTTGATCCAAACAATAATTGTACTTATAAGAATTCTAGGAAGGTTATAGAGTAAACATGATTGATTGCAGATGACAAGAATAGTAAAGAAATGAGGTTTGAAAAGTTAAGGATTGAGAAAAGAAAACAAAGCATGAAAAATCCACTTAGTATTGATGCTAATGAGGTTAGTGTTGGTGTTGTAAATATAACCTCTTCTAATATTCCCTAATATTTAAAGGGGTTAACATAATCATCATATCACCTTATTGATTAGCAAGAAAAACAATAACTTCAAAATGGTTTGGGAACCCAAAACTCCTTTTTAAAAAACCAATCAAAATGGATCATGTATAGAGCAATGCATAATAGAAGCTAAAGAACTGCATTCCAAACCCCTAATGTATGAATTGAAGACACAAACAATATCAAAAAATGGGCTCTGTGTCATGCGCTATAATGCACATGACAAACTTTTACTGTCATATGACAGTTCACAGATGTGAACTTTCGGTGTGTGCCATTTTCACATATGACATTTGATCAGAGTGATTCAAATGTTCACATGAAGCTTATTTGATAAACTATTTAATGAGAAAAGTTTGAACATGATCCAATGATCTAGTCTTAATTTAAATACCTGAGCGTAAAAAATCACTTTTCTTTTAAAATTCATGCACCAAAGTATTTAAATTTTATACTTTATCTCATTAGATCACTTTGTACTTAGAAACAAGTCCAAAAGGACCATTTACACCTAGTTGACTAACAATATCATGGTATACACACATACACATATTTAACCATTAAATCACTCATTTTACACAAAATAGGGCATGTTTTTTATGAATTCACACACACACACACACACACACACACACACACACATTCTTGACCAATTTATCTATATAAACACCACTTTTATACACATTCACAATTACACACATTTTAACCTCAGCCCACACATTACATTTCATCACTTTTCACACAACCAAGGCTAAGTGTAACATCCTAAGATTTCAAGTTGGGAATTAGCAATATTTACAAGGGCATTTTAGTCAATTTAGATAAATTAGTTATTAATGATGTTTATAGGAGACTAATATAGTTTTTGGATCCTTGGACAACCTTGGAAGAAGGTTAGGTTGAAGTTCAAGTGGGCCATGGCACGGAGGAAGGTTTAAATTGTGGTGAAACTTTCTATGCCATACACTGCGGCGAGCGTGTCAATGTGCCACAACGTACATGTAAAATTTGTTAATTCATGAAAAAGAGACTAAAATCAGAGAAAGAAAGAGAGAAATCGTGAGGAGGCAATAGGAAACGACTGGTGTCTGTAAGGCATGATCCTTAAACCACATTAGGAGCATTTGGAGCTTGAATCATCATTGGGTAAGTTTCACATTCCCTCTTCTCCCTCTTTTATGTAAAATTTCTAACTTTTAGGGTAATGGGGGCTTTGATTTTGATTTTCTTAGGTTTTGATCAAACTCATTAGTTTATTTAAGGTCTTGGGGAGCTAAATCAAGCTTCTAACCCTAGGTTTATAAGTTTTATAGTGATTTAAAATTTTTTTTGAGGGTTTGGACAAACCTTAAGCATAATCTGGAGGTTATGAGACACTGTGGGAGAATTGAAAAAGGAATGTTGGAATGTTTAATAGGATAGTTAAAGTGTTTAAAAATAGTTGATGTGGTTAAATAAGGAATTTTTGTATTATAAGTACTTAGAACATAGTGAATTCAAGGTTTATCTGGAGTGATAGTTGATAATTATTGTTTAATTATGTAGATTGAGTGTTGCTTAAGCCTTATCCTATGTATAGAATATGTGGAGCTAACGTTGAGCCACAGTAACCCTTTTGTGTGACAAAAGGTTAAGGTAACAAAATAATTTACACTGATTGATTATATTACTTAACTATTTATGAGTAGGTAAATATATTTATTTACATGTGTTTCAAAAGCTTGGCATGTTGTGAAAGATGATTTACTTGACATTAGAAACTACTTTCAAAATGGTAAAGAATTTTGAGTCCTTGTGTGAAAAGTATAATGATTTTTCATAAGTGTGAAATGTGTGGCAAGAATAAGCATGATTATATTAGGGGGTGGGAGTTCACCTGTAAAAAGAGTAGTAGAAGTCCATATGGCATGTATCTCCTTAGTGTCTAGTGAGGCACAGTGTTGGAGATTTTCTCCTTAGTATCCATACGAGAGACGACGTTAGAAAGTGATGCTCCTTAGCATCAATGATGCAGTGTTAGAGTAACGACACCCATTTATGTACGATAGGGGAGACTATAGTTTAGAAGTAAAATAAGACACCTTTGGTAGGGTAATCCTATCACTAAAACTTGGACTATTATGAATGTGTACTTGATTTAAGGGTCTATGGTTTCAATGAGGGTGATATATATGGAGGCTCAGATTGTAAAGTGATCATGCTAGTGGAAAATGATTTGTGTTTATGAAAAAGAGTATGTTGTAATATACTAAAAGTATATTGTTGGTGCTTAGTAGCTTTACTCCCTTATAGTTGTGTACACTAATTAGTGGTAGTGAATTATTCTGTTACTGAGATGTTTATCTCACCCCGTGGTTATATTTTATAAGTAAAGGCTCCGATAGAGGCAAGGGGAAGGAAGGGTTGACTGAAGAGTGAAGAGCATTAGTTGTACAGCTGTTCCCTTTTGTTTTTGAGTTTGTAACGAATATGCTATGTTATTATACCAACTTAAGAACATGACATTATTTTATTATCATTTGTATGAATTTGTGATATGTGTGTATCTTGGCCCAAGGTTGATATTATTGTAATTGAATGAGTGTGCTTGGCCAAGATATAATTATAAGTGATATATTTGAAATGATTTATGTTTCAAAATGACAAAATTAATATGCGTGTTAAGTTCTATCCACCCCTTTATATTGTTATGAATTAGGGGTTTGATGATCATTTTGAATACAAATGCTTATTTATGTGATATGATTGATTTATCATGTTGTGTATGGTCTATTTAAGGTGGGCAAAGTGTTCTCGGGGCTAATGACATTTGGTATTATGAGTTGGACACTTTTGAAAGTATTTTGAGATAAAACAAATCATTTTGCGTTTGGTTGTCCATCTTCTTAATAGATGACTATTTGAGTGTGAGATTAGTGCTATTAGCTAGAGGGCTCGAAGAGCTTCGTGTGGACATTTGAACTGCTCAAATTGGATGTCGGAGGGTGAAACGACACATTTTAAAAATTTAAAGTGCTATCATGATAGCAATCTGCTATCATGACAGTAGGTGTGTGCCACGGCGTAAGTGCCCTCTGAGGGACTTATCTCTCTGCGCCATCCACTGCAGTGGACGAACTAAATTTTTGGAAAATGGCTTGTTTCAACTTGTTTTGAAACACTATTTTTTTATGCTTCTGTATTTGTATTATTGAGTTTTAATATGGTTTAAGCTCAAACATTATTTTAAAATAGGTTTTTTCTTGGAATCCTATTATTTTAACTAATTATCTTTTAAACCCTTAGGTTGTGATAACGTTTTCTTGAGATTTTATATATCCTGGTTATCACAACGACGTGTAAAAGTGTTATCCTAGTAATGTCAAGGCAAACATTATACTAAGATTCCCAAAATTATCACATATCACAACCAAACATACATATACAACCTATAGCAACTTAACCATTTACAAATTTACAACAAAAGCAATATTCATTACATAATTTCTTTAGACACAAGGCAATAGTACCACTATACCGATCTTAAGTCTTTCCATTTTCCTTTCTCACTATCCAAACCTATAAAAATATAACCACGGGATGAGATACAATCTTAGTAATAGAATAACTTGCTACTACTAATTATCACAAATAACTATAAATAAGTACAGCTTAATTTAAAAGCAAGTAAAACCATATAATAGAATTTCATTTTATAAAACTATTTTTACATCAAATTATCACCACTAGTATTATCTATCATTTGAGCCTCCATAACACCCAGATCGAAATCATAGGCTTTATTAGGCCAATACACACTTATTGACCTGAGCGCACCTTTAGTGGTAGAATCACCCTATGTAACATCCTGATTTTCTAATCTTACGATTAATTATTAATTAAGGGTAAATTCATAATTGTGAAGTGATTAAGGTTTTGATTGATAATATGATGATTTGACGCATTAGGATGTTAAATGAATATATACGAGTGAGAGGATTGCATTTCAAGTCGAAGCAAGTAAGCTGGTGAGAATTCTTCTCACTGTGCCACGCATTGCAATTAGTGTTGCATGAGCCATGGCACGTGGACAAGAAAATAACCCTATAAGTCATGGAATTTAGGTAAAGTTCAAAAGGAAATATTAGAAACACACAAGAAGGAGAGGAGAGGAAGTTATGGTGTGTTAAGGTAAGAGATTTCAGAGAATTAGAAGGCATTTCTAATTAGTAACTTATCAGGTAAGCTGCTACATCCCTTACCTTCCATTCTACCTAAATTTATCTAAATATAAGTTATAGAGAAATTGAATTAGTGAAATTTAAGGGGTTCGATTCTTACCCAATAATAATAAAAAGGTTCTTAAAGTTAAATTAGAGCTTTATGACTGTTTTAGAGTTAAACAATAGAGTTTTGAACTCATAGGCTCGATTTGGCCCTAAATCAAGAGGGGAATGGAGTGAAAATCATGTTTGAGTGAAATGAGACTAATTGAGGTGATGTAAAGTGGTGGTCGAGTAGTAATAGACCTAAAATGAATAAATGAAAAAGAATATATGGCTAAATGTAATCATATATAGTAATTAAGTAGTTTTGGTCAATTTAGACTAAATGACTAAATGGTGCCAATTGTGTTTAGATTGGCATATTATGCATGTAAGTTGAGAAAAGAAGCTTGTGATAAGCTATTGTGGTAGTTAAAATTCACGCGTAACCTTTCTAGTAATAGAAGGGTTGAGCTAACTGAATAACTTCCTCTATTTAACTATTTGTTATAGCTACATGTGAGTATGCTATGTAATGCATGAAATTATTCTAAACTGAGCATGTTTTGTAGTATTGAATATGCATTGCATAAAAAGAAATTTTGGTTAAACAAATAATGAAGTTGTGTAATTTGATATAGAAATATGTATATGTATGTGTATGTGTAAAATGGTGATTGGAAACCTGTGAATGGTTCGGAAAGCATGATCATAAGGGTGAGAGTTTATCCATATGGAGTGTGTTGATAAGATCATATGGCATATTCTCCTTAATACCTAACGGGGTACGATGTTGAAAAATTATATCTCCTTAATGTCTTTTGAGGTGCAGAGTTGGAGAGTATCTCCTTAGTACCTATTGAGATGCGGTGTTAGAGATTGAGACTCCTTAGTGTCTATGTGATACAATGTTAAAGTACAATAGAATACCTTTGGCTGGGTGATTTTACCACCAAAGGTGAGCTCAAGGCCAATAAGATTGTATATTGGTCTAAGGCAAGCCTATAGTTTCAAGTCGAGGTGATTTGGAGGTTCAATCAATAGTAATCATGCAGCATATATGGAAAAGCAGTGAAATAAGAGTAAAAGTGGTGAAATGATTTATATAAGTGAAATTTAAAGTGAATATGTGATCTACGTTATGTTTAAGGTATATTATGTTATACATTTATATAGTTGCATGTGATAGTTACCAGTAGTGAGTTATTCAATTACTAAGATTTTTATCTCACCCCTGTGGTTACATTTTTTATAGGACAGAGTAATGATCAAGATAAGGGAAAAGAGTTTAAACTCGCAAAGTGGTGTCATGACTGTGAGACCTCTAATTTTGTGTAATGAACTAACTAGATGTGAATATTATACATATATAAGTTGACATATGGTTACATGCATGATTTGAGTGGTTATTGTTGTTGAATGTAGAGATAGTAGTAATTTTGTGAAATCTTAGCCCAAATGTGTATATATGTAGTGAAATGAAAATCAGGGGCGGGGCTAAGGTTTAATTATGTATGTGTTGTAAATGTTTGAGTGGTGAATTTATGGTGGAATTGTGGTAAGAAAGGTCAAGTGGGCCAAAGTGTGAAAAAGTTGAGAAATGTAAAAATTGGCCGTTAAGGAGTCAAATTTTAGTATATGTGTATATATGTAATATATTGTGGTCAATTAGGTGTAGTGGGTCCTTTTAGACTTAGTTTAAGGCCTAGTATGGTCTATTAAGATAATAGGATCGATTTGAGCACTGGGGTGCATTAAATTCTTTGAAAAAAGTGACTTTTTGCACATCAGGTGTCCAAATTTTGATCAAATCATTAGATCACATCCAAACTTATCTCAGTAGCTAACTTATGAGATAAGTTTTGCATGAGCACTTGAATCACTCTGATTGAACATTGTATGTGAAAAAAACGTACGTCAAAAATTCATCATTTTTGCTATCAAATATAGTAGCAAATTCAGATTGGCACACCATGGCACATGGTGTCTCACGCCGTGATGCATGATACAAAAGGTCAAGCATGTGGCTCTATGCTATATGCTGCAGCACATGTACTGCACACCATGGCACATTGCCCATATTCGGACATCATTTCTTGATTTAAAAGGCATACAATATTTGTTATGAGTGCATACAGTGTGTTTCTGCTACGTATATCTCAATTGAGTTATGATTTTTAATGATTTTGCAAAATAAGTCTTGGACCCAAGCTTTTCAAACAAAGTGTCCATTTACTATTTGGGGTATTAAGTATGGTGATTTAGTTAATCTTCTCTTGTATCTGTCGGATATGGAAGGAGGTTACACCTTACCAAAGATTTCTTGTCCCACTATCAGACTATGGTTTTTCCTTATCACACACTAATTGGGGCATCATTATTTTAACACTACATCACGCAGATACTAAAGAGCACAGATCTCCAACATCATATCCCACATAGGTACTAAGAAAATAATCTCTAACATCATACCTCATTAAACACTAAAGAGATAGAATCATCTAACATTACACCCTATTGGGTACTAAAGAAAATGAATGCCATATAGACTTCTCATTACTTCTCCCTATGGGTGAACTCCTACCCTTATCGTGATCATGTTCACATACAAACCACTTGTTTGTATTCAAATTCATTTATATAATTATATTATCATATACATTCATAACTCATTTCTTTGAAATCATTTCATGCAACAATCATGCGTTTCTCAAAACATGAACAATTTAAAACAATTTCATGCAATAACTACAATACTCAAATAGTTACACTAGATAATCAAATAAAATAAATTATTCCGTTACCTCAACCTTCTGTCATAAGAAAGGTTAACTATAGATTTCATTAACTACTGGTTATCACCTTGTACGCTTTCAAACCATTGAAGCATACACACAATGTCAATCTACACACAAATTAGTACTACTAGTCAATTTATAAATTGATCACCAGTACTAATTATTACTAAAAATCACATTTAACTACTCATTTCCTTTCCATTGACCAATCTAGGCCTCATATGTCCCAATCAACCTTCCTATCCCTTCCACAACTTCTAACACGACCCATACACAAATTTCAACCCCTTTTTGCTACCAAATTACAACTATTACAAGCTCACAGCTTTAATGCTTAATCATTAATACTCAAATTAGTCACAAAACCTTAGTTTGATTTTTGAGAGTCGCAAAACTTCTCAACTTAATTTCTCTATTACTTAAATTAAGAGAAATTCAGATAGAATCAAAGCTAAAGGTGGTACGAAACTTACCTAACAAACTACTAATCAAAAATATCTCCCGAGGCTCTAGAAATCCAAGCCTAAGAGGTGCCCTCTTCTTCCTCTCCTTTGTGCTCCTTTCCTTCTCTCCCTTTTTCCTTCCACAAGCTGACCACATCATTAAGAAGCAATTTTCTATTTTGTGAGCCACAGTAGACACAGCATATGATGTGGCACATAACACAGTAAGAGAAATCCTCACCGTGCTTGCATGCTTCATTCTGAGGCGCGATTCTTCCACACAAATCTACTCATTCAACACCTTAAAGAGTTAAAATATTTTCTCATCATCCATAATCCTAATGACACACTAATTTACTAATTTACCTCTAATTAGCAATTAGTTTCAGAATTCAGAATTTAGGATGTTATAGTAAAGAACAAAAATGACAGCACAAAGGAAATGGCACAGGTGTTATTCTAGTAGTACTAGAATTAAGCTCTTCATAAATGATGATGATATTTTTCATTTTATGAAAATAAAGTGGTTTTTTCAAGTGAGGATGATAGCACAGGTGTTAAATCAAATAAAACAAAGTCCTTGAGAATCAAGTTAATAGAAGTATCAATGCTATAGTAATAGAACAGGTGTTAAAGTAAATCTTAGAGGACAACACCGATGTTATCAAGTAGCACAAGTGTTAACTTAACTCAAAAGACTTCTTTAAAGGGAGACTATACCATTTTCAAAATAATAGAACTTGTGTTATTAAAAGAGCACATGTCTATACCATTTTCAAAATAATAGAACTTGTGTTATTAAAAGAGCACATGTGCTAGATAATAAATGAGTGAATAAGAAAAAGTCTTTAAAAAAAAGGAATGTGTGAAAACATGAGTAGTACCATTGCTAAATCCATAATATTGATACTAAAAGCACTTAGTGTTGAAAATTGTGCCTTTATGCCAATCATTATACTATGCACATTATTATTTAATGAATTTGTCTTTTGTTATCATATCAATTGTATGTTCGCTATGATAACTGTATTCTTGGACAAACTATAGTGATTGTCCTAAATATCCTTGATTGGTCATCTATGAGGGATCATAGATGAAACAAGACTAGTATGACTTTGATTAATTATATAAATACAAATCAAAGTCATAAGCACTTGAAAGAGTACAAGGTGCTGGACTGACCCTCTATGAGAAAGTTACATGGTATAAGTCATAAGCTTATCTCATATGTGACTATATTACTAAGCCTTTTGACCTGAGATTATCATGGATTCCTATATAATGACCTTTGAACTTTGACCTAGTCAAAAATCACCTTTGACCCTGTGATCATAAAGGCTATGATTGAGTTTAGTGATATTCATGCAGAGGAATATCACCTACAAGATAGAATTTGTCTCTCATATTAAGTGAGAGATATTACTGGGCCCCTTAATAAGTAATACTGAGAAAATATATGGCTATATTATAATGAAAAGAGTTTTTTCATTGCTATAGTCAGTCCACTCAAAGATCGAGAAACTAACTATCAGGTAAAGGAGAATGACAATTCCATCTCTCATATTTGACCGAAATGTCGCGCGACAAAAAAGATGTGATACAGTTGCATGATAGGTTACATCAGATCATCGATCCCCATGTGAATTGACTAGAGACCACTTGTGACTTGTAGGCTAATAGCGTAATTAGCCTATCGCCAACTTCATATGGGCCTACAGGGTCGCATACAAGAACAGCTCAACTCGAGCTATAATGTCCAAGTTCATTTTCAAAATATAATTTTATATATATATATATTCATGTGTGTGTGTATGATATATAAAATTAATTATATAATATATATATATATATATTTTTTGAAAATATATATATATATATATGTATATATATGTATATATATTCGTTTATATATATAATATAATATGTATATGTGATATATATATTATATTATATTATATTATATTGTGTTAGTTTTAAATTTAATTTTATATGATAGATTAAATTTAATAACTACATGATATGAGAGAATATCATGTTAGTTTTATAATTTGAATTTATAAGATAAATTTAAATTAGATATGATATCATAAATTAAATTTATGAGATAAATGTAATTAAATTTTCATGGGCTCTTTAAGTGGAAAACAAAAACCCTAATTCATATACTATAAATAGATAGGGACGTGGTTTATGAAGAGAGAGTTAAAAAAATTCTGATGGCAAATACTTTGAAAATCATGAAACATCTTATAGAAAGGAAAACTAATGTTCAAAGAAGAACAGATGCTGAGAACGCAAGCACGTTGTTTAAGTTAAAGAGCTATTCATGTGGACACCAATAAAGGGAGTAGATCTACGTTGTCAACTTCTGAGATCCAAACTCTTAAAGAGAACACGTGCCAAGTTTGAAGAATTAAAGGGTGACTCTCCTATCTACTTTGACTTAAACAAATTCGTTCAGTCCATATCAGGATAGGAACTTTAAAATTTTAATCTTTCGCTGTATGTCCTTATCCAACAATTAGTTAAATTCCAAAAAAGGAGTTTTGAAGGAAATAGACCAATAGCATTGATGCTAAAGGCATAATATCGGTGCTAGAGACACATAAACAAAAAGAAGTTCCAAAAAATGACTTTTAACATTAGACTTAGATGGAAAACTTACACAAGGATATTTAAGGATTCAAAAGACATATATTTAAGTCAAATACTTAATTAAGCAGGATTTAATATATATATATATATATATATAAGGGACTAGAATAGTTTTGACCACACAATTTAAGGTATCATTACCAAACTTCTTAAGTCCATTTTGATTAATTGTTTAGCCAATTACCTTACTCTTGAAAAGGCATGATTAAATAACCTATGAAACACAATCTTTTTATTTTGTAATCATCAAAATTAGGGTTCAACAGCATCTACCTAGAAAACTTGAAAAACTTCATTATCATTTAACATTACACATGCCATTTTTGCGAGTACTATATTCTTTCTCTCAACCACACCATTTTGCCATAGAGTCCTTGGACCCGAAAAGTTGTGATTGATTATATTTTCTTCACAAAATTCAACAAAATCACCATTCTTGAATTCTCCTCCGTGATTAGATCTAATAGACACAATAAAAATGCCTTTCTCACTTTGGATTTTCTTCGCATAAGTACTAAATGCATAAAAAGTTTCATCCTTAGAACTAAGAAAAATAGTCCAAGTAAATCTTTAAAAATCATCCACTATAACTAGAGTATTTTGGTTTCCATCAAAACTTTTAACTCTTGAAGGATGCACCAAATCTATATACAAGAGCTGGAGAGCTTTATCAGTTGTAATCATATCTTTATGCTTAAAAATGATTTAGTTTGTTTTTAAGTTAACACTTGGCAAACTTTTTCTTTATTAAAACTTCAAGGTGGTAAACCAATTACTAAATCATTTTTCAAAATCTTTTCAATTTGATTTTTATTAACATGTGCCAAGCGCTTGTGCCATAAAAAGCATCCTTCAAGTTTACTAAGAAAACAATTTTGTTGAAACAGAGTTGAATCTAAATCAATAATATAACAATTATCATCCTTGTTAGCATGTTTTGAATCAAAAAATTACTCTTTTCCCTTTGTCATAATTAAGGAGAAGTTTTGAACCAAGCATGGAATTGTAAAGTTAAGGAGAAGTTTCGAATAAAGGCTCTGTATCGAAAGAATTAAGCATAGAAAGGAGAGTTTCGAAGTTCATAGTGACTATCGAAATTCATAACATAAAAAGAAAATTAACAAGAATTCGTCAGGTGAGATTTCAATGTTTTGGTCTGGGACAAGTCCAAGATTGATCATCAATGATCTAAAGTTGGTGATTGAGGTGTTCTGTAATAAGCTTGGTCATTTTGGAAAGCTGCCATTAAATCCAAACACTCTCATCATGATTAGTGGAGTGACAACTTTAGAGGTGATAATTGGGCAAGACGCAGAAGAATTATTAATCCTGCATTCCACCTAGAGCAATTGGGGGTACCATTTTGATTATGCCAAAACTGATAATCATCATCTTTGGCAAAAAAATCGACAAGAAATAAACTATTCCACTGACTTGAGGAGTGTCTTAGAATGCTTGGTTTTCTCTTGAAAGGACATGTTACCAGTATTCTCCACCAGTTGTAGCAACATGATAGAAAGGTGGCAGAACATGACTAACCTTGAAGGAAAATGTGACATTGATGTCTGGCTTGAGCTTCAAAAGCTTGCCACTGATATTATTTCTCATACAGCTTTTGGACGCAACCATGAAGAAGGGAAGCATATTTTCGAACTTCTAAGAGACCTCGTGATTCTGACTATTGAAGCCATGTCCATGTCAACGAGTCATTCATCAACTAAAGGGAATGTTTTCTCAGTACATCTTTATTTTCTTTTTAACTCTTTTGTAGATCGTACTCCTGATATATGCATTCCCTTTAATTATCACCTTAATGTAACAAAAGAGGATAGAGTTAATTTTTTTTTCTTTATAGTTTACACAGAGATAGTATTCACCATATTGAGTAATGAGAGATATTCTGGTGTTTCCCTCATAGTTGATATAGTTTCTTTTTAATAATCCATTGTCATCACTTCAGGTTTATCCCAACGAAGAAAAGCCGGAAAAGGATAGAACTGGACAGACAGATCAAATCGATGTCAAGAGATCTGATACAGTGGAAGAAGCATTCAATGAGGCATGGACAATCTGGAAATGATGACTTACTAGGTCAACTCTTACAATCAATTATTGAAAATGGTATCTTAAGACCAATCATTATACTATATACATTATTATTTAATGAATTTTTTTTTTTTTGTTATCATACCAATTGCATGTTCACTATGATAACTATATCCTTGAACAAACTATAGTGATTGTTCTAAATGTCCCTAATCAGTCATCTTTGAGGGATCATAGATAAACTAAGACTAGTATGACCTTAATTAACTATAGAGATATAAGTCCAAGTCATAGGCACTTAAAAGAGTATAAGATACTAGACCAACCCGCTATAAGAAAGCTACATGGTATAAGTCATAAAGCATCCCATATGTAACCATATCACTAAGCCCTTTAACCTGAGATCATCATGGATTCCTACATAATGACCATTGACTTAGTCGAAAATCACCTTTTAACGAGTGATCATAAAGACTATGATTGAGTTTAGTGATATTCATGCAGAGGAATATGAGTGATCAAAATAGAATTTGTCCCTCATGTTAATTGAGTAATATTACCGGGCCCCTCGATGAGTAAGATTGAGAAAATATTTGGCCATACTACAATAGAAAGGGTTTTTTCATTGTTATGTCAGTCCACTCGGAGATCAAGAAAGTAATGGTCAAGTAAAGGAAAATGACAATTATATATCTCACACTTGACCAAAATATCACGTGACAAAAGATGTGATACAGCTATATGATAGGTTGCATTAGATCATCAATCTCCATATGAATTAGATAGTTGCAATGCCTTATTAGAGGCCACTTATGACTTGTGGGCTAATAGCGTAATTAGCCTACTGCTAACTTCATATGAGCCTACAGGATCATACACAAAAACAGCCCAACTCCAGCTGTAATATTCAAGTTCATTGAATCTGAAATATGTCTATATTCAATGAATGTAATATAGAGTAAATGAATTATATATATATATATATATATTTGAATATTTATTTGATAAATATTTATATATATATATATATTATATGAAATGGAAAATTTAAAATATAATTATATATATTCTTGAAATATATATCCATGTGTTTGTATCTGATATATATATATATATATGTATATGTATATGTATATGGTATATAAAATTATATACATATATATATATACTCTCACCGTCCAAAAATGTAAGACATATTTTGATGAGTTGGATATTCAAAAATGTAAAGTATTTTTAGTCTTTCGATGTGTAATCATTGCCTTTTTTTAAAAGTGCCCCTATTGATAAATAATTTTATATTTATTGCAGGGTATTTAATAGAGGTAAATATAAAAAGATAAAATTTGTTTGAAAGTAGGTAACTACTTTATTGAGGAGTGAAATTCAATTAAAAATGCCTTACATTTTTTAACGAAAAGAGTATATATATATTTTTGAAATATATATATATATATATATATTCGTATATATATAATATAATATGTATATGTGATATATATTATATTATATTATATTAGTTTTAAACTTAATTTTATGTGACAGATTAAATTTAGTAACTAACATGATATGAAAGAATATCATATCAGATTTATAGTTTGAATTTATAAAATAAATTTAAATTAGATATGATATTATATATTTTGTTTATGAGATAAATTTAATCTAAATTTCATTTCGCTTTTCAAGAGGAAGGCAAAAACCCTAATCTATATATAATAGATATAAGGAGACGTGCAAAGTAGGGGAGTTAAAAAAGTTATGATAGCTAAACACTTTGAGAGCCACGAAACACCCTAAAGAAAGGAAAACTAACGTTCAAAAAAGAATGGACGTTGGGAGCGCTAGCACGCTGTTCAAGTTAGAGAGTGTTCTTATAAATACTAGTAAAGGGAGCATATTTACATTGTCGGCTCCTGAGATCTAAACTCTTGAAGAAAACGCACGTGAAGCACGAAAAAAGGTAATTGTTCTTCTCACCTTGACTTAAACAATTTGACTCAGTCCACATTAAAATAAAAAATTTAAAATTTTAATCTTCCGTTATGCCTCTCAATCCATCATCAATCACATAGCACAATGAGCACAATGATGGTCAAATGACAGAGGAAGATGTAGTAGATGAGTGCAAGCGGTTTTATGTTGCCGGTGGCTGACATGGACAACTTCAAAATAGCTAGTACTTCACGAAGACATACCTCAATTCCTTCTCAATATTAAATTGGGTTTGAAAGGTGCATTTATTCATCAACCAATTCTAGAAACATCATCTTTCTGCAAATAAACATGATACTTTATGAAGTTTTGAGGTCATATCCACCAGTGATTGCTCTGTATCAACATACATACAAAGAGACAAAGATGGGAGACATCACACTTCTAGGTGGAGTTGATCTTACACTGCCTATTTTGCTACTTAATCATGATCCTGAAATTTGGGGCGATGATGCAAACGGGTTTAGACCAGGGAGATTCTCTGATTGAGTCTACAAGGCAAGTAAGGATCAGTTAGCATGCTTTCCTTTTAATTGGCGACCAAGGACCTATATTGGCCAAAATTTTGCCATGCTAGAAGCTAAGATGGCTATAGCTAAGATATTACAAAGATTTATCCTTCTTACGCTCATGCTCCTTACACAGTTATGACTCTTCAACCACAATATGGAGCTCAAATCACCTTGCACCAGCTCTAACACGTTGTAAGCTAGTATGTGCATTTTCATTTAGTAAACAAGGCCAAGGTATCTAACCAAAGAATATCTGTTTTGCTTACCTTCAGATTGATACATGCATTTGGAGGTTAAATTTTCTTCTAAGTTATGAAATTTTAGTGACTTGCATCTCATGATTTTGTTTTGTTTTGAGCCGATGACGTCATACATGTAATTACTGAATAATTGAAACCATCGCCGACGCCAATGAAAGTGGCTCAAGAGTCCAGGGGAAGAAGAGAGAACACTCTCTCACTTTGATTTAAACAAAAAAACTACATTATTCCTCAATGATGGAAACAAAGAAAATAACCATATTTATCTACACCTTGAGGATATTTTATCCACATTTTCAGGCTAGGAATTAAGCAAGTCGTTAATTATAAATGAGGGTTATGGGGATTACAAGCATCACATTATTAGTGGATTATGAAATTTTATTATGACACAATAGGGTATGGAAATCATGGAAATAATGAGGGTTATGAAGATGTGGAGTCAAAGAGATGGTGTATTTAGAGACAGTAATTTGAGTTAGGCTCAAAATCTTATGATCAAATTTGGAAGTTTAGAAAAAAGAAAATTTATTTCAAACTTATTTGATTTGCCAAATAAACTCAAAAATTCAAACCAAACCCGAATACCCAAATTCATTATTTTATTATTAACTATATTTTTACCTCGTGCGATGCAAGAGTAAGAGAAAGACGGTAGAATTTAGTAAACATCACACATTAAGTTCTAATTTTAAAAAACTAATGGATATTTGTTCAAATTTAATGATGAGGGCAAAATTGTCTCAATTTTAATTATTTAGGGTTCAAAATATATTTTTTTTTAAATTTTAGAATTCAAATCACCCTTGAACCAATAGTTTAAGGTTCAAATTATATGTTAACATTGTTAAGAAATTATTTTAATATCCTTAAAATAAAATATATTACTTTTCCCTTTATTTTAACCTAACTATAAAGATTTTTTTTATGTTTAAAATATATACAAATTCCTTTTAAAATCAATAGTTAAAAGTTATAAAATAAAAATATTCCTTCTACTCTTAAATTTTCATTTTCACCCATCCAATTATTATTTGATAGTTAAATCATATATATTTGACTAAAATATTATTCTTGATATATTCTTTTAAATATTTATTTATAATTTAAATTTATTAGTCATCAAACTAATTTATTTAGTATTTTTAAAAAAATTAAACACATAAAAAACTAAATACATACTCCATATTTTTAAAAATATAAGATATTTTTAACTGAATCTCACTCTAATAAAGTAGATATTTGTCTTTAAAATAGTACTATTTTTTTATATTTACTATTTAATTGAATGTTTCACTCTAAAATAGATATAAAATGAGACTAAAGTTTAAGTTTTAAAAATAAAGAAGAAGTCTTTACAATGTTAACAAATCAAAAGGGATGTCAATGTATTTTACTCTATAATTTATTAATTTGTAAAAATTAATAAATTAAAATCCTCTTCTATATCTCCGCAGTTGGCAAATATGAAACTAAAATTTTTATGGAATGATACTTATAAAGAACAGCTTCTATTTTGCAATGTATAACAATAGCATTGTTTTTTTTTATTTCTCATCTCTTGCAATTTGAAATATATTCTTACTTTTGTATATCTAACACCTATTATTTTACTAAAAATCTTATATTTACCATTAATTTTTACTATGAATCCTACATAATCTCTCAAAATATAAAAAAATTATTAATTTGTACAACTTGTTTAAATTTTTAGAATATATAAATGTAGACATCACTCACATTTTTTTATGATAGGTCTCATGCACTGCTTTTTTAAACCACACTACTCTAATTTTTTTAAAAATAAAGTTTACTAAAATTTTACATTCTCTCTATTACCTGTAGAATCTCAAATATCTAAACATATAAAAAATTATAATTAATCTTGATTCTTAACACCTTTAGCTTTCGGGCTTCTTTAAGTTGGTTTAACTGCCCTAATTATGATAAATTATTTTATTTTTCTCTTTATTGAGTTCATAAATTGTGTCTTTGAATATATTTTTTATATATTTAATTTTTAAAAAGTTACAAAATCAATACATTTAAATAATAAAAATTTAAATAAAAAAATTATTTTAAAATTTAAATAATTTTTACACAACATTTACATTTAAATAGGAGTATTTTAGTTTAACAAACATAACTTAACTTCTTCTTGTTTCTTAAGGTATCTCCACAATCAGCAAGTATGAGACTAAAATTTTAACGGGATGATACCTATAAGAAATGACTTTTATTTTGCAATGTGCTACTTATATAGATATATATATATATATATATAGCATTGTTTTTTAAAAATTTTCACTTCCTACAATTTGAAATATAATAGAACTTGTTCTTTTTCAAAATGTGTTGCCTCATGTATCACCTTAAGGAAAACAAAACATATATTATAATGAATCATACTACAATTTATGTCATAATATTATTTATAAATCATAATTATAATAATTGTAACTCAAGCAAATAATATAATCCATGGTATAATACCATTCATCAATCATATGTACAATCATTAAAAGTAGCAAAATGATTATTGAGAAAAGATTATGTGTATAGTGGAAGATAAATTCATTAACATCATATAATTAACTTGTAACTCATAATTTTGTTTGCTCAGACTTGGGACACACAACTATATCAATATTTTTATGTTTTCAAATCATAATCAACTTTTACATATAAATAATAAAATAATATATTTTATACCCTACACAAGGGGGGTTGCCACAAGTTTTGAGAGTATGGCCAAAACTTTTGCATCCAAAAAATATGGATTAAATTTTTATATTCACCATTAATTTTACTATGAATCCTATATAATCTCTCAAAATATAAAAATTTTATTATTTTTCACACCTTATTTAAAATTTTAAAATTTATAAATGTAGACCCCACCTCATTTTTTAGTGGTAGATCCCACACACCATTTTTTTAAACCACACTACTCTAATTTTTAAAAATCAAGTTTATTAAAATCTTACATTCACTCCATTACTTTTAGAGCTTCAATTCATACCAAAGTTGAAAATACCTAAATACATAAAAATTTATAATTAAGCCCGACTCTTGAGACATCTAGCTTTTGAGTTTGTTAGGATAGTTTAACTATCCCAAATTATTAAAAATTATTTTATTTTATTTTTCTCTTTATTAAGTCCATAAACTGTGTTTTTGAATATTTTTTTGTCCAATTTATATATTTAATTTTTTTATAAAAGTTACAAGATAAATACATTTAAGTAATAAAAATTTAAATAAGAAAAAATTTATTTTTTGGTCATTTAAATAATTTTTAGACAACATTTAAATGGATATATTTTAATCCAACATACATGATTTAACATTCAACTAATGATTAGGTGAATGAAAATAAAATCTTAAAAATAAAAGGGAGGCTTGGATTTTACAATGATATATTAAGAAATGTTCATATAAATTTTAAAAAATAGAGTAGAGACATCATTAATTAAGGTGAAAATAGACAAAATATTTTACTCATTTTTAGCTATAAGTTTCATACTAACAATTTATTTTTATAGGTCCCACATGTATCTCTTTTACCATAAGGCCCATGCTATTCTTTAACTTTTTTATTATATCATATTAAAAAAATTAACAATGAAAAAGCAAAATAAAAAGGGGGGTGCTGCATGTCAAACAATTAAAAAGTAAAAAAAAAATGGATGGGTACTGTAGGTCAATGGCATTTATAATATATTATAGATAAAATAATATAAAAATTGAAAATATTATTTTTAAAAAATAAAATAAAATAAAATAATATTTAACAATTTAAGTATTCAAACCAACTTGAATAAATCAAAAGTACCATGAGTTAAAATCAAACTTAATTATATGAATTTTTTTATATGTTATAGTATTTTAAGCTCAATCTAAATTGAGCCTAGCTAAAATAAAGTTAGCCTGGCCAAATTGCAGTGTATTCAATTCCATTATAAAAGGTTAGATATTCACTCATCTGCCATGTCAAAAAACAATAAAAAACAGAGGCAATTTTAAAAACGAAGAGAGATTCTAATATAAATGTCCACAAAAACATAGGTTAAAAACTCAAGTTTTGCTGGTTATAATTTTGACATGGGAGTCACCAAGCAATCGGGGGAAATAGATTCTCAAACGTGAAAATTACAAAGAGATTAAATAAATTTATTTCTCTTTTCTTTTCCAGTGCCATGGATTCTCTTTGCAACTTCGTTCCTTTTGTTCAATCTAAAGCATAATTTCAAAGAAAATTTCCCTTTCCTCTCTTCATTTCTCAATATGAATAATAAATCAAACAATTTCTTTAAAAAGAAAGAAAGAAAGAAAGAAAGAACAAACTATATTAAAACGTATTAAATTCATCATAAATTCATCATAAATCAGCAACACTCTCTATTATGGCATCTATATCTGGAGTTATAGTAACATGCTTGCTGATCTCTCCAACAGTGCAACAATGCTTCTCAGTAGTATTGACTGCAACAACATCTTGGGCAAAAACACAATCCATGCCAGAGGAAATCTGCGACCATTTGGTAAAAGCAAACGCAAAATAAAGTCAAAGACATCACATTAGTTCTCTTGAAAGGGATATGAATTTCAAGAGTAATGCAATTATGGGTTTTGCATGTGACAAAACATCTGATGCAACATTATCAATACAGTATGGCTCTAAGCCTCAAAGCATTTCACAGTTTTGAATTTCAAGCATCAAAAGAATAAGAATTGATGCAATAAAACTCGGATCCACTCCTCATCATATAGCTTCTAAATGCAATACTTACATCATAAAGAGTATCACCAAGCTTCAGCTTTACCGCACCACTCTTGTATACGAGCAATTTACCTAACAATCCAGATGGTAACTGGTTCAGATTACACGGCTTTTCCACAGGTTGGGTCCCCACTGGCGGTTTGGATCTTGAAGGCGCATCCTGGGCTCTTGCAGTAGCTGATTGTTTATTCATAGGCAAAGCTGGAGGTAACTGAAGCAAAAACAAACTCGCTTCCGGATTTTCCTCCTACAAATAAGTTTGCTCAGAGAACTATGATTTATGATAAATAAATCAACCAAAACATTCCTAAATTCGGATTATTTACCAACAGTCCAAGATCAATTGCTGGATTTGATGAATTTTCATCATAAGTTAAGGATTCTGCAGCCTCCCCAAATTCCTCCTCATCAAGAAGTTCTATTACAGAAATGCAAATTAGAGACACCTGATATTGCATCAGACAAAACGGCCTTCAAAATAACTGAGAAATAAACCCTCAACTCTAGCAGAAAAAAAACAATCATGTTAACAGTAAACAACACATGTATTGGACCAGAAGTCTACATTTGTAGTTCTGTAGTCAAGACAATGACATTGTTTAATGATTATGGTATACAAATTTTCTTTACTGTTTTTGTCATCTTTTCTCCGAAGTTGTTTCTTGGAATATACCTGGGTTTCCTGAATACGGCCTCCTTAAAGGGACAGTTACTGGATAACAACTGTAATAGTCCTGCAGCAAATTCCATCAAACCAGTACCTCAAAAGAACAAGCATGCACAAATGTGCCTCCAAATATACACAAAGGAAACAGGACTAAGAGTACGCTTACCCATGGTTCTTGGTATACTTTCTCTCTCACACCTGTGTTGAAAGCATCACAGAAGAATTGGCATTACAAAGACAATGTAGGGATCCAATAGCCATGAAGGGATATGACAGACTGTCTGGATGGCCACATACCAGTGAAGGCTGAACTCTGAGAACTGCCACTATGACTTGCACCCCACATAGCACCGTATGATTTGATTGAAGCTGAGGAACCTCCAATACCGAAAGCAATTTGTGAAGCCAAAACTGCAAACAAAAGATGAACAATGCAGTTTTAGAAAACAAAACGAAAAGAATAATGCTGCTTCAATGTTGACGAACACCATATCTTGTGAAGCATCATTGAGATCTCTACATCTAAAGCGATAAGGGATCTGATCTATAAACCAGAGATACAAAGCATTTAAATTGTGTGACTTAAACTTCACTTTTGATGCGTAAGGAACCTACAAAGGTGCCTAACATAGGAATGCTACAAACAATTGAGATAGTAAGTTCTTCTAGTGCTATTCCACATATATGGAAAACAATACCACACACAAAACATAAAGATATTGAAGAAAATTCGACTTTGTTGAATACTCCACCCAAAACTTGTTTTGCTAAAGGACTCTAATTTAAATTGGATCTTTCAAAGTCAGTTATGTATCAGGTTACCATTTATCCAATTCCAATCTTTTTAAATAAATAAAACAAATCTCTGACTCATCTATGTGAAAATTGAATAGAAGAATAGAATCTATTTTGATGATGAAGTTTCAAGAACCAAAACAAGGATTAATCATAGGCTTATGTTGATGAGAAATTGAGAATAGAAAACCATCCTCCACCTCAATACACTGAAACTGCATAAAACGGATCAAAAATCTCATAACAGAAGGGAGTAATAGACTAAACCTTTTTTCTCAAGCTTAGGCTTTGCTCTCATTGAACTCTCCTGAAGAAAAGCAGAAATTTTCAACATGGAATATAAAAGTGAAAAACAAAATTAAATCAGGAAAATTAATGACAATGGAAGTACAAATACATTGAAACGGTGCAGCAAGTCCTTAGCCTGAACAGCATCCGCATCATCAACCACTTCACTATATAAACAACCCAGTTAGAGAGCAGTCAAGAGGGTAATTAAATTGAGATGTGTTATGTAAAAAACATAATGTCACATACGTTTTAACTTCTGCCTTTGGCACTCGACGAGGTGGAGCTTTTGGAGCAAATTTTACCTGCAACCATTGAAGTTATTCATCAACTTCTTAAAGATATCTAAAGAGGACAACTAAACAATAACAGATGAATAATTGAATACTAAACATATTCAAAACATACCTTCCTTCGGGCAGGAGCAATTCGTTTTAAAGAATCTGAATCCATAAGAATCTGTTTTCAATTCTTAACAAAAGAAAAAAGGACATCAGGCAAATCCAGTATAGTTTAAGCTTGAAAAGTACAATGATTGATCAATGACAAGTGAGAAGCTTGAAAAATACAACAATCATTGTTCATGATCAAATACATTGCTAACTATTAGTCTATTACAACTAACAAGCTCATTTATAACAATTTTAAACATGCTTTTTTGAAGTGAAACTCTGAAGCAACAATATCATACCAGCCGTGTGAAGAGTTGAAGGCAATGAGCAACTTCTGAAAACCCTACACAACGGCCAACGCAGTCTGCAGTCTGCACGTCTGAAACTTGACACAATCATTGAACCAACCTTTTGGGTTCTCAATTAGGGGGCTTTGTTGATTGATTTCGTTAGATAGCACCAAGTAATTAAATATATTATTATACCCCTGTTTTATGAGAATCCTCCCCGGTGCGATGCACGGGAAAAATTTCATCACATGTGAAGGGAGCTATTTTAATTTGAAAAATAATAATATACTGTATATTAAAAGAAAAATAATTGAATTTATTATGCCCATTATCCAGCAAAATCAAATTACCATAATAAATTAAATAAACTAAAAATTATTGAATTGATCTGTGCATGATACAAAGAGGAGTGAATGCTATAAAAACCACCCATCCCGTCAACACTAGAACAACAAAGGATTGAAACTATTGAAAAGAAATGCTTGAATAAACATTGTTGAGGTGTGAATGCTAGATGTGTGTGTATGTGTGTGTGGCCGCATACAGCCTATATGAATAATAGTGTCCATGCATTTTGCACTCGGTGACTACATTTAGCAGATCCAGAAGGGTTTATCTCCCACCTCATAGAGTACTAATGCCAAGAAGAGAAACTGACATGAACAAATAGAACCAGGATGTTGTCTTGCCAATCAGGCCAATCACAAGATCTAAACCCAACTTACTGATAGAGGCACTATATTGTTGTATCCACCATATCATGTTGTGTCATCCAATACACGTACCCCTTATCAATGCTCCTTAGCACTAGAGTTTCCTAATAAGACGTAGCCTATTTAAAAAATTTAATAAGGTTGCAGGCAAAACAAATTTTGCAGTAATATGATACTAGAGTCTTTTTAGTTCTCTTCATGGTTTCTTCCTGAATTGCCTGAATTCATCGTGGACAAGTCCCTTTGTAGCATTCAACACTTCTTTGATATTTTGAATTCATGGGTTTAAAGTTCATAGGGTTCCGAATTCCACATCTGACTCTGGTAACTTGTTTAGGGTTCTTTATGCACTTGATTTGGTGGTTTCGGCTTCAATTTACCCAGGGTTTCTGCGTCAAAATGGCTATTGCTGACCCAATATGCTACTTGCTCAAAATTAAATGTTTCCACATAATTGTAATTGTAAGCTTTAATTAAAAGCTTTAGTGACAAATTAAAATATCACAGAAGTTAAACAGAAGAAAGATTCCTCGAATTATCCAATACATGAACAAACATATCATAGCCCTTGAATCACACCTTTGTTTCCTTAAGCTTCCTAACATCAGAGTTTGAAGATTTGAATTGGATTGCCTTGCCAGACGCATGTTGTAAATTGGGTCCTAAATCGGCTTCACGGATTCTTTGTTTGGCAGGGGGTAAAAAAGAGTAATCGCCATCTTAGATTATCCCAAAATCAAATGCCAAGTCAAATAAACAAAACAACCAGCTAATTACGGAATGACGAGCAAATGCCAATGAGTTTTCCAAAATACTGCAACTTCACACATAAACTGATAAGTGCTAGGAGAATCAAACAGATTATCAAACATTTTTCAAGCAGATTACAATCATTCATCATAAAAATCTGGCAAAAAATTACCAAAAAATCAAAAGCGGACATGATGGAAGAAAGGGACAAAGAACCGTTATGAATCGCAAGCAACACAACACCCATTCAGAAGCAAAAGCAGTAAGCTGGAGGCGAAACGATGTGACTGGCTACCTGCGAAGAATGAAGGGTCGATGCCAAAGATTGAAGACGGCGAGCGAGGGACGGCGTCAATAGTGTCTCACTGCGTCGACAAAGAGAAGCGGCCGTGATATTGATGAAGCAGCGGGAACAAAAAGATGGATTGAAAGCACGAGCTCGCTTTTAAAAAAAATGGATTTTGTTAACCCAGCCCTAAAAAAGGACGGGGCCAGCCTGCATAATCGTGAGCTTGCCTTTGTATTTTAAAAAATGGAAAACACTACGGGATCATCGTAGTTTCATGATGTTTTACTTTTAATCCTTAAAATTTATTTTCATTATAATCAGTCTCTCTAATTTCTACCATCCATAATGCTAGTCCCTTCAGTCATTAACAATATTACATTTGTTGAGGTGTAATTACACCATTAAATATCATGCTAAGATGTTAAATTTTGTTCGGTTAGCACATCACTCAGCATTTGTTTTGAATAAAAAATTAAAAAATAGCAAAAAATAAAGGAAAAATTGATGAAAAGGACAGAAAGAAAATTAACCCCAAGGACCACATGCAATTGAATAACTAAAGCTAATATTTTTTGTATTAAACAATTTAATTAAATTACCGAAATACCTTTCTCTTTAAATCAATAAAATTGAAAAAAAAAAAAACAAAAGTCACTTATTTAACACATGCATCTTAAGCCAAAAACCTTGCATTCAAGCCAAAATTCTTATACTTCAAGACAGAATCTTTGCACCCAACCACACACTAGTAGTGTAAAAGTTAAATAAGTCTCAATAAATTTGACAAAAATTAGAATTTTCTAATATGATAAAAATTAACAAATTTTATAATGTAACAAAATTTGGAAAAATTGAAGAAAGGGACCTTGTTAGAAAGGAAATTAGTCTCAAGAATCAAATGCAATTGAGAGACTAAAGTTAATATTTTATTCATTAAATAATTTTAATAAATGACTGAAATATCTCTCTATTTAAACTAATAAAATTGAAAAAACAAAAACAAAAACTAGATGTTCAACACATATATCCCCAACCAAAAACCTTACACCCCAGCTAAAAAACCTTGCACCCAAACAATTTAGGGGTGCAAGACTTTGATCATTTATTCATTTTTATTTAGAATATGAATATTTGACTTGTTTTTATTTTCATTAACTTTTATCAATTTAGGGGGAACAAGAAAATAGATGAGTTAATAAGAACGATGTACAATCTCATTTTTTCCCTCATCACAACCTCTCAGGACAATAATCATGTATACACTTCCAATGGCAAAAGGAAAAGAAATTATAAAGTAAAATATATCGATCATCCTTTTATCATATATTTAATTATGCAAACATCTTTTTTATTTTAAAAACTCATATAAAATCTCTTTAAATTAAAATATATGATTTGTAAACGCCCATCTAATTGTTAGTTGACTGTTAAATTTGATTCTTAAATTTTTAATTTGACCAAAATGTCCCTCTTTAAAGTAAGAATTATTTAAAAATCTATATTTGCCAAAAAATATTTTTTTTGTATGCAACTAAAAAATATATAATAATTACACTTTCAAAAATTTTTGTAATTATGTTGGCAAAAAGGATTCAAGAATGTAGAGATTTTTTGTAATTATTTGTGTTATCTGGACAATCACAAAGAGCAATCATAGTTATAATGCTTTTCAAGATATTATTAACTCTGCTAGAAAATTTTTATGTAGACAATGGAATGTAAATTTTAACCTTGTGTATAGGGAGGATAATAAAGTAGCCGGCTACCTTGCTAAGTTGAATCATACTATATCTAATGATTTAAACTTTTTTGACATACCACCCAGTAGTTAATTAAGGGTGGTATTGTAGGTGTTTTGCGTTTTTTCCCCCTCTCTTTGTTTAGTTTTTCTGCTTGTAATTTGGTTCCGTTCAGTTGAATGAATATTCCTACTTTATTCACACACACAAAAAAATATTGAATTGTGCAAGTAGTTTCTGGGCCTAAAAAAAAATTGCAAGTGATAAAAATTTTAAAAATAAATTTAAAAATACAAGAGTACAAAAAAAAGTCTAGTGAAATTTACTAACTCCTATTTAGGCCCAAGAAAATTACTCTTATATTTTTAATATTAATAATAAATAAAATAAAAATAATCATCATTAAATAACAGTTATTATTATTTAAAAAAAATCCTTTCCATAATCCCATGTTAAAGGAGGCTTAGTTCTATACTTAAAGAGTAAGTAGCTATTTTAATATAGAGACATAAACAAGGTAGGATGAACTAATATGTACAACTTTGTTATTAAAAAAAAAAAATTAGACAAGTTAAATCCTGAAAATTCACCTGAACTAGATCATACTTTCAAGTTCAAAGAGATAAAACTTTGTAACTTTGTTGGCGGAATGAACTAGCTACAAAGATAAATAAATAAAGCCTTCAAGCAAAGCATATTGAGCAACACTCAAGGAAAGAAAAATTACTAGAACAAGTCTTAGAACATCCCTTTCGTTTCTAAGAAATTGACCGAATGAACACAATGTACTATAGGCAAGAACAAGTTTTATCTCACTAAAAGAGATCGGTTGAACGAATTGTCCAATACCATTATACTCTCACACACTACACTATAAGCAACCCCTAAAGTAATGTCATTCTTCATGATTCAAAAAGATTTTACGTGATCACTTATGTAGAATAGGCCATTTAACTATATCAGCAATCCGTGTCCTCACCTATATAAGAAGCAGTCTCATATGGAAGATAAGAAAGAGCCTATAGAATATGACCATTTACAAATATGACCGATTTACATGATATATTCTGCAAGAGAAAACGCCTTAGTTGTTCCCAGAAATAGAATCATCTTTCTGAAGAGCAACGTAGTTCACTGGTGCCACTTTATTGACCCTGCCACTTTCTCTACGTTCCTTGGCGCTCAATGATCCATATCGGCTTGAAGGAGTAAGGACTCGGCGCCCAATGGGTGTCCCAGTTATGCTGTTATTATTTGTAGTCTGACCAAAAGGTTTCTTCGTTGTAGACTTTGAACCAAAGAGTGCCTCTTGTTCTGCAGCAAGTTGTTCTTGTTGTCGTCTCTGCTCCTGTAAAAATCATAACCAGAAATTAGAAAAGCATTAACCATTCGGGAACTGTTGCATCAAAAATAAAAAAGCCATAGGTATCACAGCATATAGCAACTGTTGCAGCCAACTTTCCAGCAGAAAATGGAGAATAGATTTTTTGAAAATTGTGGGACACCCAATGAAAAATTAGACCAACATTTTAGAACATTTATATGGATTAATCTTTCAAACTTTTGAGTATTATTTTGAGTTAACTTGATTCACTTTGATGCATTTCCTGTATTGACTCCCAAACAGAAAAGGGAAGGGGCGTGGCCAAGTGAATAGAACAAAATAGAGTTGCAGTAACCAGTTTTTTGGTTTTTTTCATGCATTGCATAGAGAGTGAGTGAGTCGGCATATTTACGATTTCCAAATGGTGCGACTTGTTATGAATTTTGTAATTTATAGGAAAGTTATTCATAAGGACCACTAGTGACAAATACTTGTCACTCTACTTGTAAATTTGTGTCGTTTGAGTGGTAAATATCTTTAGTTGTAAATTTGCTTATGTGAATAGTAACTTCTTGTAGTTCAACCAATAAATTTGTCGCCATGTGAGTGATAAATATGGGATCCTTCTTAATAATTAAGTTGTGAATTTGATCCTTCAATGCAATTCTCCCGATTTTATATTTATTGATTGATTCTTTGACAGCCAACATGGAAGATATGATGTGTCTCATATCTGCATATAATGTTTGTAGAATACAATAAGCAATGCCTCTAAATAATGAAACAAGTCCACTTGGTAACAACATAGCACCAATGGGCCTACTCATTAAAAAACAAATGATAGTTAAAAGAGTTAAAAACCTAATTTACCCCTAGACTTTTTTTAAAAGTATTGGGAAACCATAACAAAAAGCAATCCTCCTAAATATTTTTTCAAGGAGTAATATTGCCCCTCTATTAAATATCCGTTAAGTTGACGGTTGGTTAATTAAAAAATTGCAGAAAATACCTGAAAAATTACAAAAAAAAAACCCAAAAAATTAAATAAAAAGATCTTATAAGAAAATTAGTACTAATTAATTCCCTGAAATTACAAATAAATTCTAATAGACTAATGTTATTTTTTACCTATATAAAATATGAAAATATCATTTTAACCAACTAACCAACTATCACGTGATTATCAAATCACCAATAATGGGAACATCAATAAGTAATTAAATCTTGTTAAAATATTTAAATATTTAATCATTTAAGTATTGTTATTTACAAATATTTATCCAAAATTTATAAATCATCTTTTAAATATTAATAGCTTAACTAATTTTTCTGAGATTTATTGGTGGTTTCTAAATTAAAATAGTATGATAAATCATAAGTCTTCTTCCAAAATTAATAAATCCTCCTTCAAAAATTTGTATATCTTAAAAGTTGACTTGTAAATTATGTGAAGATTAATAAAAAATAATATTTAAATCATCAAATATTAAAGTATTAATTAATATATTTTAAAAAATTAATATTTTTAATTACTTATCTGTGTTTAGTAATAGTAATCTAATAATCACCTAGTAGTTGATCAAAATGATTGGTTAAAATGCTATTTTGATCTTTTATGAGTAAGAAATAACATTAGTCTATTGGAATTCATTTGTAATTTAAAAGACTTAATTAGTATAATTTTCCTATAAAAGTCTTTTCCTGTAATTTTTTGGGTAATTTTCTGTAATTTTCTAGGCCCTTTCTATAATTATTTGGATCAACTAATGATCAAATTAATGAATATTTAACAAATGAGCAATGTGGTTCCTTAAAAAAATTTGTTTAACAAATTAACAATATTGCCCCACCCTTCATTACATGGTGCCTAGCATTCCACAAAAACAAGCTTAAGAGTAAATAAGATCTTTAGCCTCAGTTAAAATAACTATCATATATACCATATAGCTGGTTGTATGAGGCAAATTCATATATTTTGTGTCCTACAAAACAGGGACGACTTAATTCTTATTTTCTGAATGATATAGACTAAAAATGAAAAGCCAAATATTGAAAGAAAACAATTATCACAGCAAGCAATACCCGAGATTTGCGCTTCTCTTCTTCTTTCTGTTGCCTCTGCGCATTAAAGTCATCCAAGCTTTGTAGCAATGGAACCTGAAAAAGAAACGAATTGTTGAAAAAATAAATAATCTCTCCCTTTAAAATCAGCAAAAGTAGGTTCATTACCTTGTCATATAAGAAAGGTATTCCATTTTCTGTCTCCCAGGCCTTTACTTTTGCAGTCAAATTCTCTACTATAGCTGGTCAACAAAAGGTCTCAAAAGAGAGTTAAACCAATGAAACAAATAGGTATTGCAAGTACTTACGTGGAGCTCCTTTGTAAAATGTATGCATTTTGGATGCATATTTTCTTTCATGTGTATTCTTTTCAATGCAATCGCATGATGGTGTTTTTTTTAAAACTGAATGCTTGCTTCTACTTAAAACCAAATAATGTGAAACAAGATTCACTTAGCCAAATTCTGCGCGGTCAGCTGAGTGCCAAAAATGAGATTTGACTAATTAAATGGCCTTCTGTCACAAGTCATGCTGCTTTGTATGTTTATTATATCATCAAGAGGAAAAATATATGGCCAGGTCAGCCATTACATATCATTCTAAGAATATTGCAGCCCACAACTTTCAGCCAAGATTCAGTAGAATATCAGGCACTAAGTAGGGATAATATTTTAAGAGCTGTTGTCTCCAGATTCGTTAGTTAATGAAATCCGAACCCCATATGGAAACAATTTGTAATAACCTTATCCAGAATAAGTCCGTGAAGTGATGGGGAAAAGTCACAATCATCTAATTTTAACATAGTAGCACCCAAATCTTAGTTAATAGTCATGTTTTTCTCGCTGACAAACTGGTTTTTCCACCAAAGAGAAACTGACTTCCATCATACCATCTTAGACAATTCACTGGTCAGATTTGGTATCAGTGACTTCCTTTCAAAAGAAAGAAAAAGGGTACATACTTCACTTGGAAATACTTCTGAATGGCTTACAATAGCTCAAATTTCTTCTCTTCTTCCGTGGGGCTACTATCTACCATCTTGGTTTGGTATTATGATTTAGGTACAACTAATATGGTTGCTAGTCTCCATGGCTTTCAAACACTTTCTTGATTCAAATTTCAAGCAAAATCGGTTGCTAGTTTACATGGCTTCCTTATTAGCAAGAGGGTAGTCTCATCAATCATAAAAATGTTAAAAAGCGTGAAATGAAAGTAAACAATATGAAAGCTTACATGGTATTTTGCTTACTAGGATCCGTGCTTTTTCTGCACGTTTCAAATTTTTGTGTGCTCCTCTCAGTGCACTATATCGATTTTCATCCTGATAAGAGAGTCAACAAGGTAAATGATGCATATAAAGATAAAATTTCTTGTAAGCTCCTAAAAAATGGATCCACAAAAATACTGCAACTAGTGTGGGAATATAATGTGCATTTGATCATATTTACTGGTCAATGTAATCTTAGACAATGACAGTCACCTGAGATAAATTCAACTTATCAACCTGAATTGGAAAATGTCTTCCGGTGCTTCACATGTTAGCATGTTCATCTTTTTTACGATATATAAATGATCCCCCAAGTCCAAAAAGATAACAAATGTTAAACCTTATCACAGCATTTTCTTATTTTCTCCACCATGCGACAATGTTCTTTCCAAAACAACAGAAAATCTATGCATTTCCTAAGTTAGAGTTCCAATAGGATGTTTCCACCAATACGCGTGAGTGTGAAAAATTAAAATAGCCTATCAAACTAAAACCAACGTAAACGAAGCTGCCACAAGTTTGCCTTGCCCTCGCTTTTAGTAAATGGCAAAACGGGTTACTCTAGTAAGTTCCCATAGATGTTGCAAAATATTTGTGTGTACAACAAGTAGCTGAAAATCCAATCGTCCATCTAGCTAAAAACAAAATAAATGAAGATGCCACAAGTATTCTTTTTCCTGCCTTTAGTAAATTTTTAGTGAATGGCAAAATGGGTTACTCTAATAAGTCCCCGTATATGTTGAAAAATATTGTATAACAAAGGGTGTGCTAAATCATACCCTTTTAAGGACATAGTGAATGACGCACGACTTTGCTACTACAGGAACTGGAGTTTAAATACTTACCATGTTTCTAGAGAGTCGAACTGTACTGCTGATTATTTGGCTAATTTGTCTTATAGTTTAGATGTGAATTTTTCTACCTTTAATCATCCTCCACCTCCCCTCAGGAGGAGGCAGATGATGAAAGTGGTCAGTTTAAACCCTTGTTGATATAATCTCTTTTGTCTATGAATGCATTTTTCAGTCCAAAAAAAAAAAATCGAATCACTCTGGCTTTGGTGGTTGGGCCAGGCCAGCATTTGGGTAAAGTTCCAGGTTAAGTATATTCCTAACGTATGAACTTCCCCAACTCCCCCCCGAAAAGAAAATTAATAATAATGATAGTGATGATGATGATGATGAAAAGGAAAAAAAGAAGTAAAAAACGCCCTATATCAAAGCCCAAAGGCACGTAATATAAATCTAAATTAAAGTTCTATATGCCAAACGATCAATCATTAATGATCTTCCTCGTTATTGGTATATTTCAACTGCTTTATTTTGGCTTTCTTTTACAATAACAGATGTCAAAAGAAACATGAAAAAATAATTACCCTTTCATATTCATCTAACCAATTTTCCTCCTCAGCAGCTAAGTGCCACTTCTCTACCTTATCCAAGATATCCTTCCTGCTGAGAGCTTCTTCTTTGGCTTTTCTGATTTGATCATCCATGCTCTGAAGCAAATCAGAAAGACTAATACTACCTAAAAAGGTATAAATTTAAAAAAACTGGTTTATTACATAAATCACACAAGATCACATCTAAAAAATAGGCAAACCAAGAAATAATAAACACAAGTGCTTAAGTGGCAGATAGGAATTAAATACATGGCTGTCAAAAATTTGCATAAACTTTGAGAAAGAAAATAAAAATTTTAAAAACTTAAGCTTTATTAAGAGAGAAAGAAGTATTAGTCAGGAACCAGATTCTATGAGGCCAGTCAGAATCTGTTTAGCTTTATCACTATCCACATCCATGTGAACTCCTGTATAAATTTCTTCGAGCTCATTCTGCCTCTTAAACACCAAATCCTTTAGCTTACTTCCCTTCAGAATTTCCAAGCGCTGAACTTCATGCTCAGCCTAAAAGGAATTAAAAGAAATAAATAGCAGAAAATTAAATACCTTGCCAAGGGTTCTTACCAAGTGAACGATTACAAGATAAACTCAAGACAAAAAGAATTTTCACCTGCTCAATGACATCCACAGAAAGGCACCCTTGTTTTGACACTTCATCAACTGACAATGGAATTAAGCTAGTAACATGGCTAAAGTCCTTTTGCTCATCAATTGGTATTTCCATGAGATCCCACAGCTCTACTAAGGACCTAGCAAGTTCTTGGAGCTACGCCAAACCAGTATTGCATTAATGAACTTTTATGAAGCTTTTCAAAATATAGTACCACATCTTAAAATTCAGGCACAGCAATTGATATTTCATCCACAAAAACCATTAAAACCGAGTTTGTATCTTCATGACTAAAGACACTTCAGATTTGGGAAAAACTCAAGGAGATCTGGCCTAGCCCACTTTCCCCTTTGATAGCCCTTTTTCTTTTTTTTTGAGTGAAAGGCCTTGGATAAACCATACAAGGGAAAAACAAATCATGTCATGTCAGAATACAAAAGATTTATGCACCCTAGGGGTCAAATCTAAAAAATCTTAGCATTTAAATTGTCATCAAAAGCTTGATGTGCCAACCGATCAGCGCATTTGTTATTAGCTTCTCTAGGAACATAATCAAAAGTGGTCGTCTCGTCCCTCATAATGAATTCCCTAATTCTTTTAATAGTTTCAGCAAGATGGTGGTTCTCAAAGAACTCATGCTAAATGAGTGTGAGAGCTTCTAGAGAGTCAAAATATACATTGACTTAGTGAATTTGTTATTCCAACAAATGTTTAGGCCTTCAAGAATATAGTGCTAGGGTGATAGCTAAGGTATTTTGTCAATCCCATAGCCTTTCTTTTTGGCTCAAAAATATATTTTTTTAGTTTGCAAACCAACATTTTGCTAAAATGATTTAGCTATATATGTATTGTCCACTGACATGTTACCATTCTCATTCATCAATGAATTCAATACTTTGTAGTAATATTACTCAAGGACATATCATTTTGCAAAAAGAACATAATAATTATCCACAATCTATGGATAAAGTCAATCAATATTTGATTTTCCTATTCAATTATGTGACAAAAGACAAAACTTGATTTTGTGCAAGCTTTTCACATCCACTTTTCATAAAGTTGAGCTTTTGAATATGTTTAATATGTGCTTGCCATACTTTCCAATTAGCTCTACAGATGATAGGAACATTGCATATTTTCATTATCATTGTGGACACTAGCACATAATGGCATAATGGGGGAATTGTTAAGTTCCAATTCTTCTTTTTTAATTGAAAATAAATTAGTTCTTAAGGAGTAAGGACAATATTGTACATTCTCCTTAGCAAGTTAACTCTAGGGATTCAATTGTAAGTTCTTAGCTTTAGGCCCATAGATAGAGGCACGACATCTTTTGTAAAGATATGAAGTAATCATTTAAAAGTTCAATACATTGTTCTTCTCTGATCATTCCTCCCACAACTTCACTATTATTTTCTATTAAAGAACTCATCGTTGTATTTGACTGAAGGGTCATTAAAGAGAGTGCCTCTTTAGGATAGAGAAAAAGAGTACGCAGAGTTGTTGCATGTTTAACTTGCCTTTCCCTTCACTTATGCCATCTAGTTATGGATTATGAATGTTTTCATGTACACTCCTCATTTGCTTTTTTCTTCTCTCTTCATATTAGTTCTTTCATTTAAAAGACGAACAAGTGGCAAGAATGTTGAAGTTAAGGAATCAGTTGGCAAAGTATGGAAGTCAAAAGTCAAAACTCAAGCAAAATAATCCAATGCTTTGCATGTGGATGATCAAGGTACTTATCTCCTTTAGAAATTAACGCTAAATATTGACACAATTTCTTGAAGTAATTTATTGCTGACTATCAAATGATATACAACTACTGCTAGGTAGGTGCACATGATATGCACAGACATGTGTATAAGTTTATTACCACTATTTTGTCAAGATCATAATTACTCACCTTTTGCAGCCTTTGTTTCTTATCCAGCTTTAATGAATGAATAACCTCAGTTAATCTGGCAAGTGTGTCATTGCTGATGCTTTTTGGCATACCCTCTGATGAGTCACCCAGGCTAGGGTGAATTCCATTCAACATCTTCAAAAAATCAATTGACATTACGACTGAAAGCTCATGGATAGTACTGATATGGCTAGTCACCTTCTGAAGGCGCAAGATCTGCATGTAGATATAAAGGAAGCAATACTAAGAAAACATAACTTACAGAATTGCAAGTAGTTTATTTAGAATGCCTCATGTACTGACCTTTTCATTCTGAAGTTCTTGAAGATGTGACTTAAGTTGGTCCAACTTCTTGACTGTCAAATTATTAACTTCCTGTTCTCTACCCTCATTGGATGGTCTGCACCCAGCTATTTCGGCACTAATCTGGGAAATCTGGAACAGTACCTTTGAAAATTCTTTGATTTGTAGCTCCTTTTTTGACCTCAACTCCTCTAAGACAGGTCTAACCATAGCTATTTGCTCCTTAAGAGTACCTTTTCCCTTTTAAATGGAGAACTGAATCAATTCAAAAGAAAGCTTGGTAATTGGATTAGCATAGTGCTAACCATGCAGAGGAACACAGAGATGTTGAAATCATTGACAGGAGATAGTTGCAATTATAACCAAAAATAGTAGATAAAGAAGTAAAAATATATATATATTGGAATTCTTATAATAAGAACTTATGGAAAGTATAGAAAATAAGATAGCAAGAAAAGAGAATGCTTTCCCAAAAAATTGATATAGAATTGTTATACAAGTAAGGAACATGTGTGCCACCAGCAAATACCCTATTAGTATTCTAATAGTCTTCTTTAACACAAAATCCTTTTCAAACTATTGTACAAGATTTCATTAACTGTTATCAACATTTAAAACAACAAGAATAAAGAAAAATAGCAACAAACCCGTGAAAATGAGGCACACTCTCCAAGGCTAGATAAAATATTGGTGATTTCAGCTTCTGCATCACTTAATGACTGGTACAGGTCTGCCTTGTACTTCCTCGTTTCTTCAACCTTTCGTCGGTAAATGTCAAGGCATTCTTGCTCAAGTTGAAGAAGCATCTTGTCTCTATCATTATCACTTTCTCCAATTTCATCCCATATTATCTAGGAAAAAAAATAGTGGATCATAACTCCATTACTTCGCTATCTCACTAATCACAACAAAGAGCAAAAATTAATTCATCAAAGTTAAAATAAAACAACAAAAATTACAAAGACTCAAAAGGTAACTGCGTCAACAAATCCTCAAAAAATTGGGAACGCGCAACAATTCTACCATCATGCAAATAGTTTATTTCTGAAAAAGATAATAATTCAACAAAGACAAAAATTCAAACTCCCTTAGATCACCGAGAAATCGGGAAATTATCAGAAGGATAAAGTGGATAAGCCCCTTAACTTAAAGAACGAAATTCATTTCATTTCAAACTTTCGTCGCTTGTTACAATTTAGTTACCCCCAACATCCGGCAGGTGAGTAACTCCATGAATGCACTCAACTACTCATCATTTTAACAAAACAAAAGCAAAGAACCTGCAAATGGCTGAGTAGAGAAGCGCAAGTAGTGCGAGAGGGCGAAATTGGAGGAGGCAGGTCTGCCATTGTCGGAGGAAACAAACGTAGAGCAGAGAAATCCAAACGCGAGAGAGACAGAGAGCAACCCTAGATGCGAAACGAAACGAAATGAAATGAGAGAAATCAAATCAAATCAAATCAGAAACGGCGAGCGTTACGAGAATGACTAAGCCTTTGATTTTGTTGATGTGGTTTCCTTTTTCGTTTCCGAGTACATAATTGCTTGCCAATTGCTTCTTCTGGGTAGAAGAATGGCTGAATCGTGTTTGAAATGAGACCACTGAACTCTGCCTTTGGGTTTTGGCGCCAAAATTTTTTGCCCCCTCTGTGTTTTTTTTTTTTTTTTTGGCCATCTCCCGTTTTCCACTTTTCCTTTATAATTATAATTATAATTTTCAAGTCACTTTGACGCCAAAAAGAAAAAATTTAAGTGTCAACTTTATCATGGACAAATTCTTCTTGTGCAACATTTATTATATTTATATTAATAAACATAATAATGATGATGATATATTTTTTATATTACGCGAAGTTTTAAAAGTAAGACGTATTATTAATAATTAATGAATTGAGCAATAAGAATGCTCAAAGAATTCAACTATGGAAAATGCTAAGAAAGTTTCAAGAACAAGAAACTGAATCCGAACCAAATTAATCAATTTATTTTGAAATCTATCCAGTATAATTCAATAAAAGAGTATATAAATTTTAGGAAAAAGATAATAAAATTCTTTTGAATGATATAAACAATAATTTAGTCCCTCGAAGTATTATAATTTCATTGAAGTCTCTAAAAAATTTTTATCATTAATGAATTTATATAAATAATCAAATTGTTCTTGTTGTAAATGACTAAATGTCATATTAGTAATTTGACATGTGAACTTGTAATTTGCTATTGTATTGTTGTAAATATAAGAAGAAAAATTATAATTATTTAAACAAAACTTATGATTGGCACTTATTATTTCCAACACTTGTAACAATATTAGGAATTTGAAAGCAAATTTGTTATTTGTTATTGTATTGTTGTGAATATAAGAAAGAAAGTTGTAATTATTTAAACAAAACTTGTGATTGACACTTACTATTTCCAACACTTGTAGCAACATCAAGAACTTAACATTCAAAATTGTAATTTGTCATTGTATTATTGCGAATATAAGAAAAAAAATTGTGATTATTTAAACAAAATTTATTATCATTACTTGTTATTTCCAACACAATATCAAGGATAATTTGATCATTTATTTAAATTCATTAATGACAAAAAAGTTTCAAAAGACTTTAGTGAAATTATGACATTTTGAGGGATCAAATTGTTCTTTATATAATTCAGAGGGATTTTATTATCATTTTTCTAAATTTTATGCACAATTTTTATGATACTATATTAAAATTTGAAAAAATTGCAAATAAATCCTCATTGAGAAGTTTTCTATCTTATAATAGAGCTGGTAATTTGAGTTTTAGCCAAAACAAAAATTTTTTTAAAAAAATCTAAAATATACTCCTTCTATTAAAAAATATAAGGCATTTTTAACTAAATCTCACCCCAATAAAATAGTTACTTACTTTCAAAGTAACCCTATCTTTTTATATTTATCCCTATTAAACACCTTATAATAAATATAAAATTATTATTAATAGGTGCACTTTTGAAAAAAAAAAAAGCAATGATTACATCTTGAAAAACAAAAAATACGTTACATTTTTTAATATTCAACTCCTCAAAAAATACCTTACATTTTTTAACGGACGGAGTCTTAAATATTAATAATCTTTTAAATTTTAATTTATTTTATATCGAGACCATATGTTTGGTACTTTAGTATTTAAAAAAATTAAAAATATTCATATTTTTATATTTTTATTATTTTAATATATAAAATATCTCAAAATAATATTTAAAATGTATTTTAATCTTGATTTTTAATATTTAAGACCCATAAAATTTAAAAACAAATGTGAATCTCCTATTTTTTGTAAGTATTCCAAAAATATAATGTCCTAAAACTCTTTTATAAGAAGCGCCTATCCTAACTTTTTTTTTTTTTGGGTAATGTCATCTCAAAACTTTAAAAAAAAAATACAATATCATCCCATTGTTTACCCAAACATATGTTGACCATTAAATCATTACTTTGATCAATAAATGTACACGTATTGCTCTCTAAGTTGTTCATCTTCCACAATCAAATGAACACAAGGTGGATCCTGTGTCTGGGGCACAAGAATGCACGGACCTGACTGCACCCCTGGTACATTAGTAGATGTTCTTGTTGCAAAAGAGGGTGAAAGACATAAGGGAGAAGAGACTAGACAGAGAGGAAGGGGGAGAGAGAGAAAGTTAGGGAACATGTGCAAATTTAATTGTGGAAGAAGAACAACGAAAGAGAGCAACATGTGTACATTTGTTAGCAGAATCAAAATTTTGATGGGATGTCTAGGTTAATGGTGAGATAATATTATACCTTTTTTAAAAGTTTTGGGATAGCATTGTTTAAAAAATTTAGAATATTAAACGTCCGCCACAAAAAAATTTAAGACATTTTTTTCCTTTAACTTTTTTTAAAAGCTTAAAAAATTAATTTTAAAGGACAAATTGAAATTTGTTCAAATTTTTTAAGAAATACGATAATTCAAGTATTTGGGGGAGGCTTAATATGCTTAGAGAGATTAGGATCAGGTTTGGTTATTTAAACTTTTCTATAAGTTTGGACATTAGTCAGTCCGTAATTACCGGCTCTAACTTAAGGTATGTGAATTCATTTTAAGGACCCAAGTCCTTTAGGGCATGAGTGAAATGACCAAAATGTTTATAGTTTAAGCTTAAAGAAACTAATTGCAAAAGCAAAATGTGGACAACTGGGATTGAAATTGAAAACAGAAGCCGATTGTCTTATTTTATTTTATTTTTAAAGAGAGAATTTACATATTAAGAATTCTTAATTGGTACTAAAATTAATTTTTTATCATTTGGTGTCAACTTAATTATCAATATTTTTGCCAGCGATTATAAGATTAAGTGAACCCAAATGGTCCAACACTTTTTTACATCGGATAGCTTAAGCAGGAAAAAGAGTCATAGTTTTATTTTCAACGTTTTTTTTTTGTTTAGACGTGTTGCTTTTTGTTTACTAAAAATAAAAATTTACAAGCCGAAAAGGTTGCTTACTTCACTTCTAACAATGCATTATACTTGAAGCAAAATCTCATTAATATGTTTTCCTTGTGTTAATCCAATAAAATCTCATTGAGAAGAAAAATAATATATTCCTTGTGTTAATCCAATAAAATCTCATTGAGAAGAAAAATAATATATTCTCTTTCATCTTATTTATAAATCACTTCCAACATATTTAATTAAAATTAATAAAAATATTAAACTTCGTTAACTTTTTCTTAAAATTTTACAAGTTTTTATTTTTAACCCTAATAAATATTCTTAACTTTCATTACTGATATTTATATTTAAAGCATTTAATAAGGGTAAAAATGTAAAAAAAAAATTGACAATTGACAATTTACCTTACAAATAAGACCAAATTTTTTCTTTCTTTGCCCTATAAATAAGATCAAAGAAGTATTATCCAATTGAGTAAACACTCAGAGAAAGATTTCCTCCCACAATTACTATCGAATTTTTTTATTGGAAGTTAGAAATAAAGACACCAACATAGTTAATAGTCAAACAATCAGTTTTATATTGCCTTGGTACCTATTCAAAAAGCCCCAAAACAGAGTCAACACCCTTCAGATTTTTTGAGTAAAAATTTATTCTCAAAAACTGGACGGTTATACTTAACCAAGTGTTTAAAGAAGTAAATAACTGTGCAAATTTACTCGCTCACAAAGATCCCAACAATAATTTAGATATTAAAATTTGTGATGACATAAACGAGCCATAAATGCAAAGCAACTTAAGGCAAAGTGAGAATGATATTCTCTATTTTCAATTAAAAAAGAATTACATTCCTCATTTATTAAAGCATACTCCTTGCAGTACCACAAGGAATTTGCCAACAAAATCATTATAATATGTATTGTAATTCTACAATAACAACCCCTTGTAATCATATGATGATTCCTTAATTTATTTTGCTTTCATTAGGATATCTGTGCCTTTAGGCTTTAGGTTCCAAATAAAAATGATGATGATGTTGTCAAGACAACAAATATCTTGCTTGAGTAACACAATAATTAGAACAACACAATGCTTTCTGAGTAAGACCCTGTACTAGCAAGGTTGTCCCCTACCGACAATTATCCATTAATGCACAAAACTAACATTTTAAATCTAAATTTACTACATGAGAACCATTACTAACAGAAAAAACAGAAAATAAATTCAGACCCTTTTATAACAACTTGGCGCGTTTTTGGATATCTTGAGGCTAGACATCACCACATTACATGTATAGCTTTATTCTTCTTCTTGAGCTTGTCACTTACCTTGATCCTTTCAAATGAAATATCAATAACACTATCATTTTGCACCTTATTGTTCTTCAACTAAGCTGTATATTTTCGGTGTTGACACTCATGATTTATTTGCAAGCTAATATTCTAATGTAATAATATATTTCCTTTGGTCCTTATTATAAGGCACTTTCAACTATCTCACCGGAACCAAGAAAGGCCAATTAAGTTCTTAACTATGTTCGAAAATAAAATAAATTTCCAATTTTACCCCTATTTAAATGAAAATTTTTCAACTTTGTATTACATTCTTTCTCATTGTTAATGAGTTTAAATAGGGGTAATGTTGGAAAAACGTACTCAATACCTCATATTGTGCCATATATTAAGGACCAAAAAATACTTCTAAAAGGTACCTAATAATAAGGACCTGAGGGAGTAAATTCTTAACAATAGATTTACTCTTAAAATGAAAATAAACCTCTTAATATGCAAGTAAAATGATAGTACCATGTGATACCTTCGCCTGAAAGAAACCTGATTGCCATCAAAAGTGATGATTACTTACCCTTCCTCATCATAATCTTCCTCTTCCTCTTCTAATCGTCTACCAAGCTGCACAAGCTGCATAGAGTCAATGGCCATCTTGTCGATGTCAGAAATGGACCAGCCAGGGATATCTTCATGCTCGGTCTCAGTTGCAGGTTCAGGCTCTGAGGCATGAGCAGTTGTGCCAGCATTTTTGCCTACATTTTCATTAGTTTTGGAGTTCAAATCAACATTAGTGAGAGACTGAGATCCTTCTTCACCAGGAACTACAGTATTTTCCTTCCGTGACTCCTTTAACTCTGAACCATTTTCTTCTTTTTTTGGATAAGCTGAACCATTTTCCTCTATCACACTTGTGTTTGGATTATGTTTGATGCTCTGTTGAAAAAAGGTGCAAGGCTCAGGTTCAACCTCCTGATGATAGTTATCTCTTTCGACAATTCGAGCGCCCCTACCTCGACCTCTTCCCCTACCTCGACCTCTTCCCCTTCCCCTTCCAGTATTGCCTGTGTGGTTCAACTCATGCTGCCATGAACGACAGACAGCATTATACAAATGAAAGATAGGAAACATCATTCTCAGGAAACTAGCATGTTTTTGAAGACCATAAATGACTAGTTTAATAGACGCTATAATTGTTGTACATGTATGAAAATTGTGTTTCAACAGAGAATTGTTGATGGGAGATAGAATAATACCGCCGTTATGAAATACTATATGGGTATTCATCTGTAACTTAAGATTATCAGCATGAATTATTGTTAGTAGGAGAAGTAGATTAGGCTAATAGTTACCAAGAGGTATAAAAGCTCATAAAATTTCCAGCCACTATTTGTCTTCTCTACTTTTCAACCCCGAAACCTGTAAAGACATCACTTTTTCCATCTCAGTCATCACAGCCACTAGACTGGTCATGCTCGAGTAATGTTGAGATTATGACTATTTTCTATTCACCCCCTTCCCCTTTAATCATTCAACATGCTTCCCTAGGGCACGTTTGACATAATGGACAGATTGAGACGACAAATGGCCATGGCCTTACTTAAAAACAATAAAAGTGGACAAACATTGTTGAGTAATGATAAAAAAGGGATAATAGACATTGCATGAAAAAGTAACATGTTTTCCATGATTACACTCCCCCTTACCTCTACCCCCACCAAACATAGCCCCATTCTTTTTTTCTCCATATCAGAAAAGAATTAGATTTCCCCACCTAGTGGGATAAAGGCTTGTTGTTGTTGTTGTTGTTGTTGTAGAAAAGAATTAGATTTCATCTGGTACCAATTAAAAACATGGTAATGACTCTCAGGGACATTACCATTACAGAAACAAGTTGAATATAACTGGATATTTATATTATAGATATATATATCACCGTTTGTTCTAAAATTAGATTCTCATTGTAAGAGACATAATTGTATTGTTGATTATTAGTGCATAACAGGATGTTTGTGAGCCTAGAACTCAGAGAAAAACACAAGTCCATTATGACTAATGAACCATCAACACAGAAAATAGTAGGGCTAAAATGAGTTTGATGGGTCTAGTCAGAAAGAAGCTTTGGACAAGCATAATAGTAGTTGCTTATATTTTCCATTTTTCCTCTTCCTTTTCCAATTGAGGAGGAGGTTGTAACTGACTACTAGTGGCATGTGGAATTAATAATGCAGTGAGTTCCATCAGAGTTCATATACTTAATCTAAACTGTCCACAACATCTAAAAAGAAAGCAGAAGAGTACTATGATCTTATGATATTATCATAAATAATAATGCCATAATCACAAAAAGTGTACGTACCATCTTGCTCCTCTTAGATTCCTCATCACTGTCGCTGTGATTATAACCAGCAGCTTTCCTGCTAGAGCATAGGATTATTAAGCACATCAATTAATCATGATCAATCGAAGGGTAAGGACAAAAATTTTTTTGACTTCAAACCTTCTCTTTGAAACAACCCGATCATCAGCACCAGATTCAGAATGACCATGCCCACACCCTTGACTATAGTCAGGAACCCTGCTCACGACATCCCTCAGAAAATCAAAAACATTGTAGCTTTGTACACAATGCTTCCTGCAATATAGATTACCACTGGTTAGACTAGATATTGTGCAACATAATCAAGAGAAAATTAGGGAACAAAGGTAAGAAAAAGTCTAATGTCAACATAGGAAAATTTCAGAAAATAAATTATGACTTCCAGGGTAGGGCCTGAGCTGTCATTCCAGCAACATAGTCTTCTTAGGAGTTTTGGGCAATGAGGCATCATTCAGGCAAGGAATAATTGTCACCCATGTAAATACTCCTCCCGTCTCTATATATAAAATGTTTTTAATCGAATCACGCAAGTCAATAAAAGTTGGTTATTTAATTAAAAGCATAGTAGCATTCTGTTTTTGCCCCCCATTATTGTAAATAAAAAATGAATCTCTTTTTCCAAAATAAATAAATGAGAGTACTTATCTTTTTCTCTTTTCAATTTAATAAGAGTATAATGGTCCATGCATTAAAAAAGATGCTAACAACCTCTTATATTTAAGGATAAAAAAAGATTTTAGAAAACCTCTTATATATAGGAACGGAAGGAGTAGTTTAGTAACACACAAATAATGCATGCTTGAGTATTGTCAAGAATGACAATAATTTAAACCTTAATGAGCGAACAACTCATTATAACTCACAAGTCAAAATTAAGGAAGAATTTATCCATCAAAACAATCAAAAAATTTTAGGGAGATGATAAAGGACAACCAAAATGAAATCTCCAATATATCTAAGAAAACTGCATTCAAATCGCATACATTGATGTCAATCAACAATATCAAAATATGATGAAGGTAAGAGAGTTTTATGCCAACTACTTCAGGGATTGACCAATTAACACCCAATGGATTATTACTCAACCAACTTGAATATTACTTTTGGGTGAATTTAAAAAGTCTTGTTTGTTTAGCCAGAAAAACTTTGTTTCTTTTGCTAAAAATGAAGAGTTTGTATTAAAAGCACTCACAACAATCTAAATTTTACTACAACTTTACAAGGAAACATTTCATGAACATAAAGAAAAATTTTCCAGTTTTAGTTTCAACTAACTATCACCGTCACCCACCCACTGCATGTCCCCATGGGCTGCTGCTACCACCTCATCTATATCACCATTTGAGGGTCAATGTCATCCACCTTGACTCATTGTCACTCACGCTATTGCCATTGCCAATCCAGGCCACTGCCCATTATGGCAACCAAAGCTAGTGCTCCACACCGCCACTGTTTTTTAGAGGGCAAAAGGGAACCTTCTATGTTCCTAAAATTATGTCAACTCACCCTCTAAAAAGTTAGTTGTTGAGGTGAGAAAATCAACTCACTTAATACCTTATAGAGCATCCCATGCTACTTAGTGAGGAATGTGACATCCTATACTATCAAAACTCCATTGAAGTTGTTCCTTTGATTATAAAAAAAAAGAAACTCCATAGAAGTTTAAATTATTTCTTACATAATCCTACATGCACTTCAACATGCCAGTCACCCTTCCCAAGTGATATTTTGAAGGGTCTCTTAGATTCTTGAAAAGAAACATAAGGAAAAAAAAAAAAAATCATCCTAAGATTAAACTTTTGAAACCAAGAAATCAGGTGGCTGCAACTCATTCTAATCAATAAGCCGACTTTGATCTTTATCCAACATCTGATAAAGTCTTTCTAAAATGCAAAGCACACATAAAAAGTAGTGCTAAGGGTGTGTGTATTGGATACAACCGAATATAATATGTGACATATGGATTATACGACAATTTCTAAAATTTTAAGATATGGGTACAAGAGTGTATAGACACACACAAATATAAGAAAAGTAAAAAACAAAAAACTTGAGTTTTAAACGAGCATTTCAAATTTAAAAATAAAAACGATCATAACAAGCCACTAATAAAATACATAGAATCTTAGGATGATTAATTATACATTTATTACCAAAAAATACATCCCTTACCAAGCCACTAATAAATTTTGTCTAGTCCCCAAATGATCATAAAAAAAAAATACATTTATTATCAAAAAAAGTATAAGATTAAAAATAGATTTTTAGTTCAAATTAAATACAACCTTCATCTTCATTTATGTCACCTACATTCTTCACCAGTTTTTCTATCATTTTGAAGTCTTTCAACATGTACTATTGCATTTCAAAATGTTTTGAATCATATCGAGTGCAAAAACACAATACTGATGCTAGACTACAATCATATCTTATCAAATATGTATACGAAAGGCTATCTCCTTTTTTGAAGTATGAAGTATCAACCATAAAAAAAAAAAAAAAAATTGTTTGTACTTACTTCATCCACCAATTGTAAATCAGACATGCAAATCAACTAGAATCACCAGTCAAATTAAAGAACATGGGCAGAAAATCCTATTTCTAAGACATTATTCAACATTCTTGAGCTATCCAAATTAATAGCAAAAGAATTTCTTCACAATATATATCCTTGTAGTCCTTGACTTACAAATGCAATGCACTCATGGTCTTTGCTCCTCTACGAAGAGTTATATCATAAGTATGGTCACAAAGATCTTGTAAAAATAGCTCGAGAGCTTTTGCTGCAAAGAATCAAGAGTATTGTCAGCCAAATATAACTGATAAGGTAAGGACTTCAAGTGGCGAAGGTTAACTAGACAGAAAGAGAAAGTTAAAGAAACTCACAGACTAAAACAGGCACTGCTAGTGCTATTTTTCCAATATCTTCATCTGCTTGCATTATCTTCTTTATCCGAGCCTGCAGATTAATGTCTTCAACGTGTAACAGTTTGCTTGTACAACATCTAATTCCTTATAATATGTAGAAGATAGAAAGATCCAACAGAGTCAAGATTACAGCTTAACAACTCTATTGGGATAGGGAAAAACATTGTAAGGATGAACAAAAAATTTATTAGACATTTCATCTCATATATATCTCCATCTCCCCTCCTCTCTCCTTGTTCCTTAGAGATATTTTTACTCGTCACTTGAATCTCTGATGAATAAACAGATAAAATTTTCAGTTTGAATAATTATATGTGAAAATATGTTAGTTTTGCTGCAAAGTTCCTTTATAGAAACCAACAAAACCAATTTCAATACTAAACCTCATCGCAGAACCCAAAGAAAGCCAATAATCTAAAACAAATATTATAGAACTTCTCAATGCCCACAAGACAAAAAACCGAACCACTTCAATTATAAGGATTTTCCAGAAATGAAACGAAAGTATAATCATACTGATCGATAACTCAGCCCACAAAGTTCAAATTAGCTGAATCACTTCAAATTACAGAGCTTATTGCTTTTGCAATAGATTTCCGAGCCACCGAACAACACTGCACAATCCAAAAGCCCGAGCCCAGAAAAAGAAAATTTATGAAGAAAAGCAGGATTAACTTACAGCAGGAAAACGGGTATCAAGTTTCTTCCTCATTGGATCAGAATTATGGCAAGGAATTAGAATCAAGAGATGAGAGAGAAAATGGAACCCACAACAAGAGATGATCGGAAGTTCAGAGCAAAATGATTGCTACCATCATTCGAAACGCACACTCACAAAATCAAGCAAACCCATCTCAGATCCGAAAATACTCAGTAAACATAAGGAGCAGTTGATGCAATTGAATAGCCATACTACGAATTTGACGAACAAATAAAAATTACGATAAAAAGTTTAAAAAGTAAATTAAAGTGACGGGCTAGTCACGAACGAGTTGAGACAACCGAACAGGTGGAAACTTTTCCGCCAAAGAAAAGAAAAATAACAGTAACAATTATTTTGTTATAACCATAACTATAATTATTATTATATTATCAATCCAAAAAAGTATTATGCATGTATTGTGTGTGTGTATTTTGTAATAATCAGGGCAAAACATCCAAATCACAGCAACTTTACATTTGGATACCTAATAGCCAAGGTGTCTCTGTGTAAAATCTCTGTACAATTCTCAGGAACAACCTCTTACATAGGTGTTAATATTAAGACATGTAAACTTTATAATAAGAGTTTGTTATGAAATAAATAATTTATAAAATATATATATATATATATATCTTGATTTGATTAGATATAAAAAATTTAAATATATAATGGTAAATATTTAATTTTTTTCTTTTGTAATATACGTATTACTCTTAAATATAATTAGTTAAATTAATAAATCTTATATTTTTAAATTTTTAGCTTTATTTTTAAAGTAATTTTATTTAATTCTGTGCAAATCGCAAGGAAGTGGACCTTTTTCCAAAGAAAAATACAAATAAAAAATAGTAGAAAAATAAAAAAAATATACGACACGATTATAAATTACACTTTTGCATTAAAGTTGGATTGGGAACAATTGATTTGTTTATATAAATTAATTTTATTTCTATATACGTTAGTATAATATCTGTTTTTATACATTAATTTTATCTTAGCTAAAATATATATTTAATCATTTAACTTTATATAATATTTTATTTTAGTCTCTTAACTTTATAAAGTATCTTGTTAATCCTTTAACTTTAATATTGTTAGTTTTATCCCAACAAATTTTTGCATTAAACTTTCAAATATAAACAAAATATTATCAAATATTAACATATTAAGTTTAATTTTTTCAAAATAACAATAATGGAATAAAAAATAATCATTTGAAACTAATGATGTTAAGGTTAAATGACTAAAAGGATACTTTTCAAAATTAAAGGATTAAATTGAAACCTTATATAATATATAAGTTAGAGAATTAAAAGTATATTTTATTTTTTATCTTCATATACATTACCATAATATTTATTAACTATTGTATAATGTTTAACTATTATGAGTTATGATTTTATCAATAAACCCATAGATATTAGTTGGTCTTTGCTATTTTTGCAAGACTTTTTGCCTCATGTTGTTCCTCCATTTAAGTACTTTCACATCTAAAGTATGTGATTTTTTGAACTTAAAGTAGCAGTACTACTTGATCATAAATTTTCTCTTACATATAAATAAAGGTAGCTAGGTAATTAAACATAAAGTAATCATACTCATTCATGGATGCATTTAAAGTTTACAAATTAACTTAAAAAGTACTTTAATAAGAAAAATTAGATCACATCTGAATCCCTTTTAATTATTTTGAATTCTTCTCTCATCCATGATCAAGCTTGGTGTTATGCTTTGAAATGATTATAAGTTGCTCCTACGTCACCATCACTTTTGAAATAGTGAGAAATAAAATCCTTAGCTGTGAAGGGTTTGTAGACGGCTGGATTGAGTTTATCGTCAATAATTGCTTCGGCTGGTTTTATGATACTATCATCCAAAGCAGTCACAAAAAATCCAGCTGATGCTCGAAACTTGTTTGTATTTGTCACAACTCTATGTTTCACACTTTTTAGTTTATCATTACTTATTACCTGCATTCACACAGAAGCTAATTAATGATATGTGGGAGCAATAAAAATATAGTTTTCCCTATGTCATGTTACATTCTATAAGTAAATTAATGGATGTATTAATTAGTTATTTGAACAAATTATAATTAACTTCAAGCTAAGTAGTCAAAGTCTAGGAAATGAAATAGAATGAAATTGGTTGATGGAGAACAAAATAAACTATGCATTGGCAGAAGTATGAGAATGCATAGATTGGACAATGAGGACTGACATGAATAGTCATCAATCCACACTCTCACCTCTCAATTACTCCATGACATGGCCTTCATCGATCTCTCTATCTTTCTCTCCCATTTATTAATTCATAATAATCTTATTTGAGTTTATTTTATTATCTATCAACCTATTTTATTTCTTTCTAACATAGCATCATGTCCATAACCTAGTAAAAAAAAAAGAAAAATGACAATTAGATTTCAAAATTTTGAATTAGTAATTATTAAGTTTCCTATAAAATTAATTTTTTTAAAAAAAATTATAAATATTGATTCAAGCAAAATATAAATTTAGAAGTTTCAATGTTATATTTCAAATGCAACTCTAATATTGTATCTAATATTTTTATTTGTAATTATATGAACTTATATTTGGAAAAACTAACTCTCATTTTGGGAAAACAAAGGGGAAAATGACAATAAATCCCCATACAAAATATATAAATAATGATGAGGTCTCTCAAAATACTATAATTTCTTTTAAGTCACTGAGTATCTTTTTGACATTAATAATTTTAAGTTAAATAACTAAAATACCTCTTATTTAAATTAATCAATTTCAATCACAAATTTTATTTAAACAATTATAACTTTTATTTTGTAAATTATAAAAATTAAATAAAAAATTATAAATTTTCATATAAATTTTTTTTTCTTATTGAAATTCAAGTTTTAAAAATAACTAGTCAAAATTTTTGTTTAAATAATCACAATTTTTATTATATAAATTGTAAATATGGAACAAAAAATCATAATTTCACATGTAAAATTTTTTAAATACAAAACAATTTAGCCATTTAATATAAAATTATTAATTTTAAAAAATTACTTAAAAATTATAATATTTTAAAGAATTTGATTGTTATTATATTTTGGTAAAATTATATTGTCAATTTTTTTTTGTACCTGCAGGAAGGCGCCAATGTTGACGACAAATGCATGGGGATTAGGGGGAACACCGAGCCACGTGTCATCCTTGAAGATTTGAAGGCCGTACACGTGGTCTTGGATGAGAATGGTAATGATGTTAGCATCAACGTGGACACGTGTTCCAAGAGTCAAACTGGGATCCGGACATGGTGGGTATTGATGAGCACTGAGGATGACACGTTCAGTGAGGTCGTCGTCAAAATATCCATTTTTCAAGCCAAGTCCTTCACCGATCAGCCCCAAGATCCTGCCAGTCAGTTTCTTAACTTCAGCTGAACATGCCCCAACAATCTCCCTGATCATGATCGCACCAAGAAACAGAAATTAAGTGATACTAATTAAGTCACTAGCTATCAAACCCTCAAATTAAATACTAAAACCCGTTTAATTGTTAAAAGGAAATATAATAAAAAAGATTGAAAAATAAAAATAAAATAATTAAAATATGGAAGGGCACCTAATAAACCTTATTTAAAAGAGAAAATGACAACTTAATTTATGATTTATGATTTATGAAATTTTTAAAAGTTGTGATGAATTTCCTATTTACACTATATAAGATTAAATTTTATTATATTTATTATGAATGAAAGACAATTTAATTTATTTTTATTTTTAATTTCAAATATATTCTCTTCTTAATAGGACCAAAAAGGATACTTCTCTAGTTCTATTTGTAAATCACTTCTAACATATTTTATCAGTATCAAGAAAAACTTTAAAACTCAATAACTTCATCTTAAAATTTAATAATTTTTTAATTTTGCTTTTATTAAATATACATACTTTAATAACATATTTTTTCACTCTAATATTTAATAGAAGGTAAAATAAAAAATTTATTATAAAAATTTAATAATATAATTTATAAATAGATTATAAAAAAATCATTTATCTCTGCCTTTTAAATAAGACAAGAGAAAGTATGAGTGTGTAAGGCTGGGTTATGCATAATTTAAATTAAGAAAAAATTATTACCGGTATCGAGGTGGGTTTTCCGGCCAAAAATGCTGCCACTTGTGCAGAGGATGGCATGAATGCTTCAAAAAATCACGCCATTGATGAACCTTCTCATTGCCATAATTCATACAGCTCGTAAACAGAACGCAATCGCTCTTGAAATCCTCACTATACAAATGTTGCTTTGCCCCATCTGCCAACTCAAAGAACTCCTTCAACACTCTCATCGTTTCTTCCATTAGACGCTCCGGAACCCCATGATTGATCACCTACATATATATATATATATATATAATATTCTCTCAACTCAATTTATTTACATATTATTGCCACAAGGAATATTACTTCTCCATTTCTATATATAAAATATTTTTCATAAGCTTATTTTGTCTCTAAATATAAAAGACATCATGATATTTTTGAATGATTAGATAATTTTATTCTTATTTTAAAAAATAAAGGAGATATTAATTATGTTCTCTACTCACTACCATTATAATATTAATTATAATATTATTTGAGGCAAAATTAGAGAATTATCGTGATTTTAATTAAATAATAAATTTTTATTGATATATGAGATTCATTTAAAAATACATTATATATAAAAATGGGGGGAGAATATACATTGGAAATCTCAGGAAGAATCTAGAAGATGTTAAAATTAACATAGTATGCATAATTTTTTAGGAGAATGATAATTGAAGATTTCAAAAGAACATTAATGTGAAATAATTAAGAACAACTGTCAAAATTTTTAGTTGCAAAAAGTTTTTGATACTTTTTAAGGGTACTTATTTGTCATTGTCCATAATTTTTAGTTCCTAAAATTATGGTCACCTTAGTCAAGCTCTCTATAGTTTTTAATGAATTAATCCTTCCAGCTATAGTCAACTTCGAACAAAGTTCCTATTATTATGTTATTACTACGCACAAGTGTAGAGAGACCTGAGAAAGTATATGACATGTCATATTTAAGGATCTTCATCAAAGTTAAACATAATTTTAAAGACAAATTCTTTAATTAAAAGACTATAGGATCCACCTTGACCCAAATTGAATTTAACATATTGACAATTATATTGAAGACCTTAAAAGAATATTGATGTAAAATAAGGATGACCATCATATTGTAAATATCAAAATTTAAGTTGTTTCAATTGTAAGATATTTTTCAAAGATCCTTATATATCATTCTTTCTAGGTTTTGATTAGTTCCTAAATTTGTAGTCAATTTGAATCAGTGTCCCAATAGTTTTTCAGAAACTTATCCTTATACTTATGATCAACTTTGATCAAGGTCCCTATTATTACCAATTATTATTGTTAAATCAGTGACTTGTTATTGCCAGACACTATTATAAAACTAGCTTTTTATACTAACATTAAAGTTCTGTTTGGATTGAAAAACAAAATTAAGAGAAAAGAAAATGGAGAGAAAAGAAAACTGAAAAAAATATTATAATTCCTTATGTTTGGATAGACAAAAGAAAATAGGGAGTTAGAAAATAATCAAATATCACAATGATTATAATACTCTTATATCAAAATGAACATATGTTTAATGTAATTATCTTTATAAAAATATATTGAAAGTAAAAAATATATAAAAATTAACGTAATCAAAATAATTTAAAATCAAATAAGTTGGTAAAAAAAATTTTCATGTTATTATATTTTAAAACTGAATAATTTAATAAAATATGTTATTTTTAATTTAAAAGATTAAAAGTGGATATTTTTTTAAATTAAATATAAGAACATAAAAAATAAATTGCAATTCAGCTATTGGCTTGTTGGTGGGAGCATTTTGCTTTCACCTATAGTCATGAGTTTGACTTAGCAACGAGCAAAAAGCATATCAAACCAAAACATAAAAAATAAGTTATACATGCATACTATCATAAAAATATGAAGGACACACATTTATAAAAATATGCAGTTTGTAGAAAAGATGAAAATATGCATAGCTTTGAGATAATAGAGCAACGTGAGGGCCAAGGGCATGAGGCAAAGCATGAAAGGTGAAAGATGATAAAGCAAAAACTAGCTCCTGTGTCGAATAATATGCAAACACAAAGAAGCAAGAGGGAAGATGGTAGACATGGAATAAATATTTTCTTTTCAAAATGTCTCCATATGTGAAGAGAGAACTTAAAAGGAAAATATGGTGAGTCTGACACCTTATTTTCTCTCTAATTTTTCCTTTCTCCTACTTTTTTCTCTCATTTAAATAAAGAAAAGTTATTTTCTCTCATATTTTCACTTTACCCAAATAGAACATAAAGAGGACTGGTGTAGAAAGTGTGATGACACATCATATCCAGGAATCTTGATTAAAGTTAGCTATAATTCTAAAACCAGATTCTTTAATGAAAAAAGTACAGATCTTGACAAATAGAACATGATTTTAAGGAACAAAATCTATATTTCCTCAATTTGTTTTTTTTTTTTAAAAAAACACACGATAATTATTATGACATGAACGTACCTGAAAAAACCCAAAGTCTTGAGAAGCCTTGAGAATTTTCTGAATTGTAAGTGAACGATCAGCTTCACTAAGATCAATCACTGGAATGCCTTCACCTATCATAGGAACATGGAGGTTCCCTGGCCTTGTTTCTTGTGGAAATATGTAATTCTCAGGCACAGATCCAACCTTGTACCAATTTGAAACAAGTTTCTCCATACTTTAATTTGACAAGTTCATCAATAATCACATTAATAGATTCTTATATAATGCAAAATTTCTATTAAAAAATCATACAGATTAGAGATCATCATCATAGAAAGCATCATGCACATTAAATTTTGTGATAGGGAAAAGTGATCTATAAGTCCTTATAGTTTCTCTTAATTTTGAATTAAATTCTTATAATTTATTTTGTTTTACTTAAGTCCTTATAATTTTTCTGATTAAATATATTAATCCTTAAAAATTAATATTCTTAAATTTTTCTTTAAAATTAAGAAATTTTATATTTTTATTATAAGATTATATAACTTTATAATTAATTATATAATTTTCGTAACTCAAAATTTATGTCATTAGGTTATGTTTACTAAATAATTTTTATACATATATATCTAATTTTATTAAAAATGTAATAAAAATTTTAACATTGTATTAAATAAAATTTTCTATAAATTTTACAAGTATTTTTGTGTTAAAAAAGAGTTAATCATTCATTAATAATTTTAACCTTCAAAGATTAATATATTTAATTGATCATCATTAATCACATTAATAGATTCTTATATAATATAAAATTTATATTAAAAAATCATACAGATTAGAGATCATCATCATCATTGAAAGCACCATTCACTTTAAATTTTGTGATAGGAAAAATTAATCAGCAAGTCTTTATAGTTTTTTTATTAAATATATTAATCTTTAAAAATAATAGTTCTTAGATTTTTTCTTTTAAAAAATTGAAATTAAGAACTTTTATATTTTTGTTAAAAGATTATATAACTTTAGATTAATTATATAATTTTTATAACTCAAAATTTGTATAATTAGGTTATGTTTTCTAAATAATTTTTTATGAAAAATATAATAAAAAATTTTCAACATTGTATTAAATCAATTTTTATTTTTTATTAAATCAAACTTTATTTAAATGATCAAACTATATAAGTTTAATTAAAACAAAATAAACTATGGACTTAATTCAAAATTGAAAAAAAAAAATTAAAAGGACATCCAGATAATTTTTTTTTCTTTGTGGAATAATAGGACCACTTATTTCTTATGGAATGATAGGACCACTTATTTTTTATGGAATGATAGGACCACTTTTGAGTTCAAATGACTCGTGAAATGGAGAATGAAGCTTACCCAATAGTTTGTTTTATCATTACTTCTTTTAAACTATATTTTATCAAGTCCATATCAGAAATCAGGCGGTGGAGATGATTTAATTAATTATTATCTGTCACTATATTGGCAGTTAAAATATATGAGTCCGTACATTTTCTTAAGAAAATTAAACGAGACCACATTTTGTTCGTTTGCATCGAATTATTATTATTTTTTTTTTGTCCATATCGGAAAGTTATTTTTCACCCAACGGTGTTTGGTTTGCTATGGGTTTTAGATTCAGATGGGAGGAAACTTAGATCAGGGAGACCACATATGGAGCGACCGCATCTAATGTATTTAATAATATCAATTATAGTTAATTAATTTTTAATTTATAAATAATATTAGTTAAAATTTAAATTTTTAAAATATTCACATCTTTTTAGTTATATTATTATTAAATACTTTATATAAGAGCATTAATAATATTAATTAGAAAGAAGAACAGAGGCAGATGAGAGAGTCCAAGAGATGATGGAGAATGAAAAGGAGACGAAGAGTGAGAGATGAGAGAGAGACCGAAAAAGAAGAACAGAGGCAGAGGAGAGAGTCCGAGAGAGGATGGAGAATGAAAAGGAGACGAACAGTGAAAGATGAGGAGGAAACCAGGAAGAACAAAGCATGAAGGAAACACTGCATGCATGAGAAAAAAAAGAGAGTCTTGAGAGAAAAGGAGAAGAGAAAAACGAACAAGAGAGAAAACAAAAGACAGAAAACATAGTAGAAAGAGTGAGAATAAGAGAGCACGAGGAGAAACAAAGCAAAAGACGCTGGTCATAGGACCTTCGGCCAGACGAGAAAAACTGGAGGAAGGAGAGAAGAGGAAAACCATGGAAGACAAGAAAAAATAGACCACAGAGAATCAACATAGAGGAGACTAAAATTAGAAGCAAAAACAGAGCCAGAGACGAGAGAGAGAATGAGCAACAACACAGGAAAGCTCATGCACGTAACTAGAGCTTCGGCTATATTGCTTTGTGTTGCATTTAACAGAGAGCCTAGAACTCTGAGCTAGTTGTTGATGAGACATGGTTTTCAGATCCAGATGTTTGTAAGGTTTTGAAGCTGTGCAATGGTGATAGGACCACTCTTGCAACCAACGCTTAATACAAGTACTGCTACAACTCGAGGATGTAGTCAATGGCAGTTAACTCAGGTAATATTTAAATCATGTTATCTCTCTTAATTCGAATTCATTGATGAACATATATTTATTGATAGATGTTAAGGGTGTGGACTGATCCAGATATATTTAGGTACTACTCTAGGTGTATGTTTAGGCATTTAAAAATTTAAGAATTAAATATTTTTTAATAAAATTTAGAACATACATGAGAGGTGTTTGACAAAAAAAATAAAAAAAGGAGAGCTTGTGAAAATATTGATAATTTATGAGGTTGATTGGGGTTTGAGCTGTATCTATCGTAGTTATGATCTTACTAAAAGTTTATGCCAAATCTAATTTTTTAAAATATATCCTCAAGTCGAAAGAATAACGAATTATCAAATTAATTTATTCTTTCCATTGCCTTTATCGCATAAATTATTTAGCGAACCATAATATTATGTGCCGATTGTAAATACAAATATTTCGGTTATTTAGTTGTCATGTGAGATTTTAAGAATCTCCGTAGGCATTTAGAATGATTTCATACCGTGTAAATCAATAAGATTTTGCAGGTATGAAGATCAATTTTGTAGGTATTTATATGGGTTTCAAAAGCCCATTATTAAAATTAATTCTCTTTTTATAATAAATATTTAAGTCTCATGTGAGATTTCAAAAATCTTCGTAGAGACTTAAATTAACCACCTTATCGTGTGGGATAATAAGTCCTCACAGATATAGTGATTATCAATTTTTATAATAAATAAATGATTTTTGTAAATAATCATATAATATACAATTTAAGAAACTTAATTAACCAAATTAATGTATTTAAATTGTAACCATATTTACTGATTATATCTTTTAGTCATGTGAGATTTTTGAATCTCCGTAGGCTTTTAAGATCATCGTATTATCGTATGAGTCAATAAGACTCTGCAGATATAATGATTTAGTTTTTTAAAAAATAATATATATACATATATATTATATAGTTAATTAAATCAATTAATTAATTTAATTCCTTTATCGTGTGAGATTTTAGAATCTCCGCAGATATTTAGGATAAATCATATTACCGTATAAGCCAATAAGGCTATACCGGTATGATGATTAAAATTCTTTAAAAATATATATGCATACTTAAGCAAACTATTATTAACACTTAAAAATAAATAAATTAAATTACTAAATTTTTTATCGTGTGAGGTTTCGAAATCTCCACAGATACTTAGAATAATTACATTACCGTATAAATCAATAAGGTTTTGCAGGTACTGCAATTAAATCCTCAATCATAAAATATAAAAAAATAATACTAATTTTAAACCCTTTTCTTTTCTTTAATTTGAAATCCAAAAATTGAGAAAATAATTAAAATTAAATTACTTCTTGCAATTTAAAACACACATATCAAAATTTTAGAAATTATTTTATTTGCAAAATGGTGAGTTATTTCTAATTAATTTCTCTTCAAAAATATTTTCACCAACAAACTTTTAAGTCTGAACTACATGAACTATCACAGGGTACGTAGGCCTCAGAGTCAGGTTCTGAGTCAAGTCCATCCTCCCTCATAAATAAATAAATATTTCTCATCTAATTCTTATCATTTTTATCAAACACATGAATATAAAAGGGATGATTAAAATAATTAAAAAATTATATTAATAAAGCACAGCAAACTTCAGGTAACCGTTCTGCTGAACGAGTGTTGTGGGATGCCTAACATCTTCCCCACACTCAATCGACTCTTGAACCTATTCTCTGATTTTGCACACCAACCTTATCCTCCTATTAATCGGTTTTCCGAGATTTTCATCAAAATTTTGGTGGCGACTCCTCATTTGATCCGGTTCCCGCCGTGAAGGCTGGGACCTCCGCTCGCATGCCGTCCGCGTCGCATTTTTCTAGATGCGACAGGTATAGTTTTAAAAAATAAATATAAAAATTATTCAATAATCTATATTTTAAATAAGACAATATTTTTAAAAAATGTCTTATATTATAGTCAAATGGAGTATTAATGTTACTTCTTTTGTACGTATACATTCTCCCTCTCCCCTGTCCTTAGTTATAAGATAAAGTTAACTAATTTCACAGTTATTAACAAATGATAGGAAATATCATTAAACTTATAAAAAAATATTTGATTTTTCAATTTTGTCATTCACTAAAATTAATGATCATGTGCAGTGATTGAAAAGTGAGTAATCATGATCGTATATTTTATCCAATGGTTCGAAAGAGGAAGGTGTATAAAAAGAATTCTCATTTGCAAAGCACACAATCATATTTAGCAAAATTTATTTTTTATTTTATATTTATTAAAATAAAAATTTGTAAACATTATAAATTTTTAATCACTAATGTGAATAGTAAAGATTTAATTTGAACAGTTAAATTGATTTTTTAAATTTTTTAAATTAATTATCTAGATATATTCTTAAAAGTTCAATATAATATTAACATTTTTCTAATAATTTTTATAACTTTTTATTTGATAAATACAATATGAAAAATAAAGACAACATCCTAGCACTTTCTGAAAAATATTTTTTGAAAAAAATTACAAGTTAAAGATTTAAAATCTGAACCATTCAGAATACATTTAAATAATTAATTTATAAAAATTATTAAATTTTAATATTAAATTTGGACTATCTAAATTAAATATAAACTATAAAAATTAGTGATAAAACAGCTTTAGTAAAAATATAAAATATGATTGTGTGCTTTGCAAATAAAAAGTCTTTTTATGCTCTTTTCTCTTCTCATCCATTAGATAAAATGCATGGTTATGATTATCACTTTCTAGCCACTATACAAAATGCTACTATGCATGATCCGAATTCCTCCATCTATCATAAATTATAAAATATTTTTAAATAAAATTACACATAATAATAAAATTTATTAAATACATTTTACAATCTCACTTTTTTAATACAAAAATATAAACTTTCACAAACATCTTCCATTTAATGCTCTATGTATGAACGAATATTAAAACTAAATAATATATGAAAATAATAATATTAAAAAATTATCATTAATGAAAAATTTATTTTGTCAAAATGTTTTATATTTTAAAATTTTAAATTTTTCTTAAAAATGCCTTATAATTTAGAATGGAGGTAATATAACTTAATGCAATATTGGAAGGAAAAGTTAGCTACCACATATATATCCTACATATTTGGGACTAAATAAGGTTTTGAAATTTTACCTTATAATTAGTACTGGAAGGAGTATATTTTACAACAAAATAAATATGCATAATATAGGTTATTAAAATTTATCTCAATATGTGTGTGTGTGTATATAAATTACTTCAATTTTTTAGTTTCCAACAAGGAAAATGAAAAATAATTATCCTCAAAATAGACAAATGATAAAATAGCATCGCAAAATGGGATAATTATTCTAAAGTGTGTAGAACTTATCTGTCATAATTTTTTTTACCAAATTACGTTTCTAACCATCTACATAATAATAAAAAGCATATATAATTGTTAAAATCAAAATTAAAGTTGCTAGTATAATGAAGGTAAAGTTTTTAATATAGAAAGCATAATTGTTATTTTATGAAATTGAAATTATCAAGTTATAACCAACTGTATTGTTAATACTTAAATTAAAAATATTAATAACTAAGCTGAAATTGTTAATATAAGAAATGTATTTGTTATTGTATAACTAAATTAACCACTATATAATATATATTAATAACTTTAGTTTAGGTATTAACAGCCATGCTTTTTAATTATTATTTTGCTTAGGGTTATAAACAAATTTTTGCAAAATAAATTTATGTCAAATAAGTCCCAAGAGACTTTAAGGCACTTATTACATTTCATAGTATTTATTTATCATTGGTCTAATTTCCATTGGATTTATTTATCATTCTCCCATAAAATAATTGCTTCAATTTATTTACATATACAACTTTTATTTTTCTAAAAAATAATTTACTTAACTTATCCGTGATGTCTCCATAATTGTTTTTTAAATTGAAACGTCACAACCAGTGGGGCTTACATGACGTCTAGGCATATTAGTATTACGCTTGCCGTTTTGTAATATAGATAATACAATAATTTGGCCAAAAAAAAGAAATATAGATAGTACAATAACAATGTTCCTCTTTTTTTTTTAAGAAAAATTAATCTTTTAACTTTTAACTTACTTATAACTCAATCCCTCAACTATGACTCACTGCGATTCAGTCCCTCAACTATAACTCACTGCAATTCAATCCTTCGACTTTTGATTTACCTATAACTCGATCCTTATTTTTTAATTTTTTTTAAAATTTTTTTATCAAATAAGAGGGATAAAAAATATGCTCATATATTATTTTAAAATACCCTCTTCTTATTCATTAATGTAAGATATAAGCTAACATAAAAAAAAAATTAACAAAGGTTAAGGGACTAATTTGTAAGTGATTTAAAATTTGAGAAACTGAGTTATAGGCGAGTTATAATTGAGGGACTGAGTCACAGCGAGTCATAGTTGAGGGACTGAATTACAAGTGACTTAAAAGTTGGAGGACTAAAAAATTAATTTTTTTTAAAGTACAGTACCCGCTGTGGGGATTATTTATTTATTGAAAGAAAAAAGGTTTTGGGGGACCATTAAACATTTTTAAAAAATTTAAACATTGTTGTGAATACTTTGCAAAAATAAAAGACAAGTTTTAAATATTTATTCTAACCATTAAAAGTGTGTTTGGTTGAAAGTTTTTATAGAGGAGGGGAGGAAAGTTACTCTCCTTTCTTTATTTGGTTAATAATTAATAAAGGGAGAAGAGAGGAACTCCATATTTGGTTAAAAAATAGAGGAGAGAGTAGGGAAGCAACTCCCCTCCTTTCTCTCCTAACCCTCTCCTCCAATTCGGGAGTTTTTTTTATAGGGGAGAAGAGAGAGAAAATAATTAAAATAAATTTAAATATTTATTTTAAAAATTTTAAATTATTTTTAATATTAAAAGATTATGTATTATCTTTCTCTCTCTCTTTTTTTATAATAAAATAAATTTATCACTTTACAAAAATTAATATATAATTTTTTTAATGTATAAAATTTAAATATTTTTCATTAAACTCATTGATGAAATATATTTATTCTTCAATTTTTTTATTAGTATAAGTTCATATTCTTAAACTAAAAACTTAATAAATTCTAATATAACAGTTTTTTTCAAAATAAAAAAATAAAAATCAAGTTAAATTTGATAAAAATAAAATTGTTAACTTATTTTTATTCCCCTACCTTTCTAAACTAAATAGATGTTTATTAAAAACCCACCCCACCCCACCCCTCCCCCCCTCCCCTCCATTAAAATCTGTCCCCTCTTCTTCAACCAAACACACTCTAAAATTATGTAAGTCTTAATCATAAATTTGTCAAATTTAAATGCTTTGTCTCCCAATGATTTAGTACCAAGACTAATGTCATATTTGTAATTGTACATTTTATGAAGATGAATGACGCTCTCTAAGCCAAAATTGCTTGGCGTATTTTCCAAAATCCTAATGCCCTTTGGGTCAAAGTTCTTGATCTGCTTTCTGAAGAATGAGTTCTATGAAGCTAAGAAAGGATATAAAGCGACTTGGTGCTGGTCCAGCATTCTTGATGGGCGAGATTTCCTTTGGGGGAAAAAAACAAAAATTCTGCTGGAGGGTTGAATGATCAATGCATTCCAATGAGGAAGGATACTTGATTGTGACTTGTATATTGTGAAGAATTAATGGGAGAGTTTCTGATTTAATTGTGCATGGAGCTTAGAATCTGTCCCCTGTTAAAGATGCTCAAGTACTCAAATTACCAATTCCTGCTTATGCTATATATGGATGATAAATTAATTGGGTTAAGTATCATTTTTGTCTTTGAACTATACAAGAAAAGTCACAAATGATTCTAAACTCAATTATAGATTAATTTTGTCTTTCAATTTTAAAAAATCTCTTTTTTATCATCTTGTCATTTTCTTACTATTAGTGGGCCCCACATTATATTTTTTAATATTTTTTTATTATAAAATATTTAAATTAAGAGGCTAAAATGACCCTTAACATTACCTAAAAGGTCATTAGGGATCATAAACTTAACTATGAGTTAATTCTATCCTTCAACTTTAAATATTTCAATTCTTACCTTGTCATTTTCTTACCGTTAGTAGGTCCACATTACTTTTTTTAATATTTTTATTATAAAATATTTGAGTTGAGGGTGTTTACTAACCCTTCAAATAAAAGTTAAGAGGCAAAAATAATTTTTAATTCAACAAAAAAATTAAAAAAGATAGTAGAATCTACTCATGACAAATGAACGTTAAATGTTTTTAACGTTAGGGTGATGAAAAAAGAATATTTAATATTAAAAATAGAATTGATTTATAATTAAATTTATGATCACTAATAATTTTGTAGGTAAAAGTTGAAGGGTAAAAATAATTTTTAATATTTAAAATTTTTCTCAAGGCATCACATTTCCTTTGGCGGGTATTATCTAAAGCTGTACTGTAGCTGTTGTTGATGTTCTTGTCAAAAGACGACGCTGGCACTCTAAAGCATATTCCCTGTGCCATGTGGAAGAGGAAACTATCAAGCATATGTTCTTTTTCTGTAAGGGTTCAATATGTGTGGTTTGTTTGCTAGAAGGAATTTTAAGGCTTGTTTGCTTTTTGTTTCTGAAAAAAAAAGTAAAAAACATGTTTGGATAAGTATTTAAATTTAATTGTTTACAAAAATATTCTCATTTTTTATTTTTAAAAACAAAAAAATAAAAATATTTTAAAGTTATTTTTGTTTTATTTTTTATGTTCAAAATACACTAGCAGGGGAGCATTGCATTATACTGATTTAATCTTATTCAACGACAATATATTTAATCCAAATTATCCTTAAATAGATAATAAAAAATAAAAAAACTATCACTCGAATGTATCTAATACTTTTAACTCTAATAGTCACCTCTTATAGGAATTGCATTGATCGAGTTACATAGAAAATGAAACATGTTTTAGTAGGCTTTTAAAACAAACACATGCTACACCAAATTTCTAAAAAACATTTGTAAATAACATTTGTTGTAGTAAATGTCCCATAGGATAAGAAAATCTTCAAGCCTTCCTTGCTCTTAACTCTTGATAGTGCTACATATAATTGGCCATATATTTAGGCTCAGAATAGCCAAAAAGTTATGTTAAATGACAAAATTATGGTTCAATAATGTGTTAGGAGATTGTTATGGTTGCTTGGGTAGCCTATAGGGCTAATAACTATAAATAATGGATAAGTGAACTAAAAAGGGTTCAATTGAACTGTCTTATGTGTTAAGGATTCGGTTTAGCTGAATCAATGGTTGTGAAAAGTGTTGAGAATTGACTGAGGAGTACTGTGTTATATAGATTGAGCATCTGTGAAGTTGCTTGTGAGAATTTGCGCTGCTGAGAGCTTTGTGTAATTGGTAACCCTTAATAGCAAGGGTTAAAGGTAACTAGAGTGACCTTTTTATTTGTTTGTTTGTGAAATTGTTTGCAAGTATTTTGATATAACTACGTGCATTGTGTTGTAAACTAATAGAGTAGCAGCATTGTGAAAGTATATGCATGCAGGTGTGTAAGTATTGATTGAAATGAATTTGAAGTGGCACGTGTATTGACATGCATCGCATCTGTGAGTATGCCCTGGATTATGGTAGGGGGATGCGGTACTACAGTGAGGAAGTCTAGAAAGTCTTGATGATCCAGAACGTAGAGCTTGACTCCGCAAGGATGGACCTAGAAGAAGAATCTTGATGATCTAGAGTATAGAGCTTGACTCTGCCATGATAGACCTAGGATATAAAATAATCCATGAGGTTACCCTAGAATAGAGTACGGGGTCATGGTCCTACTTTGTATAAGGTTAGAAAATCTTGATGATTTAGAGTGTAGAGCTTGACTCCACCATGATGGACCTATGAGGCCACCCATATGCAAAGAGGATTACCTGGTTTGAGAGTAGTATGGTGGGCCTTATTCTTTATGACTGAAAGTCTTGGTCCAAGTGTAGAGATTACTTTACCAAGGGAAACCAAGAATGTATTGTATGAGGATAATGAGATTAATAAGAATGAATTCCTGTATATGCATATGATATTGTTGTTACTGATACACATGCTACTTTATCGTTTGTTTATGATTTTGTTTACTAACCGATAAAGAGGGTTACCTCCATGTTACTAGGACGTATGTCTCACTTCATCACTTTTGAACACAGGTGAAGAGAGTACAAGAAGGCTAGGAAAGGAAGTGAGGAAAGAGTAGCCTCGATAAGTAGTGGTATGACTACCATTAGTGTAAATGAATGTATAAAGTCTTGATAGAGTTAAGTTTCCAACTAAGATGTATAAGTGTATGTGAACTTGAGAAAGTGAATTGTGTTATGAAAACTTGCTTGTGTATCTATATATGATGTTGCATTATGTTGAGGGTGCCCCAGTGAAGGGTACATGGGTAGGCTTAAATGCAAATCAAGCAAGTATATATTGTTTTGTAACTTGTTCTACTTGTTTATATGTGAATTGATGTGATGATTATATGTTGATTGTGATTGTGTTGTTATATGGGAACTTGATACAAATGGTAAGGTGGAGCCTTATTTGAAAGAGTCAAGTATGATGTGATTCTCGACCATATGGTGAGGCGGAGCCTCATATGTAAGAGTCAGAGGGTTGAATGTGGAACAAGTCTAATTGTATATATAAATATATGTTATGTATATGTATTCTTCATATAAATCCACCATTGTGTAATGTGGCATTGAGAGGCCAAGTTAGGCTATTGATGTGATATATGTGATATGTAGTATTAATAAGGTATATATGGTCTTTTTGGACTTAATTTAAGGCTTGAAATGGTTTAATGAGATAAGAATTGAGAATTGAGCATTTAGGGTAAAAGTTTTAAAAGAAAAAGTGACTTTTCACATCTGGGTGTCTAAATTTAGATTGGTCCTTCAGATCGAATCCAAACTCATTCCATTAGCTAGTGCATGTTGTAAGCTTTGTGTGGGCGCTTGAATCACTCTGATCAGATGTCGAATGTGAAAACGACACACACTAAAAGTTCATCATTTTTGTTGTCAAATGATAGTAGAAAATTCGGACTAGCGCATCGTGGCGCATGGTGTCTTATGCTGCGGTGCATGACATAGAAAAAAATAGAGCGGGTCACTCTGTGCCACATGTCGTGGCACATATGGTACATGTCACTGCATACTACTCATTTTTAGAATAGATGTTATGTCTTTTTGAGTTGTTTGATTGCGTTTATGCTTCCACTAGCCCTTTTATTTGAATATATGTTTTAAGAAGTCAGGATCTCGCAATTTAAAAACAACTAAAGGGCTGTTACTCTGATATTATAGATTTTTGTGTTGGTTGATTATGTGATGGGATTGGTAAACCTGAATTGAGATGGGACTTTACGTAAATCATTATCGTTTCAACTCTCATATATTTTTAAAGCAACATGATTCTTATTTAAACTAAGGATTATAATTCCTCATTTCTAGAGAATAATTAAAAGGCATTCATAAAGAGGCAAAAAGTAAAAAAAATGAAGAAAGAATCAAATATTTTCTTGTTATATATTAAAATTATTATTAACAACACTTGCACCTCTAATCTAGCTTTAGACTGCAAAAGGAGAGAGATTTTATTAAGAGGAATTAGCAAACGATCTACCCCTCTTATTGTTGGAAATTGGGGGTTTGGCAGTCATTTTGAGTATGATTAGTTGTATGTGTGTGGTCTATTTGAGGAGGTCAAAGTGATCCCGCAGCTAATGACATTTGGTGCTGACACCTTTAAATGTGTTTTTAGGTGAAAATAGATCATTTTGGGTTTAGATGTCTGTCTTTTTAATGGTTGAGAATTTGGGTGTGTGACTATGCCATTAGTTAGAGGCTCGAAGAGCTTCGCGTGGATACTTAAACCACTCAAATTGGACATTAGATGGCGAAACGGCGTGCTCCAGAAGTTAAAAGTGCTATCATGCTAGTAGGTGCGCATCACAATTCAAGGCAACCGTAATGCATAACAGCTGTGCTGTGGCACAATGTTCAATGAGGGATTTATCCCTCTGTGCCATCCGTTGTGGTTGGTGTGGCCTGCGCCGAGACAAATGGGCTAGTTTCTAGAGAAATTTTAGTCTTTTTTTACTTGTTTTCAAGTACTGATTCTTACCCATGCTTTCATTATCATATTTGATTAATTTTAAACTATGGTTTAAGCTCAAACAATATTTTAAAAAAGGTTTTTCTTGGGATCCCAATGTTTTGAACTAATTACCTTTAAACACTTGGGTTGTGATAACTTTTACTTGGAATTTTAATTAATTCTGGTTATCATAATGGCGCATTAATGTGTTATTCTAATAATGTTAAGGTAGGCATTACATTTACAAATTTACAACTTAACGTCCAAATATTCACAAGCATAGGTTCTACAGTTCACAATTGAAAATCCAGATCTAGAATTTTTGAATTTAGATATTCATAACTCAATGATGACAAGTTCTAGTTTTTACAGCTTTTGTAAAAGTTTCTCAAGTTTATGAACAATAGAAAGTCCGTATATAATATGAAAATGTCCATTTATTAATAACATAATATCCATATATTTCATATGGTTGTGTGGTTAAGTTGAACACTTGTAAAAGTTTTTCAGGTTTATGAACAATAAAAAGTCTGTATGTAACATGATAAAGTCCATTTATTAATAATACAATGTTCATATATTTCACATTGTTTGTGTGGTTAAGTTGAACATTTACAAATAACATGACAAGTTCCATCTATTAACAACATAAGGTCTTTCTATTATTAACAATATGTTTTTGTTGAATTTTCAAGAACATATACATCATATCTGAATAATTTACCATTAAATTCACAACTGAATATATATATATATATATATATATCCAATATTAACAAAATAATGTTCATGTTTTCACAACACATAATCTAATCTTTGGCTATCAGAAGATCAGAAGCTGAAGTTCAAAAATAAGCAAAGTTTAGAAATGTACAAGCAAAAGTTTTAATATTCATAAATACAGGTTCAAATTAAATATGTACAAAAAAAGTCCATATCTTGACAAGTAAAGGTTTGGAGTTGATGTGTTGCCAAAGTTCATAAATTTACAACTTAATGTCTAAATATTCACAAGCTTAGGTTTAGCAATTAACAATTCAAAGTCTGGATCCAAAATTTTTAAATTCAAATATTCATAACTTAGTAATGACAAGTTCTAGTTTTTGCACTTCTATAGTAGTTCCCAGAAATCCTAGAAGCATGTATCTAAATGAAAGATGAATAGATCTAGAATAAAACTTACAGGAAAACTTGAGTTCTGAAGGTTTGATGCTAAGGAGCTCATTGGTGCTCATCTTAAAACAATGGCAATTAATCTAGGAAGAGTGATATGCAAAAGTTGATCAGGGACAACAGTAAAGGCAGTGAGATCGAGATGTGTAGAACCTAGCTCTTGTATGTTGGCTCATTACAAGAAGGATGAATAGATCAAAAAGATAAAGGAAGGAATGGAAGAATTTGGGAATTATAAGGCAATGCTGTAAGGAGGAAGAGAGAGAAGGAAGAAAGAGAAAGAGGAGAGGAGGAAGAAGATCAAATCATGCTTGGCATTATCAAAATCTATTAGACCTAAAGTATAATTTTCTATATTTTGAGGGCCCTTAGTATAATTCACTCTTTCTTTTTAATTGCTTTTATTGTTATTAGATTGCAGTCCACCATAAGTTAGGTAGTATGATGTTTATAAACTTCTTGATTGAAATTTCTAGAAATCAGTTTGATTTTAAGTTGTGATGTCACAAAAGTTTATGCTTTGAATTAAATAAAGAGGATAGAGGCTTTGTTATTCAGCAATTGTTTTAGTTAGTGTCTAGATGATAGGACAAGTATTACACCGTAGCCAACAGGCCATGAGAGCAACGGATATGATCACTAGTTTCTAACTTCTAGGTTGCCTAACCTTCATCTTGGACTTCTAAATAAGATTATCCAAATTTCTACACGCAGACAAATAAGTAATCTAGCTAATGATTGTGGTTTCATATCAAAAGGAAATTTTGGACACTTGGCACTATAAGCATACAACCATAGTCATGTCATCAACCAAAAGTCCATAAACCCTACTTACCCCTTAGCATCCACGATTATACTAAACCTACTCACCATACATAACCACACATGCACAATACTTAACTCGCTTCCACAAGCTATAAACATTTACCATCAACTAGGAGGTTAATCCAATTGGAGGTAAATAACAATCCTCACAAATTGTACAAACCACAATATGTACCCACATGCATTACTTGATCCATAAACCAAAACATATAAGAGTCATGTCGCTGCTTAAGTCAACTTCATAAGTTATAAACAAGTGATAGTTAAATTTATGCAAATGACTTATAATGTTGGCAATAAAATATTCAAATTACTTGCTAAGAATAACAAGAGACATTACATTTAGTTAAATGTGTCTAACTTAGCTTGCTTTGCTTTATCTTGAATCTAAGCGCCACCAAGAAATTTACTAAACCACAAGAGTGAGATTTTACAATCTCAATAATTAAGCACATAAATTCAAGCATATGAACGTATGGCATATGAAAGCAATTTATGTATATATATTCACATGTATAAAATTTCATCATTATTCTATAGGTATCTCAGACTACAGAACAATTTTGTTCTCAAGAGAGGATTCTCCTACAAAGTGTAATTATTAATTTTATGATTGTATGATATGATTTTAATTATGTGTTTAATTCCGAACATTGATTTTTCTCTTATGCTACATCACATAATTAAAACAAAAATGCATAGAAATCATTGTTAATGTATGACTTGATATATACAGGTAAAACATGGCCTTAACTACTCAAGAGTTCAGGCTCGATCAAGTGAATTGATTGAAAAATAATTAACATTAATTAAAAGATTGGAATGTATATTAATATACTAATCAAGATCTAATTTTAACTATCAAGCTAATTTGATACAACTTAGAGATCTTTTAAAATCTACCCTCCATTAAGCATGCTTGTCATGTGTCTCACTCCTTTCAAATGCCTTCAAAGTTTCTTTTCCAATTACTAATTAGTAATTTGCAATAATAACCTAATTTCTATCATAGTAAATGGAAAATATTTAAAAGCAAACACAAATAATATTAATTAATACTCCCTCCATTAAAAAATGTAAAGTATTTTTTGAGGAGTTGGATATTCAAAAATATAAGGCATTTTTAGTCTTTTGATGTATAATCATTGTCTTTTTTTCCAAAAGTGCCCCTATTGATAATGACTTTATATTTATTGTAGAGCGTTTAATAGAAATAAATATGAAAAAATAGGATTAGTTAGAAAGTAGGTAACTACTTTATTAGGAGGTGAGATTTGGTTAAAAGTGCCTTATATTTTTTAACGGAGAGAGTATGTAATTACTCAAACGTATATAGTTCGGCTATGTTACATGTACATGCATGTTATATAGTTTCCATTTTAATTACTTTAAAATTGGATCAATTAGTTTCAATCCGTCAACACACAACACTAGTCATTAATTAATTACCTTGTTATTAGTGTTGCAAATTTTGACGCATAAGTAAAGAATAAATAATACTAAGAACAAAAATAGATTATGTGAGTTTCACTTAAGCACTCATATTCTTTCATACCATTCTCTTATTTGACACACACACACACACATAAACATAAAACATCTAATTTTTTCTATTAATAGACCATGAGTAGGTCTAATCAAGTTTTGGAAACAATGGAAAAATTGTGATGTTAGCTGAATTTTGACCAACATTAACTTCAGATGATGACACTATTCTTTTAGCTTTTTTTTTTGGCGAAGGAGAAGCTCGTGAATGAGTCAATAACTACATACATATATATATATATAGACACACACACATGCCAATTATTCTCCTGGGGTTGGCATAAAACATAACTATATAAAAACTGTGATGAAGTAATTCTACCCCAGATGGTTATGGAAGTTTTTAACTATTCAAATAATGACCCTTCTTTCTTTTACTTGATGAAATCATTGATGAAATCATAAATTAATGTGTGAGATCAAATAAGCAAAAATTAAGACAATGGTTTGAGATATGATCATGATATAAAATTAAAGCTTAGTGAATAACTACAGTAGTACAGTACAATATCACTCTTCAATCTTTAGCTTCTATGACACAAATCATAACTACAAAAAGACTAAAGAGATCTTCTCCTGTTCTTCAAATATATATTGCATTAATAACTAAGTTATTAACCCTAAATTAAATAAATAAGCCTTGCGATCAATCCCACCTGACAACACAGATCTAATTACTACTACAGAATATATCTTTAAAAGTGGGTATTGAGGAGCGCTTTTTAAATAAGCGCTCTAAAATGTGAATGCGAAATTTACCGGAGCACTTTTCTAAATAAGCGCTCATGTATGTCAGGCTTCTCAATAAGATAACACTCCTAATTAATATATATAAAATATTGTAAAAAATTTAAAAATACCTTTAGGAGTGCTCGTACTTAAGTAAAAAATATTGTAAAAAATTTAAAAATAAATAAGCCTTGCAATCAATCCCACCTGACAACACAGATCTAATTACTACTACAGAATATATCTTTAAGAGTGGGTATTGAGGAGTGCTTTTTAAATAAGCGCTCTAAAATGTAAGTGAGGAATTTACCGGAGCGCTTTACTAAATAAGTGCTCATGTATGTTAGGCTTCTCAATAAGATAACGCTCCTAATTAATATATATAAAATATTGTAAAAAATTTAAAAATACCTTTAGGAGTGCTCGTACTTAAGTGCTCCGGAAGATTAGCTTTTCCAGAGCACTCGTCGAAGAGCGCTCTGGAAGACGAGCACTCCGGAAGAGTGTTTCTGACCTTTATTTATTTTCCTTCAGTTTTCTTTTCTCCATTCAGTTTCTTTCAAACCTCTCTCTCTTTTATTGAAGCCTTGCGTTCCCAACGAGTTCCAAATCCTTGCTATATCAGTCTATCATCACTGCTGTTTGCTATTCCAGTTTGCTGTTGCTGCTCGTTCCTTCTCTGTGTCACGCATCTGTCTCTATTTTTGTGCCGCATTGCCATCCATCTCTTGCGTCGTCATCTCCATCACTGTCTGTTCTACTGTCTCCATCGCCGCCACCGTCCATCTGTCTCTGCTGTTTGCTGTTTGCTATTCTGCATTTAAATCTCTGTTCTAGATCTGCATCTCTGTTCCAGATCTACATTGCTATTGCAGATCTGTACTGCTGCTGTATATAGGAGGAAGTGACGCCGTGAAGACCTCTGTTGCCGCCATGCATCCCTGCTATACAGCGGAGGAAGCAACGTCACTACTGCCATGAATACCGCCATTTTTTACCGTGAATACACTTTGAAGGTATTTTTTAATAATTAATTTATATATATTTGAGAATAAATTTCAAATATTTTTTTAATAATCAATATTATAGATAATATATGAATTGAAGTTATTTATATTAAAATTATGGAGTATTTGTAGTTGATAATTTAGATTAAAGTTGAGGAAACTACTGGAACATTTTTATTTTATTTATGAAATATACTTTTAAGGAGATTATTGTTATTAATTAAATTACAATTGATTGACAGAATTTAGATGCATTATGCTACTAAATTTTTATTTGGATGAATTGATTTTTTTAGTTTAAATGTATTGTGTTGTGAAATTTGATTGTTTGATCATTTGGGAGGTTGTTCTTTTAAGGAAGATGTTGTTGAATTTTTTTTATAAAAATCTAAGTTTTTTGTTTATTGAATTTTGGTAATCATATTAGTGATATGGATCATAAGTGGATGTCAGCTAATCGACTATCTAGAGAATATTAGGATGGTGTAGATGAATTCATTGAATTTGCATTTTGTCATGATCAAGATCCCCGTGGAGTTATATGTTCTTGTTTGAAATATTGCTATGAAAAAAGAGTAAAGCTAATAGAATTGAAAGATCATTGAATATGTAATGGGATTGATCCAACTTATACTTGTTGGACCATGCATGGGGAGATAAGGAATAATGCAAGTGATTGGAGGGATAGTGCGAGCTACTCAACATTTGATCGTGATAGTGGGATATATGATGTTGATTGTCTTGATGAAATGATTGATGTGATTGAAGAGGATCTTAGGGACTGTCCTAAGATGTTTGAGAGATTGAAGAGTGATGCTGATAAACCATTATACCCCGGTTGTAAAAAATTCACAAAACTATCAGTTATTTTGAAACTATACAACCTAAAAGCAATGAATGGATGGAGCGATAAGAGTTTCACGGATTTACTTTGAACTCTTATATGAAATGTTACCTGAGTACAACGAGCTTCCACCTAATACTTACGAAGCTAAAAAAGTGCTCTGTTCTATTGGGATGAGCTATAAGAAGATACATGCATGTCCAAATGATTGTGTCTTCTTTTAGAAAGACTATTCAACCTTAGATAAGTGTCCAAAATGTGATACATCACGGTACAAAAGAAATGGATGTAGCCTAGCGAAGGCATTGTGGTATTTTCCAATCATACCAAGATTTAGACGCCTATACAGCATTACAGAAGATGCTAAACACTTAACATGGCATGCTGATGAGAGAATTAAGGATGGCAAGCTACGGCACCCTACAGATTCTCCTCAATGAAAAAAGTTTGATCTTATATACCCTGAGTTTGGGGTTGAAGATAGAAACTTACACCTTGTACTAGCCATTGATGGAATGAACCCACATGGCATGTAAAGTAGTACTCATAGTACATGGTCGGTTATTTTGATGATCTACAACCTCGCTCCAGCATTGTGCATGAAGCACAAATTTATGATGCTGTCATTGTTGATTTCTGGGCCTCGACAACCAGGAAATGATATAGATGTATACTTAGCTCGTTTGATTGAAGATATGAAGATTTTGTGGGAGACAGATGTGGAAGTTTATGATGGGTATAGAGAAGAACATTTCATCCTGCGAGCAATGTTGTTTGGCACCATAAATGATTTTTCTGCTTATGGCAATTTATCAGGATATAGTATTAAAGGACAAGATGCATGTCCAGTATGTGAGGAGCACACTTGTTCAATACAGTTGGAACATTGTAGGAAGAATGTCTTCATTGGTCATTAATGATTTTTGCCACAAACACATCATTACCAATGACTAAAGAAGGCCTTTAATGGCTACCCGGAAAAGGGTAGAGTTCCCATGCCATTAACTAGTGAACAGCTCTTTGAAAAGGTCAAAGATTTAAATATTGAATTTGAAAAACCATTTGCAAGTAAGATTGTTAAGAATGGTTGGAAAAAGAAGTTCATATTCTTTGAGCTACCATACTGGAAGACGCTAGATGTTAGGCATTTCCTGGATGTAATGCACATTGAAAAGAATGTCTACGATAGTCTTATTGGCACATTACTCTACATTTCAGGAAAGAGTAAAGACGGTATTAATGCAAGGATGAATTTGATTAGCATGGGGTTAAGAGAAGAGTTGGCACCAGAAAGGAAGGGAAAACGCACTTTTTTACTCCAGCAGCTCACACCTTGTCTAGGAAGGGAAAATGCACTTTTTTAGAAAAGCGCTCCTGTATAGCGTACATACAGGAGCGCTTTTTTTAAGCGCTCCTGTACATTTCAGAGCACTCAATAATAAAGCGCTTCAAAAGCGCTCCCTAAGGTAAAAAAAAGAGAGCTCCTATAAGCTTATTTTGTAGTAGTAAATCATTGATAAAAATCTTCAAGCTTTTATCTTTCTGTGTGTGTTCATGGCAGCTAATGATCTCTCAGAAGCCTTAAGCATCTCAGCAACCTTTGAAGGAAACTCCAATCATCAGAATCAAAAGATGATGATGATGACAAAGACGACGACCACGATGATGAAGAAAGTGAGTAGTGACAATAATAATAATCATTAAAAAGGTCTGCATTTCTTGAAGCTTTCAAGTGATTATCCTCATGATGATCATGATTATCAAGACATCAAAGTAGTAGATTTCTTCAAGTCCAAAAATGGAAATATTAATATTTCCATTAATAGCAACGAAGGTACAGACGAGAACAAGACATCATCGGTCCAGCAAGATGCTGCTACAAGGACTTTCTCATGTAACTTCTGCAAGAGAGAGTTTTCATTGTCACAAGCTCTGGGAGGACACCAAAATGCACTCATGCAGGAATGTGCATTAGCAAAACAACGTCAAGGGATTGATGTCATTTCTCATCATCATCACCACTACCGTAATAATTTCCCTTGCTTTAATAATCCTTATGGAATTATAAGCCCTTTTTATGGGTTTGATAGTTTCATTCACAAGCCACCTAACTCGTATCCTATAGTACTAATAAGACCCTACAGGTTTAGCTATGGTGGTCCATGTAACATCCTAAAACTTTAAATTTGGAAAAAATGGATTAATTAAGGGATAAATTAGTTAAAAATATGATTAATTTATTTAAGTATATTTTTGGGTGGCTAATTAGATTTTTGGGTTATATTTGGCTCTAAATTGAGATAGGATGAAAGCCAGATCAAGTCGGGACGCATCGGGGGGAGCAAAATCAAGTTGTTGCTCGCTGTACCGTGAGCCACGACTTGCGTGGTGTGCACTGCGGCACACGACATAGTAGGCAACTTATATTTTCAGGAATCAGCAGAAAAACTCAGATTTTGTAGTGGAAAACCTAGAGCACAAAGGAGGCAACTTTGGGTACTGCTAAGGCATCAATTTAGAAGGATTTTAAAGATCATTTGAACCTTCAAACTCTTAGGTAAGATTCCTACCCTTCTCCTCTACCTTTTCATCTCATTTTCCATGGGATTTAGAAGAGTGAGATTTTGGTCTGATGGGATTAAGCCATGGGTCAATGTTTTGAAGGTTTCTATTGACTCTAAAAGTTTAATTTAGGTTTATTTGTCTTGGATATGTGGTAATATGAAGCTACTTTGTTGTTTAGTAGAAGTTGGATCAAGCTTTATCTTGATCATGGGGTGTTGAAGTGTGATAAGTTGAGGTATTGAGTTTTATGTTCTGATAAAGTTAGAAAGAGACTTGAAGGGATGATGTGAACAAATTTTAATCTTGATAAGTCTATTTGTTGAGAATTTAAGTGAGAAGTGGGAGAATTGGGAGGTTATTATTAGCTAATGGTGCTTGTGTTAATTGAAAATTAACATATAGTACTTGTTGATGTAGATTGTGGTGTGGTAAGACTTATATTGACACAAGAAGAGAATTAGTACCACGAGTAACCCTTTTAGTAATAAAAGGGTTGAGGTAACTAGATAATTTGCATTGTTTATTACCTTGTATAAGTTATTCTCAAGTGCTTTTCTATGATTTGTTGAGTATATATGCATAAATTCTTTAAAGGTTATCTATTTTAGAAAAAGTGGATTATTAGTTTTGTAAAATTCTATATTTTTGAAATTAATGGAAAGATTTTGTTATACTTGCTTGGAAAGTTGATTATTCATGGTCAAGTGGAGATATATAGTAAAATGTGGCATATTAGAGGGTGGGAGGTCACCCTAGTGGAGATAGTGAAGATTTAAGTCTATATGGCATTGCTAGCACCTCGGGACGCCAGGTGTAGCATTTACTTTCCTTAATGCCTGAAAATGGGTGCGGTGTTGGAGACTTATTCTCCTTAGTACTCAAAAGGGTGTGGTGTTGGAGACTATGCTCCTTAGCATCTGTAGGATGCGGTGTTGGAGTAACGACACCCCAATTACTTGTAATAGGGGGAAACAGTAGTCCGAAAGTAGTTTAGGATACCTTGGCCGGGTAGTCCTACCATAAATGGTGAGCTTGGGGACCATACATGTGGTTTAGTTCTGTGAAATAGCCTACTAGTTCGGTCGGGAGTATTGGAGGACCGGATAGTTAGGGATTATGCATGCAAATTTGTGGTGATATTATATAATGTGATTAAGTTACTCATTTTAATACTTGTTTATAACTTGGCTTGTTAATCAATAATGTAGATTATTTTAGTTACTGAGATTTTTATCTCACTCCGTGGATTATCATTTTACAAGTGCTACCAGTGAGACTGAGCTAGGGAGAGAATCGGGCAGGGGCTAGTATATCTGCTACACTCTTTGTAAAGCCCGATTTTGGTTTGAATAGTGTACATAAACTTGTTATATGATATTATATGTTGCCAACTAGGAATGCATATCATTTTGATTGGTTGCACTTGTTTCATATTATGTTATTGTGTATTTTAGCCCAATAAATGCTAATACAAGTGCAATGTAACATCCTAAAAATTTTAAGACTCAAATTTATTTAAAAAAAATAAACAAAAATAAAATAAAATATCTATAATTAAATTAAAATTTAGAATAATTTAATAGAGGCCCAGAGTTCGAATTTTACTAAGCAAAAGTTTGGTTTTATTTGATTTTTAACTATGGGAAAAATTACTAAAGTTGACCCGGGCTTTTGTGCAATAATAAAAAATGTTGGGCCCTTTCTTGTAATTTTTCCCAAAGTTTTTGACCAGCATTTTAAGGAGCAAACTGATGCAGAAACGCAGAGAAAATGAGAAAGGAAGCAAACGCACAAACGGGAGAGAGAGAGAGAGGAAGAAGAGAAGAGAAAGGGAGGGAGTTAGGCTTGGATCTAGGAGTCTTTGCGACCGTTGCGAGCTCGGCTACACGATAGGTAAACTCCCTACTTCAATCCTCTTCTCTTTCTCTTGATTTTCTTCAATTTTTGGAAGAGGAAATTTTTGGATTTTGATCCCAAAGGCTTTATTCTTGTAAGCTTTTGTTTCTTTGGATTCTAGGGAGCATGTTTTGAGTTTCTATATAGTGATCTAATGTTTTGAGTGAATAATTGGATGAAAAGAGGTGTTTTGGGCACAAAATAAACCTTGAGAAATTGGGTTTTTGCTCCTCAATGGTTTAAGCCTATTGATTTAGTTATAATTTTGCTATTTGAGCCCAATAAGATTTAAATTAAGGTTTGGTTTTCATTATAAGGGCTAATGGTGAAAGTTGGTGGCACTAAGTAAAGGTTTTTAATTGATTAAAAAAATTATATAAATTAAAAATTAGCCTAGTGATGGCTAATAAATGGTTTTGGTGGTTAAGTGATACTATGTGAATGGTTGGTTTAATATATGGACCATTAGGGTGAATTATGACTCATTGACCTAAGTTGTGTGGTATGAGTTATAGTCTTCATTAATGCTATTTGTCATGATAAGTGATGTGGATCACTTATATGTTGTAGAAAATTGTTGGTGGAACTTATTGAGAAGTAAGGAACAAGCCGAGCCCTATTTTGTACAAGGGGAACCCTTTTAGTACCAAAGGGTTGAGGTAACAGGGGAATTTATATTTCTTATTACTTTGTTTTAGCTATTTTTGAATAAATATTACTAGTTATCATGCATTACATGTTTTAAAAGATTAAATGTGCTTTATAAGGGGTTATGGGGTACTACTTTGATTATAGTGCAAATATGTTTTCTAATTGTTTAATAACAATGTTTTTATGGAAATGAGATTTATAAATATTATACTACTTTAGAGTGTTGAATGGTCAATACTCAGGAAAGGTAGACAAGAGTAAAAGGCATGATCTCGGTGGGAGTTCACCAATGAGAAGGTGTGGATTTTTGATATTCTATGGCACACTGTCAGTACTCAGTGTTGTCTTACGTATTGTGGGCTCAGTGCACTAAAGTGGTTAGTGTATTGAGTGTTCGACACCTCTCAGTGGGGGAGGGAATCCAACATATGAAGTGTGAGGTTGAGTGCCTAGGCCAAGGTAGCCCTCACATGGAAAGTAAGTTGGGCTGGCTCTGGGAGGGAGTTAGCTTCAACTGCTTAGGATTCACGTCGAAGGGGCATAGGAGGTTCGATGGATTAGATCATGCCTTAGATTATGTTTTGTGCCTGTGGAGGTACAAGTAGGTATAAGGTTTACCTGCGAGTTAAAGAGTGCCAGGGGGCATTCTGTTGGTCATGAAAGGCCATACCGGCCTAGGTCATGCATTCATGCATTTTAAATGGCTAAATTATATACTATGTTGAATTTATTATTCATTTATTTGATTATGGCTTACTTTGTAATAATCAATATAGATTTCACTGTTACTGAGACTGTGGTTGTCTCACCCCTTTCTTTTCAATATTCTAGGTCCAGGCGAAGGATCCAGTGGTGGACGGGGAAAAGAGCAAAGCTAGGGGTTTGCTTGTGATTTGTAAAGAACTGCAACCCCTTTCTTTTGAGCAAATATATTGTAATGTATTTAAGATTAGGGTGCCAGTAGGATATGATTATGTATGTATGTGTGAATATGTGTGGATTGTGTGCTTGTGTATGAATTTTTGTCTGTTTGCAGACTTGTGGCTAGGAAACTTGGTTATGGTGTGTGGTTTTGATGGATTTACTTAGTAGACCGAGTTTCTATTACAAGCAGATCTTTATTTTGATATATATGTGATTTTATAAGCAAATGCAAAGTGGTTGTGTAACACCCTCAAATTTACAAACCGATTTTTCGCAAGTTATTAATTCAAGAAATCATTTTTTTTTCATTGAACCCTTATCATACCCTTATCATGGTAGAAAAATTTCTACCATGATACATCCAAGACAATATACCACAGGTCTTAAAATATCTCAAAAAGCAATTAGAACCATGAGGGACAGACATGATCCTCATAGCATGTTATTTAAATTAGGTCATGAATCAAAAGGGACAGACATAATCCTCTTGGACATATAAATGCATTTAATAAAAAGGATTAGAGTTTACATGCTCCATAGACAAGATATGTCCTAAGTTGGCACAAGATACATTGTATAATCCAAAATAAGAGGCAACGTAAAAGATGGTGTCTCATACACCATAATTACACCTCTGGTGCTTTCTCGGCCGGATTCGCTCCTGTAAAAATATTAACCACGGGGAATGAGACTTAAAAGTCTCAGTAACCAAAAATTAATATGTAATGATGCATGCGGATGTAACTAATCATGCGATTGCTAAGTGGGCACACAAAACATTTAACCGAACAATATTTTCAAACAAACCGAACAAGTATTTAATTGCATGACTGCACCTTATATCCTCCTTTCACCATGCTCGGACGCCAAATCACCCGGCCAAAGGTGAGTTGGACCAAGCGACACGCCACTCATTGGGTCCAATGAGGGCTTACCACGTGGTAATAATTAACCGAACAGAAATTCCCATTAACACCATACATTAAAATACCCTGACAAGTCATGCATCATTCAAATATCCAAACAGGAATATATCCGAACAATAATATCTCATCATGATAAACAAAAATAAATTTTTAACCCACTTGGCAATAATTTCAAACAAGTATATACAGTATTTATTTTCAATAATTCATAATTTTTCCAAACAACAAAACAACACATAACCATTCACAAACACACTCATCACAACACATTAATAATGGTTACCTTGTGTCTTGAATAACAAGTTCCCCTTCACAACTCCTTTTTCACCACTATCTTTGTCAATATAATCTACATAATTATTTCACAATACTATATATTAATTTTACATTAAAATAAATAACTCTAATTTAAAGAGTTAGAAAGTCTTAAATCTATAGTCCATATTAACACTAATTTAAGATTTATGCCTTATTTAACTTCCCAAATTCTTTTCTAAAATTCTCGTACCCTAATGAACTATTTTTTTTTTATCCTCAATTCACTTCTAGTATCACAATTTCATCCTTCTACATTCTAAAAATTCATCCAAAAATAAATTAAAAATTTTAGAATTATCCTGAAGCCTCAAATCACCTTTCTATAACCTCAAAAATACCTATTCATACTTAAATAAATATTTAATAATCATAGATTTATCCCTACATCTCAGATTCCACATAAATTCAACCATATAGATCTAGATTTTAACTCAAAAATTCTTAAACATGAGTTTCAACCTTAAAAAAATATTCTATAATATTTTTTATATCCCTAAGAATTTTAACCTATATTTTAATCCATCATATCATCAGATTAACTATCCTATAAAAAAATCCTAATCAAAATATTTACTCTATCCTACAAAATAATCATATCACTAGAAAGCTAATATTATTTAGAAAATAACTATAAAATTAATTTTGTAATTAAATAAATTTTTAAATGCTAATCTAAACAGGAAAGTTAGAACATACCTGAAGAAAAAGAAAATAATCCCCCCTTGCGAGAAAACGCCGAGCAATGTGAAAGGAAGAGAGAAAAATAATATAAAAATGGGATTGTGAGTCCCAAAATTATATTAAAAAAACTATAGGTTTGAATTTAATTATTCAAACCTTTGGGCCAAAAGTTGCAATTTTCTCTTAATTGCATCTTAGCCTCTCATGCTTCCTAATGCACACACCCCCTCCTTTTTATACATGAAGGCACATCTTCTCTTCCCTCATCTAATCAATGTGGGACTTAGAAACAATAACCTTCCACCCCCCTTTTTTTTTTGTTCCTTCTACTTTCTCTCTGTTTTTTTTCAACACATACATAAAAAAAATTATTTATGTATTATATCTTAACTAAATATTGCTTATGTGGTTTTAAATTTAAATTTTTAAATTTATAATTAAATACCTAACCATAATATTATTTCTAAATAACCTCAAATAATATAAATTCCTATTATTATCATTTTTTTTCTCAAAACCTAAATTCCACAATTTCTTTATTATATAAAAAATTAGGATGTTACAGGTTGCATTGCAAATGGTGTGCTATGGGCAAACATACACCTTGGATAGAGAGAGTGGGTGCGTGGGCCCCACAAGGAGCTCTGAGCCAAGTGAAAATGTTTAGCATATGTATTTATATAAATACATGGTATTTGGATTGATTTGTGACCACTCTTGTATGATTTGTGTATTTTGGGGGTTTAGGGTCCATTTTGGGAAATGGCACCCGGGTGGTCAAATTTTGATGTATGGGGGTTTTCCATCATTTGAATGTTCTATCAAGTGTTTTTAATCTTATTTGACGTGTCCAAAGTGTTTTCACAGGTTTGTGACCATTAGGATGGGATTTGGACAATTTTGAAATGGTTTTTACCAAAAAGCTGCACTTTTGCATCCGGGTGTCCAAATCTTAATCTGACCGTTGGATTTCTCTAAAATTTGGGTCACAAGTAAACCTTTTATAAGCTTCGTGTCGGCTTTGGAATCACATCGATCGGATATCGGACGGAAAAACGACGTACTCCGGAATTTGGTCTGGAGGTGCTGTCATGACAGCATTAAATTGCTGTCATGACAGCTACAGTGTTGATTTTGTAACCTGCATAAAATTCAATCCGTCCGTTGGATCTTTTCAAAATTTAGTATGCTAATAGTATTCTTTAAAATTGACATGTGGGCTTTGGAATCACTCCGATCGGAGGTCAGATGATGAAATGGTGCACTCCGGAAGTTGGTCCGGAAAAAGCTGTCATGACAGCAAAAATAGTCAATCTTTTAACATGTCTAATTTTTAATCCGACCGTTGGATCTTTTTGAAATTTGGTACACTTATAGTACCCTTTGAATGTGACGTGTGAGCTTTAAAATCACTTCGATCGGAGGTTGAATGACGGAACGGTGCCTCCTGGAAATTGGCCCAGGAGGGCTGTCATGACAGCAATAAATTACTGTCATGACAGCATCTTTTTATTCCATTTTCGTCTAACTTGCTTCCGTGCGCTATAGGTAGAACCTATAATTATTTTTAGGTTTTAAATGATTTATTTCTTAAGTTGGTTAGAGGATCAACTCCTTAACCACACTTAGTTTGTTTGAATTATGTGATTTTTGGATAACACTCAAGGCAAGTGTTACATGCAAGGTATGTTTTATTTATGTGGTGACAATGTAATTGTAGTGTATTATGTGGCAATAGAGGCCAAATAGCATATATGATGTTGATTTGGTATTTTGGCCATTTTGGGCAAAATGGCCATTGAGTGGCCAAATTTTGTATTTGGTATGTTTTTGTGTGTTTGATTGGTCACTCAAGTGTATTTTGGTCTATTAGACTTGGTTCAAGCCTCACAATGCGTTAATGGTATAATTTATGAGTTTGGGTACTTGGATGGTTGAAAATTTCTTTGAAAACTGACTTTTGCATCCAAGTATCTAAAATTCTCATACGGTGTTGGATCGTAACGAAACTTATATCATTAGTTAGCTTATTGAATAAACTTCGTGGGGCGCTTGAATCACTCCAATCGAACATCATATGTGAAAATGGCGCGTGTTCAAAGTTTGTCTCAAAAAGTTGTCATGACAGCATTGCTGTTATGAACACGTGTGCCGCGGCACACGGTACAGCAAGGAAACTTGCCATTCTGTGCCACAAGCCGCGGTGCACGGACCATGAGCCGCGGCGCACGGACCAAAACACTCAAAAATGACATTTTTGGCCCTGTTTTGAAGTGGTTTGATTCCCAAAACCTTTCCATGCTTCCAATACCTATTTAAAACATTAAGTTTGAGCTCAAACTATCAATTTAAGGAATTTTTATGGGATCCCAATTATTCCACAATTATTTTAAAAGATTATTAGTTTTAACCCTTTTATATATAATGTGAGATTAGGAGCAAATCCTTGCTCCTAATTATGATTGGTTGTTGTGATTGTGTGGTGAATTTTGGTAATGTCAAGGTGGACATTACAATCCATTAGGGTGGGCTAGGGTTCAAGCTATTGATAGAGTGAGAAATATGAATACTACAATTACTGATCATGATTCTTCTTCTAATACTATCGGTATTATTCAAAAGCCATCAACAAGTTCAAGTACTATTATAACTAGTGCTATTAGTTTGGATCATGGTTTTATGAAGCTTCAAAAACCATCAAGGTCATTAGTTGATCATAATGATCATGTTCTTCCTGATGAATCTTCTGGGCTTGATCTGTCACTGAAGCTTTAAGCTTGGTGTAATCTGTTTGAGGTTTAATTTACTTATTACTTTATTGTCGGAGAGTTTGTGTATGTGTGTGAATTTAGTTATTTCTTTATGGGGGGAGAGAGAGTGTGTGTGTGTGTTTGCAAGGCAATTTTCTTGTAATTGTAGTCTTGAATAAAACTTCTAAGTAAAGGATTAAAAATCAAACCGATTATTAAACTAATCATTGAATTAGTCAAGGTACTGGTTAATAGTTAATGGTCAAAGTTGTAATCGAATCATATCAAACTAGTCATTTTATTAAATCGATCGAGATAATAGTTTAACTTTCAATCTGACATTGATTTAATTTTTAATTGAATAGATTAACCTAAATTTCTATATTATTCTACAAGATGAATGTTTTAGGGAAATTATATTTAAGGAACTTTATAAAAATTAAGTGTTGACAGGACTAGTTGAGATTAAACTTAATTATCAATCACATTGAATTTGACAAACTTCATATCCTTAATTTTAATTTCTCTTTATTTTTTATTTGACAAATTTGACAAACTTCATATGCTTTTTTCCTTGCTATAATTATTTTATTTTATAGAGAAATTGATAATTTCTAACTATTTGTTTTTGTTTTGGAGAGGAATAAATATCTCTCACTATTTTTCTCGTTAATTATATTCTTCTTGAGAGAAATTGATAATCTTTCACTATTTTTCTCGCTAATTATTTTATTTTTTAAAAAAATTGACAATCCCTTACTATTTTTCCTCTCTAGTTTTAAGTTGATCTACAAAATTAACATTCCTCACTATTGGCATTTTAGAGAGGAACAGACTATCTCTTGATAAATTTTCTGACTAATTTGTATTTTTTTAGAAGTAAAAACTTTATGTTTTCCATTTAACTTAACATTGAATTATGAAGCACTGATACTTCAAATTGCCTTACATATCTGTATAAATACTCACCAATACATATCCATAGAGTATCAAAATATTTTTTTAATTTCAAAAAATTTCAATTTTTGATACATATTCCATACTTCTAAATTGCGAGTTAATACTTTAAAGTCGATATTTGAGGCTATTTTAAGAAATTAAATTTTTTAAATATTGCTATAATAATTTTTTTATTCTAATATATTTCTGTGAATTGCTTTTAAACTCAAAGATTAGATTTTTCTTAAAAAAATAAGTTCCAGATATAATAAAGGATAAAAATTATATTTTTCTAATCATAAAAATGTAGGAATACAATCTTTTGGTATATAAACACTAAGTATGGAATTATTAGTAGAGACTAGGTGGTAGATAATGTAATATTTGCCTTAACATTACCAGGACAACACTCTTGCATGCCATTGTGATAACCAATATTAGATACAATCTCAATTAAAAGTTATCACAACCCAAGAGTTTAAAAAATAATAAGGTAAAATAATGGGATCCCAAGAAAACCTTTTTTAAAATATTGCTTGAACTCAAATCATAGTTTAAATTAATTAAATATGGTAACGAAAGCATGGAAATCAAAATAGCAATCGAAACAAGCTGAAATAAATCTAAAAATTCTTCAGATTCTGGCCCATCCGCCACAGGAGCAAGTCACATCCGCCGCTGCGGATGACACAGAGGGACAAGTCCCTCAGAAGGCATTTGCACTGTGGCACAACTACCATACATCGCAACACACACCTACTGTCATGACAACAAATTGTTGTCATAACAGCCCTCCAAACTTTCAGAGCGCGCCGTTTTGCCATCTGACATCTGATTTGAGCAGTTCAAGTGTCCAATGAAGCTCTTCAAGCCCTCTAGCCAATGACATTAGTTTCACACTCAAATGATCCATTAAAAAGATGGATAGTTGAACCCAAAATGGTTCATTTATACCTTAAAACATATATAAAGGTGTCCAACTCATAATACCAAATGCCATTAGCCCTAGAAACACTTTGATCGCTTCAAATGGACCATACACAACATGATAGATCATTCATATCATACAAATAAACATTAACACTCAAAATGACTATCAAATTTCCAATTCACAACAACACAAAGTGGTGGATAAAACTTAACACGCATATAATTTGGTCATTTTGGCACATAAATCACTTTAAATACATCACTTGTAATTGTAATTTGGCCAAGCACACACTTAATCCACAATATCAATCTTGGACCAAGATATGCACACTTGTCACAAATTCATAATGGCAATATTCATTATAATACCCAAAAAGAAGAAAGAGAGGAGCTATACAACAACACCCTTCACTTTTCAATCGCCCCTTCCTTCCTCTTGCCCCTACCGGGGCCCACACCTGTAAAATATAATCATGAGGTAACATAAACATCTTAGTAACAAAATAATTCACTATCATTAATTAACATGCACAATCATAAGGGAGTAAAGCTATTAAATACCAAAATATTCTTTTAGCATATTATAACATACTCTTTTTCATTAACACAAATTATTTATCACTAGCATGATCATTCTACCATATGAGCTTCCATATTACCCCGACTGAAACATAGGTTTTTGAACTAAGTACACATCCATAATGGTCTGAGCTTACCTTTGATGGTAGGATAACCAGATTAAAAGTATCCTATTCCACTTCCAGACTATGGTTTCCCTCTATTATGTAACATCCAAAAAAATTTAACCATAATTTATTAACTTGATGAGGGTAATTAGTGAGTTAATGAGATGTGTGGCTAAAGGGGCTTAACTTGGCATAATTGTTGTGATTTCAGCCCTAGAAGTAGGTTTGGATTGATGATGGGCCACCCGGGCAAGGAAAGAGGAAGAAAAGTGAAGCATTGTTCTCCGTGCCACATGCCACAGCGCATGGTTGGCTCACCGCAGTGCACGGAGATAATTTTAAATGTAACGGGCTCCTCTATACCATGCGTCGTGGCACATGGCCAAATCAAATATATTTGATTCATCCTGCGTGCGAAAATAGAAGAAGAGGAAGAGACGAAAATGAAAAGCTCAACTTAGGCTCTACTAGGTCATGGCATTGGCTTCCATTGTTGATGTTTTGAAGTTCCTAAACACCCAAGGTAAGTTTATAGTGCCTTCTTCTTCCTTTTTCTCCCTCATTTATAGAGCCGATAATTTGGGTCAAGCCTGATGGGCTAGCCCGAACCTGCCTGAAAATTTTAAAGCCAAGCCCTAAAAATATTAATTTTTTATTGTTCAGGCCTATTCAGGCGGCCCAAATAGACTTGAGAAAATTCGAGGCAAGCCTGATTGAGTTCGGGCTTGGCCCAAATACTCGAATAAAAAAATAAATTTTTAAAAAATATATAAAATATGATAAATATTAATTAATTTTTTTAAGTTTTATATCATTTTATACCAAAATACTATATATATAAGTTTTTTAATGTAGTTATTTTCTTTAAAAAAATTAAAAATAGTTATATGTCATATTTTATTATTTTTAATCAATAAAATAGCTCAAAATAATATTTAAAATATATTTTAATATTAATTTTTATAATTTAAGACCCAATTTTTTTAAAAAAATTTGAGTCCTATGAATCATTTGCATATAAAAAATAATTTTATATTTTTTATAAATTAAGATAATACAATAAAATAATAACAAAGCTATTTAAATATAAAGTTAATAAGTTATTTTTTATTTTATTCTTTTAAAATTAAGATAATATTTTATGCTTAATAGAATTATTTAAAAATTAAAATTGGTTCAAAAATAAAGAAAAAAATACTTTTAAAAAGTTTTAAGTATTCAGGCTAGTCCGAATAAGTCCGAAGCCTGGAAATGTTAGGGCCAGACTTGGCGTAAGATACTTTAAGCCCAGCCCGAATAAGCCCAGCCAGCTCGAATTACCAGCTCTACTCATTTATGATAATTTGTGGTAAGGTTTGACTTGAGAGATGGATTTTCAATCCATAGGAGTATAGGTTCGATTCCATTGGTTAAAATAAGTATAATGAGAGTTGTTTAATGTATTGGAACACCGCATTGATGATTTTGAAAGTGGTTGGTCCATGACATTTATTATCTGAAAATTATCATAAATATGGTAGTTGGGAGAGGTTAATGTGCATTAATGATGGTTTGAGGTGTTGTTAATGATAATTTGCATTTATGGAATTTAATGAGCCATTGAGTATGAATGGGTAGTGATTATGAGTTGATAAAAATAAAATGTGTAGAGTTTTATGTTGATTAAACTTCAAGAGTTAGACAATGATGATATTCTTGTGATATGGATATAGAGAAGTTCATTTTTGGCACCATTTGAGCTTGTTGAAGCTTTGGGAAGTTGGTATAGTGAGAGGTAAACCTTTGACCTCTCAAAAGTTTGAGATAACCGGGAAAAACTTAATCTTTATAGTTAAATGTTAATTGTATTTGTGAAATGTAATTTATGAGTTAAATTGATGATGCATATTGGTAAAGTGTTGATTTGTGAAATGGTTTTTGGAAAGAAAACCTTGATTTTGCCACCCTTGGTGTTTTATGAAATTGATTATGATTTATTACTATGGGTGGAGAATTGTGATATATTATGTGTTGAATTATGAAGTATTGAGTTATGTGAGATTGGTTGCCATAAATTTATTGTTGAAATGCATATTATGTGATAAATGTGCATAGCATAATCATTGGCAAGAGTTCGCTTAGGGAAAGGAGTAGATTGGTTGAAAATTCACATGGCATTGGCAGTGACAGTTGGAATCAGGAACTAGCCATGGCACTGACAGTTGAAATCAGGAGGTAGCCCTTGTCACATGGTTGATTCGAGACTGTCCCACTTATTCTATGAGTGACTTGAACCTAACTAGTCTCCACCAGTTTATGAGGATACTAGATTAGGGGTACGACACCCCATAGTTGTTAGTATTAGGGAAAACTAAATTACATAAGTGAGTGAATTCACCTTCACCCGGTAGCTCCTCACAAGTGAAAGGATGGGTTAGTCTATAAAGGACAGCCATGTGATAGCCACCGATTTTGTGTCGGAGGTAATAGGAAGATATAAAGTTGGCATTTGATCATGCATATAAGTCTAGTTACATGGTTGTTAGTTTTGTGGTTCGACATGTATTAAGGGTGCATGGTTGTTATTTTTGCAACCCTATGTTATGTTTTTACTGAATTATATGATACAGTATTTTGTGGCAAGCCCGATCACATGGTTGTTAGTTTTGTGAACCGTGGCCGAATGTTACGTGCTAATTGTACTTATTTGCCTAATTGCATCTTTTTATAATTAATATGCAATTGTATGGGTTAAGTGAAACTTGATTACTAAGTGATTGTACTCATCCCTCAATTCTCAATATTTTCAGGACCTAGCTCATTGGATCCGATTCAGGAAAAACATACAGAGGCGTAGGATTTGTGGAGTAATCCTCTATATGCCTTTCTTTTATTAGTTTCATGTGTATTTGTTAATGTAATTGCCAACTAGGATTAATTGACATGATTTATGCACTATTTGTATGATTTTGTATATAACTAGTGTATTGTGTGCCCTGGGTTAGTGAGTTTGATTGTGAACCTGTGGATAAGGCTAAAATACTTGTGCAAGTAGAAACATATGTATTTTGAGAAATTTGAAATGAAATTGTTGATTTTGTGCAACTTTTCCTCCCCTTTTATATTTGGTAAAAATTAGGGTTGAATGGTGATTTTATAAGATGAGTGTTTTTGATTGTATATGGTGTGTTGTACGAGTTCGTAAGAGTCCATTGAGTATAATCGAATGGTTAGTGTAAACTATTGGCACATATGGTTGAGTTGGGACACCCCATTTGTGAGATTTTGTGAAAAAGTGGTCATAATGGTTTTTGGTGTCCAACTTTTTATAGAAAATGAGTTTGAATGTGAAATCAGTGTCATTAGCTAGAGTTAGGAGAAAGCTCCATGTAGACTCTAAAACCACCTCATTCGGACGTTGGATGGAAATTTGAGACGCATCAGAAGTTCGCTCCCTGTGTTGTCAAATGATAGCACTGATACTGTCAAATTTCATGCAATATGCCGCAATGCATGGCATAGAGAAGACAGGCCTCAGTGTACATGTCATAAGCCGCGGCACACATGACACTTTCTACACAAAGTCTGTTTTTAAGTTTTAAAACTCATTATTTTAGGTCTCAATTGACTTTCAAGCTTCTGCTTTGTTTTCAAAACTCTGATTTTGGCTTATTAAATCATATTTGAAATTTGAATTGTTAGGATTGGGATTCCTTTGAAAGAATTTTAAAAAATTCCTTTTATAAAACTTTATAACTTGATAATCCTTTAAGGGTTAAACCCTGGATTACCATAATTTAGAGTAAATTATGAGTTAACCTCAAGGAGGTTACATATCGCATATGAATCGAGGTGTCATTACTCCAACACCACATTACTAATGCTAAAGAGCATCACTCTCCAACATCATATCCCGTATGGATACTAAGGAGAAAATCTCTAACACCTTGCCTCACTAGGTACTAAAAAGATACATGCCATATGGACCTTTACTACTCTTTTCTATAAGTAAACTCCTACCCCTTAACATAATCATGCTCACACTCATCATATATGACACATATACATTTTAAATTTCTCAACTAGTCCGTATAAATTTTCAACATTCTCATTGTTTGTAAATAGTTTTTCATGCACAAAACACATTTTGCAATATGTAAGGTTATCAAATCCCAAGTAATAAATTAAACATATCTACTCACAGACAGTTAAGCAATATAATCAATTAGAATAAATTATTTTATTACCTCAACCCTTTGTCACATAAAAGGGTTACTATAGCTTAACGTTAGCTCCACTCGTCTTATATGCATGATAAGTTTAAGCAACACTCAATCTACACAATCAAGTGACAATCATTAATCATCACTTCGGATAATTTCAAATTCACTAGGTTCTAAATACCTATAACACCCAAATTCCTTATCTAACCACACCGATCATTTCAAAACACTCTAACCTTCCTATTAAGCATCCTAACATACCAAAATCATTAGCCAATTTTCCACATTATCTCAAAACCTTTAAATTATGCCTAGGGTTCATCCAACCTCTCAAATAAAATTCTAAATCACTATAAAACTCTTAAACCTAAGGTTAGAGGCTTGATCTAACTCCCCAAGACCTTAAACAAGCCAATAGATTCTGTCTAAACCCAAGAAAACTGAACACAAGCCCCCTATTACCCTACAAGTCTAGATTTTCGCATTATGAGGGAGAGGGAGAAGAAAGGAAAACTTACCCAATGTATATCAAACTTGCAAGTCCTCTAAAATTACATTGGAAGTAAGCCCTAGCAGCCACAAGCTCCTCTTCGTCGCTCCTCTCACATTCAACCTTTCCTCTTTTTTGATTTTCAGTCTGGTTCATGATTTGTTAAGTATAGATTTTGCATGCCTGCCTTGGTGCATTGACATGCCTGCCATGGTGCATAGCATAGAAAATCCCACCAAAATTTTAAACTCCCTTCCGTGCTATAACCCACTCAAACATCGACCTAGCCTTCTTTTAAGGCTGTCTAAAGATTCAAAAACTATATTAGTCTCCCATAAACCTCATTAATTAATAATTTATCTAAATTCTTAATTCAAAAACCTAGGATGTTACAGATAATTTGGTAGAGATGGAATAAAAATATAATTAATGATTATATTTTGCTTGATATTACTATAAATAACTATATATATATATATATATATATATGTTAGGTTAGATATTTTCTAAATTGAAAGTATATTTTTAATGTTTTTATGTTTCTTATAAACATATTTGCATGTATTGAAAACATATTGTATCCTATATTTTTAAAAATAAAAGTATCAATGTATCAAATATGTATTGTATCCAATACTTATATCAGCATTTGTGCAACATACTGGAAGCTGTATGCACATGTCCTATACTCATCAAGTTTTGACATAGATGTTTTTTTCAAGCGCTATAAATTCTTTTACAAGATATGTGAAATAATATATATATATATATATATAATATAGAATTAACTTTTTTTTGTTTTCTCAGGACATCATCATAACCTTTGTAAGATGTATCCATATATCTTGCATAAATCATAATATAGAAATATTATTTTTAGAAAAAATGATTTCTTTTTTCATATCATGAGAAGTAGACTCTTTTGATAGAAGATATTATCTCTCTTGAAATACGATAGATATTTCTTAACTAAGTTGCTACATGTAGAATGATTGGGATTTGAATTTACAACCATTTGCTTAAGTGATGAAGAAAAAATAATTTCTCATGTATATATATATATATATATATCAACAAGAAGACACATATTGATATCCTAGGAAATACATAAATATTCTCATTTTCTCATACCTAAAATATTTATTAAGGAAAAAAAAAAGAAATGTCAAAGTGATGTCATGCACACGCAATCACCTCAAAGTTACATGTTCTTTTTTGACCTTCAAGTACATGTTCTTTGTCTACCCAAAAATGAATAAAGAACGAAACATGTTCTTATTACGTGAGGGTGGGAATGTTGATTCATTGCAATCATCAATATCAGTTAATATAAAAAATAAAAAATTTATGGAGACATGATATTTAAAGGGAATGACAGTTAAATCTTCAAAGATCAACTTAATAATATTTAAATTTTTTTATTAAAAAATAAGTTGCAAATAATAATTTAAATATTCACATTTATAAAGAAGGTAATTTCTAATTTTAATTCTTATTGTAAATGCATTAACCATAATTTTTATTCAAAAAAATGGAGTCAAGGCCGAGCCTTTGGTTAAGCTAATTGGGCTAGGTATTTGCTTTTCGAAGCCCACGAACCATATTAGTTCTTTAATGGGCACAGCGGCAGTTTTTTTTTTTTTTGGGTAAAATAGGCACATTGGTTTAGCATTTAAAATAAAACGCACAGCTTAACTTGAGATCTCATACTTGAGTCTTAAGATGTAGCAGCATAGCTAAGTATGTAAAGCATACCTTATCAATGGTACCTGAGAAATCCCCTCAAAAGGAGCCCCATTAAGTAAGGATCCAATTAGTCTAGAGTGGACTAGGTGGAGAATAAATCTAACATACCCAAACGTTTTAGGATACTTGGTGCGAAAGCAAAATAAAATAAAACAAGATGTCCATATAGCCAATTTGGTTAGGTTTAATAGAAGGGGTTAATCTTTTATAGCGTGATGAATGTATTTTTGAATCTAAAGAGGTTCTTACATTTATGACAAAAAAATATTGCCCATATATTTTGTATTTTATGACAGGTTAGGCTCCATAAAATAGGACTCAAATGTAGAGGAAAAAAAAGGTCTCAAAGCCTGGAATGAGCTTCAAAGTCTAAATTCTAAAGAAAGTGGCAAAACATATCAAAATTTCAAGTCAATAAATTAGAGTTGAGATTGGACAGGCTTTATTTACAACTTGAGGCTATCCCTCCCCTCCTATTTTAAATACTTGTATTTAACTAATAGAGTTGAATCTGACGAAAGGAGTCATATCTCATAATGTGATGAATTAAGATTTTAATTCTTGTCGGCCAATACTAAAAAAAGTGAAAATATTTCTTGCCAACAATGGAGAGTGTCCTTTTAATTGTGTGAGAGAAGAAACCATAATTCACATTCTCAAAGAGTGTGACACAGCTAGAGGTGTGTGGAATAGTATGATTTCTCTTAACTATTATTCTGCTTTTTTTTTTCCTAGCAACTTGCAAGTATGGCTACAATGGAATGCAAAACACAATCTAGGAAGAACACATTCAAAAAATGGCCATGGATCCAGGTCTTTGGTCAAATTTGTTAGTTACTATGGAAGGCAAGATGTACCAAATTATTTGACAGGAAGCAGAGAAAGGCAACGGACTTCGTTCATAGGCATGTTCTTGCTAATGGAGGATCAATGCAGCAACTAACACAAATATCAAATCCTTCAAAACTCCGCTACCCCTAGCTACCCAATGGATCCCACCACCTGAGGGCACCATTTGAGTAGACATTGATGCATCAACAAATTCACTAAACCACTTGGCTTGTGGAGGAGTGATTAGGAATGACAAAGGAGGAGAATGGCTACTGGGCTTTCGATGCAGTCTTGGTGCAATGCCCATCTCAATAGCAGAAATCTCAGCAATTCAAGTAGGATTGGAATTATGCCAACAACAAGGCTTCTCCAAACTCATGATTTATTCAGATTATGTGGAAGCTTTGAATCTCCTTTTCAAAGATTGTGGCTTCGACCACCCGTACAAAGGGGTAATCAATAAGACAAGGAAACTCATCTATAATGATTGGGATATTGATACTCCAAGAGACACTATTAAGTGTGCCGATTCTCTGGCCAATTAGTTCATATGACAGGGGATTCTATTTCTTCTTGTAACTTCGTTTGAGTATGCTAATCTGTTTTAGCTTTATTTAATTTTAATTCGTACTTTGTCCTTACAAGCTTTGGCTTGCCGTTACATTTAAAAAGAAAAAAGGCCCTCTCAACCTCAAATGCTGCTTCCCCTTCCTAATTCCTAATAATAAATAAATAATATATAAATTAATTAATAATAATAATAAATAAACAAGTGACTTTATATTCAATCATTTACAATATTAGAAAATAATGCAATGAAAAATCAAACATTGATAATTACTAATTCAAGTATGCTTCTAATCAAACTTTATTTCAACATTGATTTATATTTATTTTTTTGGATAAATTCTGAATTTATGTCTGAAATACTTGCCTGTTAGAAAGCTCTTTCTTTATTTTAGGCTAAAATTCATCAATTAATAGTTTTGAAGTTTGACTGCCAAGTTTTTTTAGAGTCTTGTCATCTAAATGCTATGACAGTTGTAATTGATTGTTTCATGGGCTGTTATATGATCTAATACATAGTACTGAATCTTTTTCTTTGCTACGCTTCTCTCTGGTTAGATGATTAGGGAATCTTGTTGCGGAATATTTCACTGACTCTGCTTCTAAGAGAGTGGAACCTTTGGGTTGGGTTCATGAACCTTTACTCCCTCTTTCATCAATACTCTTTAAAGATTCATATTCGTTTTAGACTATCTCACAACAGTTATTTTCTATTTATAATCGAGAGGGAATTGGCTAAATGTTATTTTGTTTTTTTTTGTGTTGTTGCCTTTGCCTTTGGCTTATGGCTTAAATTCTGTTCTCTTTCCATTTAATGCATCTTTCCCCTTTACTGGTTAAAAAAAAAATATATTTGACATGGTGCTAATTATTAGAATTGATGTTGTAATCTGATTTCTTTATTTGTACTGGATTTGAGTCTATTTGTATTTTTAATAAAAAGAAAGATAATTAATTTTTTATAATTTAAATATTTGAGTCAGTTTGAATTGAAGAAGCCTGAAATCTAATAGTATTAAAAACTGGAATTGATTATATATGTATTTTTATATTAAATTTATTCAGATCCAGCACGAATTAAGTTGGGCGTGAATAATCCTGACCTCCCAATCCCAAGTTACCTCCTATTCTTAACCCCTCCCCAGTTCGGGTAGTATGTGTTTTCTCTCTCTCATTTGACAAAACCCTCTCAGCCTCACTAGCTATCAGCGCCGCCGGCTTCGCAAGTTTCACGAAATTCGCGACTTCGTGCCCGCTCCTTCGTGTCCGCTACTGGTTCGTGCCTATCCCTATTATTAATTAATAATTTTTATTATTAATTTAGCATTATTTATTTATTTATTTTGGAGAAACACCTCCTCACTAATTCCCATCAAACGGTCTCTCGTCTGGGTCTAACACCTCTATAAATGCCTAACCCTCTTCCGTCTCCAGTGACCTCACTTCACTTCTAGCCGCCGCTTCTCTTGCTCCAAGCCCTCATTCCGTCGCCGTCTTCGCTCCCATAATCGCCTCTCTTCCCAATCTATGATCCTCTCTTGCTTCTCATCTCTCAATCTCTCTACTCTCTGGGCAGGCTTTAAACCTTCATTCGAGGCTGATACAGTGGAACGAACTCTACATTGTAGCTCGACTCTCAAACCATCTACTCTCTCTTTTCTGAGTTCGGTATTCGAGCGAGTAGAACGACTTCGCGTTCGAGTGTGTCAGTCTGGTGTTGAGGAATATTGTGAACCTTTTTTCCGGTATCTTCTCAGTCTTCCCTGCCTCTGTAATTTTCGTTAGTGTAATTATATACACCAATTGAGTGAGAATCAGATTTGAATAAAATGCACTCTAAGAAACTGATTTTCTTGTTTTCATTTCTAAAGAAATAATCTTAGTTCCAACATACTGTATTTTGGGCTGTAGTCCATACAATTATTATATGGACTTCATTCTTGATTTCTGCCGTAGAAAATTTGCTGGATCTGAAGCGTCTTTGTTCCTTTAGTTTTTGAACATTTGCTTCAGCGCTAACCATGCATCCACTATGATTCTCTATTTCTCTAACCATAGCATAGGGAATACGAAATGATGCAATACTAAGAGGTGCCTCTGGACTAGCAGATTCTGAACTGTAGATTCTTGCTTTTTCTCGTAGGTTCCATAATTTCTTGCAAAATATGGTTAATCTGCACCTATCCAACACGGTTTTCTTGTTGATTATTCATTATGATGTTCTGAACTTTCATAAATCTCAAATGTTTGCGGGCCGCTGGATGATTGTTCCAACATACTGTATTTTGAGCTGTATTGCATACAATTATCATATGGACTTCATTCTTGATTTCTGCCGCAGAAAATTTGCTGGGTCTGAAGCGTCGTTGTTCCCTGAGTTTTTGAACAGTTGCTTCAGCGCTGGCCATGCATCCACTATGATTCTCTATTTCTCTAACCATAGCATAGGGAATACGAAAGGATGCAACACTAAGATGTGCCTCTGGACTAGCAGATTCTGAACAGTAGATTCTTGCTTTTTCTCGTAGGTTCCATAATTTCTTACTTGCAAAATATGGTTAATCTGCATCCGTCCATCATGGTTTTCTTGTGGTTATCCATTATGATGTTCTGAACTTTCATGAATCTCAAATGTTTGCGGGCTGCTCGATGATGATTGATTTGCTTTAACCACACCGAATAGAGGCTGTAAAGGGTATAAGGCCTCTTTCATTGAAGTCAGAAATAAACTTCCTGTGCTTGATATTGCTTGATGATTTCATTTTCTAAAAGAAGAGGATTCGTTTCCTTTTTATTTAGAGAAAGAGAGAAGGCTTTGTCAAGCACTTGAAGTAGGTTGGTTTTATTGGTAAAGGCTTTCCCTTTCAAGTTCTCTCATGTGGAAAACCTTGGCCTTTCGACTGAGAGCAATTTGCCAATTTTTATGCCAAAGTATTTAAAATCTAGTACTTTAGAAGTGATTTAGTATTTGATGATAATTAATGCCGGGTGTTAACTAGGTTAGGTAAGGGTTAATTGAATCATTTGTTTGAGTGCTAGATCTTAAGACTAAAAAGAAGTTGCTTTTGATATATTTCTCGTTTATTGAGATAAATTTCCTCCCATCTTAATACTGTCTTGTAAGTTGACATTGGATTTTACTTTTTTCATGATGCGTAGGATGTGAATTAAAAAGTATTTTCCCCTAACCAATCATGGAATGAAAATCATGAGCTTATAATTATTGGATATCCTTTCTACATGTTATTGATTAGAGACTTGCCTTGGATTTTGTCGTCACTTGTTTGAAGTCAATCTGTTTGTTGTCTTTCCTCTTTAGAAAAAATGTATACAAACCATTATTATAGTTTATATATAACATTTTCTTCGTGTGGCAATGTAACTAAGTCTAACTTTTATTCTTGGAAAATGGCACCAAATTTTCATTTCCTAAAATAATACCCAAGGACCTTAGAAGATGCATAATAACACTCAAGAATATTAAATTTTGAAATGACTTTTAAAAGTAAGAAACTCCATTGTAAATTGGAAGTGCATTTGTAAACACTAGAAGTTTAATTGTACTTGATTGAGCTTGTGTGATCTATAATTGTATTTTCATGATTCCCATATAAGCTTTCAGATTCTAGAACTTAAATGGCATAGGAATCTGAAAATGGGGTTTTGGATAAATTCTACAACTCACAACATGGGAATCCAAAAGGAGAGTTTCAGATGGTTTACCATTGACTATTGAGCTTTTATTGTGCATGGAACTTTCGGAAATTTGTTGCTGAGCTTTTGGTTTTCAAAAGTCATTGTTTTTTCTGTCAAGTATGGGTATCTTGGTTCATAGCTTTTTTTTTTTTCACTAGACAAGGACCTTGGCTTTTATAGTGTCAGTTCAAAATTTAAAGTCCTTGTGTGTAATATACTTAAGTGTCATTTTCCCTTTATTGTATTCATTGACACCAGTCTTGTGTGATCGAAGGATATTTCGTTTTATTGACAGAAATTTTAAATTGATAGAATTAAAACTTCTGTAGAACTTTAAAGAACAACAACAACAACAACAACCTTGCTTGTTTGTGAACTTTAAAGAACAACAACAACAACAACAACAACAAGCCTTTATCCCACTAGGTGGGGTCGGCTACATGGATTGCAAGACGCCATTGTGCTCTATCATTTATTAAGCTTTTAGAAATATTATTAATTAAGAGATCACGTTCAACAACTTCCAAGAGTGTTCTCTTAGGCCTTCCTCTACCTCTCTTAATCGGACTCAAAGTTATATGTTCCACTCTTCTCACTGGTGCCTCCCTTGGTCTTCTTTGTACATGCCCAAACCATCTCAACCGATTTTCTACCATTTTTTCCTCAATAGGTGCCACCCTCACTTTTTCACGTATGTGCTCATTTCGAATTTTATCTTTACGTGTATGTCCGCACATCCATCGTAACATTCTCATCTCTGCTATTCCAACTTTATGCTCTTGCTGTCCCGTTAGAGCCCAACATTCACTACTATATAACATTGCCGGTCTGATAGCAGTACGATAAAACTTTCCTTTAAGTTTATTAGGCACCTTACGGTCACAAATAACTCCTTTAGCTTTTCTCCAATTAAACCACCCAGCTTGAATTCTATGTGAAATATCTCCACTGATTTCGCCATCATTTTGAATAATGGCTCCCAAATATTTAAACTTTTCCACTTGAGGTATAATTTGATCTCCCAATTTCACTTCCAAATTATTTTCGAATAGTCCTTTACCAAATTTACAATATAAATATTCCGTCTTACTTTACTCAGACGAAAACCTTTCGACTCCAATGTCCTCCTCCATAACTCAAGTTTGCAATTAACCTCTTCTCTTGTCTCTGCTATAAGAACTATATCATCCGCGAAGAGCATACATTTCGGGATTTCCTCTTGAATATGTTCCGTCAAAACATTTAAAATCAAGTTGAACAAATAAGGACTCAGAGATGATCCCTGATGTAGTCCAATCTTTATAGGAAAATCCTTTGTTTGACCACTAGGCGTTCTTATACTAGTTTTTACCCCCTCATACATATCTTGTATGGCTTTAATATAAGCAATCCGTACTCCCTTTTTTTCCAACGCTTTCCAAAGCACTTCTCTTGGTATACGGTCATAAGCTTTTTCCAAATCAATAAAAACCATGTGTAGATCTTTATCTTTACAACGATACTTTTCCATTAATCCCCTTAGTAGATAAATTGCCTCTGTAGTTGATCTACCTGGCATAAAACCAAATTGATTCTCAGAAATACTTGTCTCCAATCTCAACCTGTGCTCAATTACTTTCTCCCACAATTTCATTGTGTGGCTCATGAGTTTAATCCCTCTATAGTTAGTACAATTCTGAATATCTCCTTTATTTTTATAAATAGGAATTAATGTACTTCTCCTCCACTCATCAGGCATTTTCTTGGACCGTAAAATCACATTAAATAACTTAGTTAACCATCTCACCCCTTCTTCACCTAAACATTTCCACGCTTCGATAGATATACAATCAGGTCCGTTAGCTCTACCATTTGCCATTTTCTTAAGAGCTTCCTTTACCTCCTTATCACGTATTTTTCGATAGAATGACAAATTTTGTTCTCCTTCACCAGTTACTAAATCCTCCAAGTTACTAGATGAATCCTCTCCATCATTGAAAAGTTTAGAAAAATAAGTCTCCCATCTATTTTTAATTTCATCATCTGTAACTAAAATTCTTCCCTCTTCATCCTTAATACACCTTACCTGTTCTAGATCTCTTGATTTTCTTTCCCTACTCTTGGCAATCTTATAAATATTTTGCTCTCCTTCCTTCGTCTCAAGGTTCTTATAAAATTCTTCAAAAACTTTGGAACGAGCTTCACCCACAGCTCTCTTAGTTTCCTTCTTAGCCATACGGTACCTCTCCCAATTTTCCTCATTGTTACACAAATGTATGGCTTTAAAACAGTTCTTCTTATACTTGATTTTGTCCTGTACACTATTATTCCACCACCAAGACTCCTTATCTCTCGGACCAGAACCTTTCGATTCTCCCAAAACTACTTTTGCAACCTCCCGTATCTTTTTAGCCATATCCTCCCATATGATGTTAGCACTTCCCTGAGAATCCCAAATTCCTTTATCCAAAAGATTTCGCTTGAAAATATCTTGCTTCTCACCTTTTAATTGCCACCACCTAATCTTTGGTGTTACTACTTGTCGACGTTTTTGGATTTTACTCATAATACACACATCAAGGACTAGAACCCTATGTTGTGTCGTTACAGCATCTCCAGGGATCACCTTACAATTTTTACAAAGTTTTCTATCTGTGTTCCTAACCAAAAGAAAATCAATCTGCGACCTTGAGGCTCCACTTTTGTAAGTGATGAGATGCTCATCTCTCTTCTTGAAACAAGTGTTGGCAATCTTAAAATCATACGCCAATGAGAAATCAAGAAGAGTTTGCCCTTCATTGTTTAGCTCTCCAAAACCAAAACCACCATGCACCCTCGCATACTGACCAGCTTCCCTCCCGACATGCCCATTAAAGTCTCCTCCAATAAAAATCTTTTCACTCTGTGGTATGTGTCGAATCAACCCCTCCAGATCCTCCCAAAATAATTCCTTAAGACTGGCTTCTGTCCCAACTTGCGGCGCATAAGCGCTAACAATATTAACAGTCTCACGTCCAATTATCATTTTTAAAGAAATAATTCTGTCTCCAATTCTGCTAACTTCTACAACGTTCTTCTTCCACTCCTTATCTACAATGATGCCTACTCCATTGCGTGCACTTACTTTTCCTGTATACCAAAGTTTGAAACCTTGAATATCCTTAGCTCCTTCTCCACGCCATTTTGTTTCTTGCAAGCAAAGGATATTGATTTTCCTTTGAATCATAACCCCTACAACCTCTACAGATTTACAATTTAATGTCCCAACATTTCAAGTACCAAATCTAATTTTGCTCTTATGGACTAACTTCTTTAGCCGCGTGCGTCCAGAATGACACGGTAGCCCTTGCTCATTTAACACTACATCCGGGCGCCGATGCAGCGGCTCTAACTCACTTATCACTGTACTCGAGCCATGCAGCGCGTTACTTATGGGCAACGACCTAGCATTAACATTATAACGTCTATTGTCCATGTTCATGATAGATTCAACAAATTTTTACATTGGCTGTTGATGGCCTAACACAACCCTCCTTCTTTACCCGGGCTTGGGACCGGCTATAAACATAGGCGGAATTTGTGAACTTTAAAGAACAATGTAACTAAAATATCTTGTTAATTCAGTATGATGTTCTAAACTCCTATAAATCTTGCTTGTTTGTGGACTGCTCAATGATGATTGATTTGCTTTAACCGCACTGAATAGAAGCTTTATAGGGCATCAACCTCTTTCATTAAACTCAAACAAACTTCTTGTGCTAGATATTGGTTTATGATTTCATTTTCTAATAGAAGAGGATTAATTTCCTTTTTCTTTAGAGAAAGAGAGAAGGCTTTGACGAGCACTTAAAGTGTCTGTGTTTAGTGATAGAGGCTTTCCCTTTCAAGTTCTCTCACGTGGAAAACCTTGGCCTTTCAACTGAGAGCAACTTGCCACTTTTTAAGCAAAAATGCTTTTATAGTTTTTATATGTAATTTAGATTTTGCTATCTGATGATAATTAATCCCTGGCGTTAGGTTGCTAACTTGGTAAGTTGAGGGTTGATTGGAATCATTTGTTTGACTGCTAGAGTACAAAGACTGAAAAGGAGAAGCTGCTTTTGAACAATATACCTTAAAGTTTTCTTAATTATATCTTATTTACTAATTTTTGATATCTGTCATGTCAATTGACATTGGATTTCGAGTTTTAATGATGTTTTGGATGGGAATGAAAATCATTACTTTTTCTTAACAAATCATAGCATGTGAATAATGAGCTATAATTATGAAGTTATTAACTGGAAGCTGCCTCAAATCTTTGTTTCACGTTTTATGGAGTCAATCTGTTATTTGGATTGCATTTGAATGGATGGTTTGGTCAGTATGATTTCTATTTCTTGTGTAAAATGAAATCCTAGCGTTCCCTCCCTCTTCCAAAGAAAAATGCATACAAATCATTGCTTTATATATATATATATATATCATGTTTTTGTGACAATGCATCAAAGTTTTTTTCACTTTTTTTGGTAAGTGACAGAAAGCTTTCATTTGTTACATTTGTTTATTGCCATTGGTCTTATTCGTCTGAGCAAAAGATATTGTGTTGTATAAAAATTGAAATTCTAAAATGTCATATTTTTATTTTCCTCATTTACAAGAACTATTTATTCAATATTTTTATTTTAAGATTACCCAATATTTTTGTTTATAGAGTCATTTTCTAGTTTATTTTACATATTAAACCATCCTTTCGACTTCTCTTCATGTTGAAAAGCATTCTTAGTTTCCTACCCCAACCGTTGATCTATTGGATGCTTAACAAGAGGCCATGACAAATAGATCTCACTAAAAGCATTCTTTTTGATAAAACAAGCTTAGGAGGTTGTGACATTCAAAAAGGTGAAAAAAGGTGCACACGAACCATTTGTTTTTCATGTTTCATCTTACTTGTAAAAGTTTTCTAGCATGAGATCCACCGTGGTTTTCACAGCTTTTTCTCAAAATCTAGTTTGCAATTGGGTTTTGGGTGAACTTGGATTGTGAGTTATGCTGTTGATTGTAACTGAAAAATGGTGTACAGGTTCGTGGTAGAAAAATGAGTCTGGAGAATTCTGTTTCCTGATCAATTGAACCACAGATGACGGAAGCATGTCTGAAGGAGATGCCTCCACTATGATTCTCTATTTCTCAAACCATAGCATAGGGAATACAAAAGGATGCAACCCCACCAGGTACCCAACGTGTATGAATCTTAAATGTTTGTGGCTGCTTGATGCTTGATGATGCTTGATTTGTTTTAGCCACATTTGAATCGAGGCTGCTTTAGGCATAGATCTTTCCTTGAAGTCAAACGAACTTGTGCTTGACATTGCTTGATGAATTCATTGTATATGCTTCATGACATATATTTCCACTGTTAGCTTGGCAATTTGGTCATGGGTATATATGTGTGTGGAATTTGCATAAGCAATGATCTTTAAGTAATAGTCTGTCCTTGTATTTCAGGATTGTGATATAATAGTCTCAGAATCTTTTTGCGAGTTTTCTGTAATCTGTACAAGTTACCTTCTATTTTCCCAATCTTTAGTTTTCTCTTCCCATACTGTACCACCAAATTTTACAGTCGCTTGATATGCATGTCTATGTGATGCATGAATGTCCAATTTGCTACGTGTTTATATATTTTTGGTTGTAGTGGATCTCTCTCTATTTTATTGTTTCAGTTTGATATAAATTGTAATTATGCTGAAACAGGGACCCTCTGTTTTTATTTTAAATGGTGAAGGCCCTAAGATGTAGAAAGGTGTCATCTTCTGATAGGAATGCACAAGTACTTGCTTTGTTGAACATTTCACGAAGTTTGAATAAAGAGAAATGCTTTCCTTAATAAGACCAAATCAGAACAGGCAGATACCCCAAAAGACAACTTCATATCTAAATTTTATTGTCAAGTTATCCAATCATTGTTTAGAAACAGCAGTTGATATAGATGAAATTACCAGAATTATTAACGCTCATCCCTTTCCCGAACAACCTCTTCAGCCTGCACTTCTCCGGTACATCCCTCCTCCTACCCTCTCTCCTTGTTTTGTGGAGAATGTTCTTGGGCGGCTATTTGCATCACATTCCAATGGTCTTAAGGCCCTTGAATTTTTCAAATTTTCCCTTCAGCAATCCCCCTCCTGTCCAAGTTCTGATGCCTTGGAGAAGACACTTAATATACTAACAAGGATGCGCTATTTTGACAAGGCATGGGAGTTGTTGGAAGAAATCAGAAACACACATCCTTCTCTGATCACCCTTAAGTCAATGAGCATCATGCTATCAAAAATTGCCAAATATGAATCCTATGAGGATATCCTTGAAGCATTCAGAAGGATGGAGAATGATATATTTGTTGGGAGAAAATTCGGTACTGATGAATTTAATGTACTTCTTAAAGCATTTTGCACGCAAAGACAAATGAAGGAGGCAAAGTCAGTGTTCCAAAAGATGTATCCACGATTTCACTCTGATACCAAGACCATGAATATCTTGCTTTTGGGCTTCAAGGAATCAGGTGATGTAACTGCCGTTGAACTATTCTACCATGAAATGGTTAAAAGAGGTTTTCATCCTAATACCATAACTTATAATATTATAATTGATGCATACTGTAAGAAAGGTTTTTTTGGTGACGGTTTGAGACTCTTGGGGGAGATGGAACGCAGAAATTGCATTCCAACAATAGAAACAATAACCACACTGATTCATGGGGCAGGGGTGGTTCGAAATTCAAGCAAGGCATGGGAATTATTTAATGAGATTCGTGTGAGAAACTTAGTTGCTGATACTGGTGCTTATAATGCTTTGATAAGTTCTTTGGTTAGATCAAAAGATATTAAATCGGCACTTTCATTGATGGATGAGATGGTTGAGAAACACATTGAACATGATAGTGTAACTTATCATACAATTTTCTTCGCATTAATGCGATCCAATGACATTGGAGGTATGATTGAATTTTATGACAAGATGACTCAGAGAAATTTTGTTCCGAAAACACGGACAGTTGTTATGTTGATGAAATATTTCTGTCAAAATTCTCGCCTTGATTTAAGCTTAACTTTATGGCAATATGTTTTAGGGAAAGGATATTGCCCTCATGCTCATGCTTTAAATCTTTTGGTCACTGGGTTATGCTCAAGGGGTCTGGTACAAGAAGCTTTTGAGTGCTCCAAACAATTGTTAGGGAGGGGAAGACACATGAGTGAATCAACATTTTTAATGCTGGAAAGGCTTTTAATCCAGGTAGGTGATGTGGAGAAGCTGAAGAAGCTTGACCAGATGATAAAAGAATTGGAGGCTGTTTTGCCTCCATCTAGAGGGCATGCTAAAGGTATTTCTCCCTCCGGAGAGCTAAATTAGCTTTTATTGTATTTTTCCTGTGAATGTTTACCACCTGATTTAGGTGAATTAATTTAGTGTTCACATTTATATTTGTTGAAATTGCAATTAAACGGACCTCACTTGATAGAGAAGAAAGTGAGCTCTCTCAAGGCGATACGTTGATTAACAACATTCATGTGTAACTCTAGTTACTTGTGATGTGCTCATTTTCTGATGCTCCTTTTGAATCCGTTCACACCATAACAGTGGCGTGTAAGCTTTCACGGCAATACTTTAATTAGTAGATGGCATCATTTCACAACTGTGAAAGCTTTGAGTGTAGTCCAATTAACTAGGTCACTGGCGGTTAAGTGATTTGTTTGTTGTCTCTTATTAGTTGTTAGATAGATGACCCCATTACTTGGCCATAAGTCAATACTATTTCTGTTAAAAAATATGAGATTTTTTTAATCGAATTTCACCATCTAATAAAGTAATTATTTATTTTTAAACTAATTTTATTTTTTCATGTTTATTTTTATTAAATAGTCTATAATAAATATGAAGTCATTCATTAATAGGGGTATTTTTTAAAAAAAGATGATGATTATACTTTGAAAGGTTAAAAATAAAATATTTTATATTTTTGAACATCTAACTCTTTAAAAAATTATCTTTTATTTTTGAACAGACAGAGTAAATTTCAAGCTTTTAGTTTGGGTGGTTATTCTTGGTTACTCCTGTAGGCTTTTGTTTATATTTCATCTATTTTTATGTATAAGATGTCTTTAATCAAATTTTAAGTTATTTAATTGAAATTACATGAAATTATTATAATTTTTCAATTTTGTTTCTAATAATGTCAATTAATATTATGTTGGTAGTGGGATTAATGCACAATTGATATCCCTTCCTTTTTCAAGACAAGGGAAAAATTATCTTATTATTAAAAAATATTATGACATCCTTTTAGATTTAGGGAGAAGATAAGTTTTTATAAAACCTCTTTAGGAATTGAGGAAGTAAGTCACTTATAATATATTTCACTGGAATTAAAGAGTATCTTAAAACTTATTTTGTTTAAAGTTTTAATAAGTTTTTAATTTTATCCCTGTTCAATATACATGATTTAACAATATATTTTTTTTTAGTATTTAATGGAGCGTAAAAAAAAAATTTGTACTGAAGATTTAATGAGCTAACTTGTGAATAAAATTAAATTTTTTTTCCTGCTTGTCCTATAAATATGACGAGAGGGAGTAATTGTAATGATTATACTCTCCAATCTAAAATATAAGTTCTTTTTAAGAAGGATTTGCACACTAATAAAGTTTTTATTTTTATAAAAATATAAAATTATTATTCTTTTTATTCTTAATTTTAATTACCAATGTGTCTCATGTTGAGTAAGATAAATTTATACAAAGGTTAAGGTTACTAAATATAAAGGGTAAAATGATTTTTTTTTATTTCTTACTTGTATCATGTTGTTTATATTTTGTATTTTTTAAATCAAGATTAGTTGGATGAAAATACTTATATTTTGAATTGAAGAGGGTAAAGCTTTTGCAACCTCAAGGTTATAAATTTGATAATTGATGTTACTACGATTCTTTGTTTTTTTTTTTTTTGATAGAACTACCAAGATCTTTCATGGCTATTTTTATAATTTTATTTATAAGTTATTTTTAACATGTTTTATAAGAATTAAAAAAATATTAAAATTTATTAATTATTAATTATATTTAAAAATTTAATAAATTTTTAATTTTATTTCTATTAAATATATATATATATTAATATTATAAATTTTATTAATATTTAATATTTAATAGGGAGGGATAAAAAAAAATTGTGATAACTTAATGACATTACGCATGAGAAGGATTAAAATTGTTTTCCTCTTTGTTTTATGAATTGTATCACAGTTTAATAAATTGTTTAACTACAATAAATATGTAAATTAAATAAAGGAATTGAACTAAAATATCAATTAAATGATATAAGTATACATCAATTGTTTTTCATTGATGTAAATTATAATGGGTAATTTAGGAAATTTGTAATAAATGTATATTAAGATAAATGATTTTGCAAAAAAAAAAAATCAAACGACAGTTTCTAATGAAAACGAGTGTACATGAACAATATGTATTGAGATATACAAGTTTTATCCTTTATTTAATCCAGTGATGATGTTTTGGTGGGCATTCTTGATTTGAAGACGAAAATATCCCACATAAACAATATTTTATTTTAAACTAAGAACATATCAATGGAATATATAATGTCATCTACTTCTATCCATTTCAACTAGAATAATATTAACACTACTAGGTACACAATAGAATTGGTAAAATCTCGCACATTTTCTTAAATATGAAATTTTAAATTTTAAATTTAAATTCAAAACGATAAATCCAAACACTCTTAAATTTTTTAGATCTAGATCGTATCTTGCCTTCTTCAATAATATTTTTTAAGGAGTTGGATGTTCAAAAATGTAAAATATTTTTAATTTTTCGAAGTGTATTACATTGTTTTTTTTTTTAAGTATCCCTTTAATAATGATTTTATAATTATTGTAGGGTATTTAATAGGAGTAAATATGAAAAGATAAAATTAATTTAAAAATAAGTAACTACTTTATTGAAGGGTGATAATTGACTTAAAAATAAATGGAGGAAGTATTTTTTTGGCTCCTCAACTTTTATTTTTCAGATGTGTAAGAAGCAGCTAAGTGTTACGGGCTGAGAGTCTGGTGCAGCACACGGTGCCCGTGCGGCGTCCTGGAGGACCCCATAATCCTCAGGACAAGCCTTACCACATACGAATCGCACTGGTTTCGCCCTGCCATGGGCTCATCAGGGAGGTGGCACCAGCCCCCGACCAGTTGTGCACTCAGTCCGAAGACTGGGCAGAACACCTCCAATGCTAATGTCGCCCCCTTTACCCATATTGTGTGAGGCTAACCAGCGGATCGTTCATTATCTTGGTCTTTACACGATCACGGAAATATCATCCGTGACATAAGACTGCTCTAGAGAAGGGAAAGGACTATGGAGTGGCTAGTGTATTGTAGGACTTTAGGACTATAGGAGTGATGCGATTCCGGACAAAGCCACTATAATTAAAAATAATAATTTAATAATTTAAAATAATAATTATTTTAGGACTAAAATTATAATAACAAGTAAATTGATTATCATTTTATATAGTCTTCTATGTAAATATGCCTTTCATTTATTATCAATTGTTTGAATTAATATTATTTGCAACTTGTTTTTAAGATCAGGAGCTTAACTATTATAAATTTTAAATCATGAGCTTTACTATCATTTTTTCTTAGATCATTTAATCGAATCTTGTATAGTTCATTTTTAATTAGAAATGTAAAAGGAAAAAAAAATTGTTTCCAGGCTGGACGACAGTAATATGTTGAGCTATTAAATTTGTCGCTATATTGCCGACCTACGTCAAGCATGCTTAGAGTCACAAAAAAATGAAATTAGAAAAAGTTAAGGCCAGTTTAGTTTTTGTTCTCATTTTATTTTTAACAACTATTTTATGATACAGTTTTTAAAACTGTTTTTAAAAATAAAATAAAATAAATAAAATAAAAATATATTTGGTTATGTCAAATAAAAAATAATTTTAAAATTAAAAATGAATTGATAGTAATGTTTATAGATAATTAATTGTGGTGAGTAATAATAAAAATTAATCAAGATAATTATAATCTCAAATAATCAAATTTAGTATATTTTAAAAACAAGGAAAATAAAATGAAAACAATTTGAATTTTTTTTGTTTGTAAAAACAAAAAAATAAAAAAAATTTAAAAATAATTAAATAAAAATATTTATTTAAAATTTCCTGTTTTAAAAAATAAAAAATAATTTTTAAAAATGAAAAACAAACGAGCCCTTATTTTGCAAGCTAGACTGCACTTGGGTTGGGTTGGTTTATCCTAGCACACATTTTCTGTGGGCTAGCCTGCCATTTGCTCGCCGAAGGGCAGGTTGCTGTGAGCTACATGATCAAATGGATCTTCCATGAGTTGTATTATGACGCGTACAATGAACTCGGCTGCTTTTGCATGTTATAAAATGTGATTTTTTTTTTTTTGGTTGGATAAAGGTTTCTTAAATGTCTCATCTATGCTACATCAATGGCGGTAATTTGAGTAGGCTGAAATTATTTAAATCAAACTTAAAATATTTAAATATATGAAAAAGCCCATTATAGCTATAAGATTGATCTTAACACCTCAAGCTTTTGAACTTATTCAGACCAGCTCATATACTCAAATTGTTAAATATTATTTTATTTTCTTTGTCCTTTTTTTAGCTAATTTCAATTTTTATTTTAAAAGTAAAGATTTTCAATTTTATCTTATTTAATTTTACTTTATTAATAATAAAAAAAATTCAGGTATTTGAGTTAAATCCATTTAGGTTTGGACTTTGCCTAGTTTTCTTCCAATTTATTCGGCCAGCTTGACTAAACCCAAGCCAAAAAAATTTTTTAAACTCTCAAGCTCAGGCCTAAAATTTTAGGGCTTGAGTCAAATTACTATTTCTAATTACATCTCTTTTAGCATAAAGGGTTGGGCAACGTCTTCGAATGTGTTTGAAAAACATCCCAAAAGCTCATTACTTGATCACAAGTCTTGTTTGGAAAAAAGAAAAACAGTTGGGAATGAGTGGTGGGGAGTGAACAATCATTTTGAGGGAAGCTAGTTGAGGGAGCTTCTTGTAACATTCCAAAAATTTAAAATAAAATTAATTAAATTAAGTTAAGGGGGTTTAAATATTTAAATGAGGTCTTTAGGAATTAATTATAGTGGGTGATTGACCATTGAATCCAATTGACCCTATATGGACTTAAAATAGGACTTTGGTACCTATTGGGCCATCTTGAGCTCAAATAAATATCATTAGGGTTTCTTGTGCTATGTCAATCACACTCCAAAAATTAGACGCGACCAGCACAAGATATATGTATAAATATATATCCTTTAAGTTTTGATCAAGTAAACTTTAATATAATATTTTAATTCATTTGAAATGAGATGGGAAGTCATTGTAAAATTTTCATATAAATAAAAGATTCCTAAATTTTTTGTAAGAATTTCTTCAGAACCTCCTTTGTAAATAGAATATTCTCAAATATTTATAATGGCAATATATAGTCCAAATCAAGAATACGGAGCTCTACTCCTTCATAACAGATGTAATATCCTAAATTTCAATCTAAAGAATTAATTGCTAATGAGGAGTAGATTAGTAATTAGTGAATTGATTATGGTTGGGATGTTGAGTTGATATTTTGTATTGATTGGCTGTTGTGTTGATAGGTTGAAGGCTAAACGGCAATTTGAGACATTGTAACATACCAAATTTTTTTTAAAAATAATTTAACTCAACCATAGTTGGGTTACAGCCACCCAACACATTTTTATATCAATAATTTTAATATAAAATATTTTATAATTGGCTTCAACTTACACACTATAACATTTCAGATAAATTTTTACCTCTCATATGCCATTAGGCTAAATCACATTTGTCCATCCTTATACTCCCAACAAGTAAACTAAATCACATTTGTCCATCCTTATACTCCCACAAGTAAAATAAATAATTTAGTCAATTTTCAACACAAGCCAGTTATTTGGCCTTATAATCATGCCATTTTAACTAATCCAAAGTAAACCACATATTAAAATTACAGTCATCCAAATTGTACCAAAAATAAAAATAGTTTGAAAGGCATGATTACATTTATATATTCATATAATTGACAATAAACAAAGAGCCCTAATATTGGCAATATAACACATTATAAATCATAAATTAAATACCCAAAAGAGATAGTGGATCTATACCACTAAGCCTCTGGGACTCCTCCATGTGTCACTCGTGGCTCTTCTCCTGAAAATTGTTAACTATATAATGAGACTCAAAAGTTCAGTAACCAAAGTCAATTTATGATAGTGTATACAAACAGTTAAGTGTGTGCTTACTAAGTGAGAATTAAAAATAATATAATTCTAACAAATATAAGAAATATTACAATACACACAAACAACCATCCTTATATCCCTCCATTAACCTCGAGCCGTAGCCCTCACTCGATGCTAAATTACCCGGCCAAAGGTAGATTAGCTCGAGTCCTTACAAGCCACCTATTGAGCTCCAATAGGGGCGTACCACGTGGCACATAAATACAACAACAATAGCAAGTCTCCCAACACCTCCCACAATAATCAAATAAATTTATAATAATATTGCACAATTATATAATATTACAAAGTTTATAATTTTCTCAATAATCACCCAATTAACATGAAGTAACACAAATCACAAATTAAAAGTATGGTTACCTTGTGGCTTTTTCAATAAATTATTCCTTAAAATTTTCTCTCACCACAATTTTCACCAGTAATACAATCTACAAATAACATATTATTTATAAATATTAGTTTCAATTTTTGAAACTAATAAAATAATTCTAATAATAGAATTAAAAATATAACATAATTCCTAATCTCAATCTTAATACAAATCTATAGTTAATACTATTAAGTAAAATTTTTAACTCCTCTTTTAATTATCAATAAACATTAATAATCTAAAAATCAACTTCTAAACTAATTTCTGTTATCAAAATTTTCTTTTTATTTCATAAATTCGTACCTAAAATACCCAAAAATTAAAAATTGAGTCTCTAACTTAGAATCATAATCCTATAACCATAATAATTCATTTCTCATCCCAAATAATCATCTAAACCTCAATAAATCAACATATATTTTCAGATCTAGTTTAGAATTTGATCCATAAGCCACAAATTCAAAGATCATCAACAAATTTATACTCTAGAACATTTATTATACTACTGACAACCTCAAAAACCATATTTATTTAACATAAATTCATCCCTCTTCCAGATCTTAAATTTTCTACCACTACAAACTCAGAAACCAAAGAAGAAGGATGACTAAGAAAAATTTTTAGAACACTTACTTAGTCTTGAAAAGCTTAAAATCACACCCTAAATATCCTATTAAAAACTCTTACCTTAAAAATTTAGTTATTTCGCACCGGCGACTCGCGTTCTCTCTGCCTCAGCGCGCACGAAGGAATGAATGAAGAAACGAAGGAACAGGTGAGTTTTTATAAAAATTCAGTGGGTCTCACACATTTTTTTTATTATTTCTTCTTTTCTCTCTCTCTCTCTCTTTTATTATTATTATTATATACATAATGATTGTTGTGCGGCGGCCGAAAGCAATTTTGTTCTTCTTCTTCTTCCCCCTTTTTTTTAATACCTTTTCCCTTTTTTTTATTATAATAATAATTTAATAATATTTTTTTATTTTTTTAATTATTTTATTTTTTAAATTTTTTTTAAATTTTTTTTAAAATTATATCCTAAGTTAGATTTAATAATCATCTCTTACTAATTTTCTTACCTCTGAATATTATTTTTTTTAAATTTCTATTAACCCAAATTAACTATTAAAATTTAAATTGGGATGTTACAGACATAACATACAAGCACTAGTGAGATTGAACTCACTGTGCCACGTATTACGATGGAAGCTGCATGCATCGTGGTGCATGGTATAGAATTTTTTACTTAAAAGTTAAGTCAAATCATAAAAACAGAAAGAGAAGGAGGGGAAAAATGCATCTGAGAGGTGAAAAGGGCTTTGCTCTGCTAAGGCATCAGTTATCTAGTGATTGGGAGTCAATTTTGATTAATAACTTGTTGGGCAAGTATTGTATAGCCCTAAGCTTCATCTTTACCTTATTTTTATTGAATTTGATCGGTTGAGAAATCAAAATGGAAAGTTTTTTGGTGTTTTAATCTAAAAGAAAGGTTTAAAACGAGCTATCGAATACGAAACTAAGGTCTTGTAACTAATATGAAGTTGAATGGTTAAGTTTTAAAAATTTAAGATCAGTTACCTTAAGAAGTTAGGTTGAAAATGGTGAAATTGGGCAAATAAATGAGTTAGGAGATTGTTATAGTCATTTAAATAGCCTATAGGGCCAATGAATATAAATAATAGACTTATGGATTTAAAAGGTGTTAATTGGACTAATTTTTGTATTAAAGGATTCGATTTAGCCTAATAAATACTTATATTAAGTGTTGAGAATTGACCTGAGGACATTGTGTTGTGCAGACTCACACACGATTAGTGAGCAAAACCATAAATTAGAGATAAAGCAGCATGTGTTTTAGTAAAAGCAATATCATATGCATATACAAGAATCATTCTCATTAATCTCATCATGCTCATGTTCATACATTCTTGGTTTTACTTAACGAAGCAATCTCTATGCTCGAATTAGGACTTTCGGTCATATGAAACAGGGCCTACCATACCACTGTTTAGACCAGGTATCCTCTTCGCATTTGGTGGCCTCCTAGGTTCGTCATGGCGGAGTCAATCTCTGTACTCTGAATTTTCAAGACTTCCTAGTCTTACACAAAGTAGGACCACAACCCCTTACGCTAGTCTAAGGTATACTCATGGATCATTCATTATCCTAAGTCTATCATAGCGGAGTCAAGCTCTACGCTTTACATCTTTAGGATCTCCTAGGTCCGTTGTGGCAGAGTCAAGCTATAATGCCCTCAACGACATTACCATATGATCCTTTACCGCAATCTACTAATTAATAAAATCTCTTTAGAAAATATTAGGATCCCAATATAAAACTTTTAAAATCTTATAGAATCATTTAAGTTATTTAAAATAATGCACATTGGAAGCAATATGCAAAAGTGCATCAAAGACCATGAAAACATGTGCATTTCAATCTAATTGGGTCAAAACAGGGGCCATGTGCTGCAGCTCATGCCACATGCGCCGCAGCATGTGGTACAAAGACCTTAGCATCACTCTTTGTGCTGTGCATCGCGGCATGTAGTCCTTCATAGACACATGCACTGCAGTGCATGTATCAAAATCTATTGTCAAATTTCAGATTCTGATATGAACTTCAAAAGTATGCCGTTTTCGCATCCGATATCCAATTGTGGTGGTTCAAGCACCTGCACAAAACTTATTTTAAAATCTAACCAATGATGTTGGTTCCATTTAAATTTGATATCTTGTTTGAAACTTGGACACCTAAGTGCATTTTGATCGTTTTAAGTCAAAACTTGCCACTTGAGCATCACCAATAGAAACCAAAAGTCATTGGCTACTTTTAGGGCCTTGACTACATTTAAATGGACAATATACACCTGATTGACCAATTATATATACAATATAATACATATATGCACAATTGGCTTATAAACTGCCCATTACACACTTTTGTGCAAAAATTCCATTTCTTCAATTTCATTCATACACATGGCCAATTCCACATACATATCTCACATTCATCATTTCGTTACACATTATCATCTATTCACTAACCCATAATATCATTTCATCATTCACGTTTGTACACAAGAGACTAGGAAATCAAAACCACTAAACATTATACTCACAACATTATGCACATGTTCTAAATTCCTATAGTAATTTATACACATTCATAACTAACAATATACAAATTCATTACACCAAATTCTTACAAAGGCTTTAATGAGAGATATCAATTCAGCCAATGTCTTTTCCTTTTGAACCACTAGTGCCAGAACTTAAAACATATAAAAAACCACCGGTGAGATAAAAATCTCAGTAACTAATATAGTTCATCCATGTCTATTAACACAAAAAACCTATCAAAGTAATAAAAAAGCAAAGTATAGCATATATATTTGTCAAAATATAGTTTAACTTGTAACTTCCTCATATAAACCATTTTCACATTTTTTACACACTAATATGATCATTTATCTATCGATCCTCTAAAGCTCCCCAACATGAACTCATAGGCCCTATTGGATCAATCACTCATTGAACCAAGCACACTTTCGGTGGTAGATACACCCAACTAAAGGTAATTTATCATACCTATGGATTATGGTTTCTCTCATTTCACACTTTCGTTGACTCCTAACCGTACCCTAATTGGCACTAGGGAGTTGCCAGACTACCCGAATGTCCTATGGTAATAGTCCCAATATATGTTATACCAGATTACTCATGGTACTAGCTCATATAATGTTGCACCGATGTCCTATGGTGCTAGCTCGACTATATAGATTTTTCACTCACATGTCCATACACACACATTCCCACATATCTTGGGTGAAGTCTCACCCCTTATGGTCATGCTTTGTACACAAACATTCTACTGTTGTTCCACATACACCCACCATACACTTTAATATACCACATATACATATATATAAATATATCAAACAAAGTTTAGAAATCATCAACTTTTATTTCACAAATTTGATTTCATGCTAAAACCATTCACAATGCTTAATTATGCATAAAACTCATAAAAACAATAATTTCACATTTACTCTTACACATTTATAATAGTTAATAAATATAATAAACTATATAGTTACCTCAACCCTTCTATTCAATAGAAAGGGTTACTCGTATTCCACAACCTTATTCGAGTTTCCTTTACTATTCAACTTGTTGCATGTAAGAATCTACACAATTTAAGCACCCAGAGTCTGACTCTATCAACTAAAAGTGCCAATTATAACAATTTAACACCTAATCACTACCATTTCCCTTATTCACACTCGTTCACGCGTATTATAGCCAATCATCATTCAATACCAGCATTAACCTTTATCCAACCCAATTTGTCTCATTACTCTCTCTCTAAATTAGGTCAAATTGAGCCTAAAGTTTTAAAGCTCTATCGTTTCGACTAAAACTAGTCATGAAGTAATAGTTTAGTTCTAGAGAACTTTTCTATTACTATAAGGTAAGAAATCAACTCCTTCAAACTTTCAACTTCAATTTCTTAATAATTAACACTAAGAAAAAAGTAGAATCAGAGGTTAAGGTAGTACGAGACTTACTCGATAAGGAACAAGTCAGAAATGTCATCCTTACTCTTGATTTTGCTTGCCCTAGCAGAGATTAGCTCCTTCTTCATGTTTGACCCTCTAACTCTGTCTCTCCTTCTGTTTTTCATGAGTTGACACGAAGTCACTTATTAAAGTTCTGCACCATGCACCGTGATGCATACATCTTGCATCGTGGCGCATGGCATAGTAAGGGTAATCCTCACTATGCTCACACGCTCTACTTCGAGACTTCACTCTTCTGCTCATATCTGTTCATATAACATCCCAATGAGTCAATACAATACTTCACTATCTAGAACCTTAATCTTACATTAAATCACTAATTCATTCCATAATTAATAATTAATATAGGATTAAAAATTTGGGATATTATAGTTCTCCCCTCCTTTTAAGAATTTTGTTCTCAAAATTGAAACAACTATACTCACATATATACCTAAGGGAACAATTGAGGTACAGCTACCTCATTTTAGCTTTTATTTCTTAGGTTGCGTTACCAAAAGTCATACCCTTCCAGAACACTTTCACTAGTCGATTATTCTTATTCTTCAATTGCTTATCCTTCATGTCTACTATCCGATCTAGTTCTGCTCTGTAGGTCATATTCTCTTGCAACTCCACCTCTTCAGGCTCAATCATGTGAGAAGGATCTGGTTGGTACTTTTTGAGTTGAGATACGTGAAATATGTCATGAATCCTAGACAATTGTGGAGGTAAAGCCATTTGATAGGCAACCGGCTCGATTCTCTTCAAAACTTTGAACAAACCCATGAATCTAGAAGTTAATTTTTTAGCTCTAATCAATGTCTCAATTCTTGTTACTATTGTAACTTTCAAAAATATATAGTCACCTACCATAACTTCCAATGGTACTCTTCTACGATCAACATAACTCTTCCGCCTACTTTGAGCTGTCAACAACTTCTGCTATATTAACTCAATCTTTTGAGTGGTTTGATCCATAATATTAGGACTTACAATGCTTCTTTCACTCAACTCTGTCTAATACAATGATGATTTACACTTCCTTCCATACAAAGCTTCATATGGTGCCATTTGAATGCTAGAATGATAGCTATTATTATATGCAAACTCAACTAATGAAAACTAGTTATACTAACTTCCACGCAACTCTAACACACAGGATCACAACATATCTTCTAGAGTTTGAATAGTTCGCTTAGTCTGTCCATCAATTTGAGGATGATAGGCGGTATTAAACTTTAAAGTAGTACCCATAACCTTCTACAATACTCCTCAAAATCTAGACGTGAATCTCAAATCTCGATTGAAAACCATATCCTTAGGCACCCCATGCAATCGCACAATTTCTCGAACATAGATCTTCACTAACTTCTCTAGAGAATCATTGATCCTGATGGCTAGAAAATGAGCTGAATTCATCAATTAGTCTATAATCACCCAAATGGCATCGTGCCTTGATTGAGTTCTTGCTAATTCAGAGATGAAATCCATGAAAATGCTACCCATTTTTACTTAGGTATCTCTAATGGCTATAATGTTCCAACCAACTTTTAGGATCTTAACTTTCTTACAAGTCAAACACTAATTCAGTCACCCCTCTTTTCATTCCTGGGTACCGCCAGTAGTGCTTTACATCTAATCACAACAAACTTATATAGGCTTGACTCTCTAATTGTCTCTAATGGAGTTGCCAAACTATCGCACCTGAAAATCGATGTAGACAGCGTGCGAGAACGGAGGTTTCGACCTTCAGAATAAAAATTAGTGGAATATAAGTCACTACCAAAATTTTGAGAAAAATTTTAGGAAATTATTTAAAGGAGATAAAGATGGTCTGTGAAATCAAAAACATGTTAAGGAGTTGGTTAAGTGTAGGGAAGGTGTTAGGCACCCTACAACACCCGTTCGTAAGAATGGTTACCTAAAGTTTATTGTGCTAAATTAATATGGCTTTAAAGTTATTTTAATTATCCTTTCTCATTCACATGTAAGATATTGAAAAATGAAGAAATAATTATTTATTTACAAGGGAGGACTTGACTCAGAATCACACTCCGAGATCTACATAAGTTGTAATGGGGATCAAAGTCCATGTAGTTCTGGATTATAAATTTGTTAGTGAAAATATTTTTTAAAGAGAAATTAATTAAAAATAATTTATTATTTTGCAAATAAAATAATTTTTTAAAACTTTGATATGTATGGTTTAAATTGCCAAAAAGTAATTTAATTTTAATTATTTTCTCAATTTTTGAAATATACAAAAAAGGAATAGAGTTTAAAATTATTTTATTATTTTTTTGGAGATTTAATTGCTATACATGTAGAGCCTTATTGGCTCATATAATAATATAATTACTCTAAATATTTGTGAAAATTTCAAAATCGCACACAACAAAAGAGTCTAACAACTTAATTTATTTACTAATATTTTTAAGTAACAATAATAATTTTTTTAAGCACGTATATACATTTTTTTAAAAAAATCTTAATTGTCATACTTGTAAAGTTTTGTTAACTTATACAGTAATATAATTATTTTAAATATTTGTGGAGATTCAAAATTCTCACATAGTAAAGGATTGAATAATATTTTTTCAAAAAATATATTTTAATTTATTTCTTATTATGCATGTTTGTAATTTATATATTTTTTGAAAAAACTTAATCATTATATCTGTAAAGTCTTATTGACTCATACGATAATACGATTATTTTAGAAGTATATAGAGATTTAAAAATATTAATTAGTTAGTATTTTTTAAATGTTTATTATATTATTATTTATAAATTTTTTTTATTTGTTTACTATATAAATTAGTAATCGCAACATCTGTGAGAATTTATTATTCTACATGATAAAAGAATTAAACTAAATATCTACGAAGATTCTTCAAATATCACATGATACCGTGTAAATGTTTTTAATTAATTTAAATTATATTTAGAAACAGATAAAAAATCATTAATTTAAATAATGGGTCATCGAAACCCCTTTTTAATATATATAAATTGAATTTTCATACCTATAAAATCTCATTAATTTACATGATAGAAGATCATATAAATTCTTATGAAGATTCTTAAAATTTCATTTGGAAAATAAATAAACATGAATATATACTCTTATCATTGTTATCATCATTATGATGATTATATATCTTAGATTCAATCAGCTATTCAAAACACGTTTGAAAAGTAACATTATCAACAAATAGAATCCTTTGCGTATTGTTAGTTGCTTCTTTTATTAAAAACCTAATTGTTATTCACAAAACCACCTAATGACAAGATTATGCTTGCAAGGGATTATTACGAGGCATTATTCTAAATAAAACATTCATCACTTGTGTTGATACAAAACCAAAATTGAATTAACATCAATTTAAATTCAAGATAAATGGGATCACAATAAGAACCAAGAGTTAGAATTTGGTACAAAACGTATGTGTACAGTGTTGCATATTTCACTTTGTTGATCATTTAATTCATTTGCTAGGGAAGACACTTTTTCATAATTTGAAACAGTATAAAGTAAAAGCATTAATAAAATTTCATTTGTTAAGCTTAATCACAAACAGTTAAAGAGACTAAAATTTTGTAAAGGGGAACATGTTGCAGTCTAAAGCCAAACATATGCCTACCAAAGAAAAACTTCCTTAGACTACACACACACACATTTTTTCATACATATGTTCGACAAACATCATGCTCAAGACAATTCCAAGTAAAATTTTAAACAGGATAAGGTGCAAATGAAGAAGGTTATATAATAAAAACATTGAGACCATTCATAACTGATAGCTATTAAACCATGAGATGAACATTTTAAGAGCATTAATATAATCAAACTCTTGAAACAAAATTTCGTCCATAGACAATAAAGCTCAAATGACATACATGAGTAGATCTAATATTTTCTTGAAACATTTAATCCACACATTTAATCACACATCACATAAAATCTAAATGAAACACACATGTAGAAAATCCCCTTAAGGGATATAGAATTAATATCTTTCAAAGCTTTGCCTCCTTCTAGAAATCACTTTAAATCTCTCTTACCCTCCATGCTTCAGATTTCCTCTTAAAATTGACTTTGAATCCCTCTCGTACTTTCTTGGTTCCCCCTCTTCCCCTCTTGAAAAAAAAATCATTTTAATCTCTCCTTTATATGGAAGACGAAAATCATACTTGGATCGCTTGAATTTGTGAATCTTTGACGCGATTTGACTTCTCCTTTATCTGTAACCTCCTCCCTTATCTACTTGATATAGGAGAAGATAAACAAAATCACCATTTAAACACACTAATTAGTAATCAAACAATTTATTTAAAAAGATTTGGCTAAAGACTTGTTTGCAAAATCATCAAAACCATACCATATCAGAGCATAACATAGCGGAAGACAAAAAGTTGCATTCATAACGTTCATTGCTTGCCCTAAAAACCAAAAAATCATGTTGGAAATTGGGGACATGCACCACGGTGTGGTACGTGTGCCATATGGCACAAAACCACACGCTCAATCTTTCTGTGACATGCATCACGACGTGAGTGTTAAAAATTGTACCCTAGGGCCAATCATTGTACTATGCACATTGTTATTTAATGAGTTTCTCTTTTTTTTTTTATCATATCAATTGTATGTTCACTATGATAACTGTATCCTAGGACAAACTAAAGTGATTGTCTTAAATGTCTCTCATATCAATCGTATGTTCACTATGATAACTGTATCCTAGGACAAACTATAGTAATTGTCTTAAATGTCTCTGGTCGGTCATTTATGAGGGATGATAGATGAAACAAGACTAGTATAACTTTGATTAATTATAGAGATATAAATTAAAGTTATAGGCACTTGAAAGAGTACGAGGTGTTGGACCAATTGGTTATGAGAAAGTTGCAGGGTACAAGTCATAAGCTTATCTCATATGTAACTATATCACTAAGCCCTTTGACCTGAGATCATCATGGATTTCTACATGATGATCATTGAACTTTGATCTAGCAAAAAAGTCATCTTTGGTCGGACAATCATAAAGGCTATGATTGAGTTTAGTGATATTCATACAGAGGAATATGAGTGGTCAAGATAGAATTTGTCCCTCACATTAAGTGAGAGATATTACTGGGCCCCTTAATGAGTAAGACTGAGAAAATGTATAGTCATACTATAAGGAAAAGGGTTTTTCCAATGCTATAGTCAGTCCACTTAGAGATTGAGAAAGTAACGGTCAGGTAACGGAGAATGACAATTACATGTCTCACACTTGACCGAAATATTGTATAACAAAAGATATGTGATACGGTTGCATGATAGGTTATATTGGATCATCGATCTCCATGTGAATTGGGTAGTTGCAATGTCTTGCTAGAGGCCACTTGTGATTTGTGGGCTAATAGTGTAATTAGCTTACTGCCAACTTCATATGGGTCTATAGGGTTGCACACAAGAATAGCCCAACTTGAGCTATAATGTCCAAGTTCATTGAAACTGGAATATGTCTAGATTCAATGAATGCAATATAGGGTGAATAAATTTTATATATATATATATATATATATGAATGTTTATTTGATAAATATTTACATATATATTTATGTGAAATATAAAATTTGAAATATAAGTATATATATATTTTCAAAATATATATATATATATATTTATATGTATGTGTGTGTGTATCTGATATATATATATGTGTGTGTGTGTGTATATGTATATGTATATGATATATAAAATTATATATATATATTTTCAATATATATATGTATATATATATTCGTGTATATATAATATAATATGTATACGTGATATATATTATATTATATTATATTATATTATGTTATGTTATGTTAATTTTAAATTTAATTTTATATAATAGATTAGATTTAATAACTAATATGATATGAGAGAATATCATGTCAGTTTTATAATTTGAATTCATAAGATACATTTGAATTAGATATGATATCATGGATTAAATTTATGAGATAAATTTAATTTAATTTTTGTGGGCTTTTTAAGTGAAAGATAAAAACCTTAATCTATATAATATATATATATATATATAGATAGGGATGTGATTCATGAAGAAAGAGAGAGTTAGAAAAGTTCTAACGGTAAAAACACAATGAGAGCCACGAAACACCTTATAGAAAAGAAAACTAATATCCAAAGAAGAACAGACGTTGGGAGCGTTAGCACGCTATTTGAGTTAGAGAGCTATTCGTGTGGATACCGATAAAGGGAGTAGATCTATGTTGTCATCTCTTGAGATCTGAACTCTTAAAGAAAATACACCCCAAGCTCAAAGAATTAAAAGATAACTCTTCTATCCACCTTAACTTAAACGAGTTTGTTTGGTCCATATTAGGATAGCGGCTTTAAAATTTTAATCTTTTGCTGCACCTCCTTATCCAAAAGTGAGACAATATACATCGTGGCATGCCAGTTTGAAATTTTTGTTGTTATTTTGATAGCAAAATGATTAACTTTTAGTGTGTGCCATTTTCACATACGACGACCAATCGGAGTGATTCAAGTGCCCACACGAAGCTTATCTCATAAGCTAGCTAATAAAATAGGTTTGGACATAATCTAATGGTCTAATCAAAATTTAGATACCTGGGTGCAAAAAGTCACTTTTTTTTAAAATTTTGTGCACCCAATCACTCAAATTAATCCCTTCCTCTTATTATACCATACAAGCCCTAGAACTAAGTCCAAAAGGACCTAATGCATTTGATTAACCACAATATATCACCTATACACATATATATCGAAATTTGACCCTTTAATGGCCAATTTTTCGTATTTCTCAACCTTTTATAAAACAACACATTTTGACCCATCTTGGCTTACTTGGCCAACTTTCTCAACACATTCACATAGAATCACAACCATAACATATTTACTACTTAATATTAGCATCAGATTACTCATTTTATTATAATTTCACATGTGGGCTTAAGATTCACCGACATTTACAATGTTTTCAACACAAAAACATCAAAATCTTAGCCCTTGATTCAATTTACCACATATATACACAATTGGGCTAGGATTCCACAAAGTCACTACTCAAAATATGCATGCAATCCTATGGCAACTCATATACATAAGTTTTTAGTTCATTACACAAACTTAAAAGGGTCTCACAACTACGGCACTACTATGTCGGTCCAGACTTTTTTCCCTACCCTGATCACTGCTCTATCCTATAAAAATGTAACCACGGGGGCAAGATAAAAATTTCAATAACAGAATACCTCACTCTTATTGACTATCACATGCAACTATTTTAAAGTAAAGTATCATATACCATTTAATATAGCATATCATATATTTCATTTCAAATATCACTTATATCAATCATTTCATCACTTTTACATTTGTTTCACCACTTTTTCACATATATAACATATTGCATCACATAGCATGATCACTATCAACTAAATCTCCAAATCACCCTGACATGAAATCATAGGCTTACCTTAGACCAATGTATATACTTATTGGCCCTGAGTTCACCTTTAGTAGTAGAATCACTTGGCCAAAGGTGTTCTATCTTACTTCCAAACTATGATTTTCCCCAATACAAGCAATAGGGTGTCAATGACTATAGCACCATATCACACAAACATTAAGGAGTCTGATATCTCCAACACCTTACCTCAACAGGCACTAAGAAGATCTTCTCCAACACCGCACCTTAAAAGGTACTAAGTAGGTATAATTCTCCAACATCGTACCTCATTAGGTACTAAGGAGAATATGCCATATGGTTTTATCCTTACCTCTCTGTTTGGGTGAACTCCCACCCCTAAGGTCATGCTTTCTGAATCACATAGGTTCCAAATCACCACTTTATGTACTTTCTCACATATAACATATGTATATACACCATATGAAATCACTTTTTCCTTATTTATTTCTTTGATCAAAAGCCATTTTCATACAAAATTCATACAATGCTATAAAATATGCTTAACTCAAAACACTTTCATACACTATATTGCATACTCATATATAGTTACAATAAATAGTCAAACAAAAAAAGTTATTTAATTACCTCAACCTTTCTTTCATAGAAAAGTTACCTGTGGATTTGAACTACTACTATAGCTTATCACAGGTTTCTTTTCTCAACTGACAAGTTTCTTTTCTTTCATATGCCAATCTAAACACATTTGACACAATTTAGTCATTTGGTCTAATTTGACCAAAATATATATTTACAACTTATGACTATATTTAGCCATGTATTTTCTATTTATTCATCTTCTGTCTATTGCTACTCGATTATTACTTTACATCATCTCAATCAGTCTCATTTTACTCAAACTAGATTTCCAACCTAAAATCTCTCTTCCTTAAGGCCAAATTGAGCTTATGGGTTCCAAGCTCTATCGTTCAGCTTTAAACCAGTCGTAAAGCTCTAATTTAACTCCTGAGAACCTTTTTATTACTATTGGAAAAGAATCAAACCCCTAAAACTTCATTGATTCAATTTCTCTATAAGTTATATTCAGAGAAATTTGGGTAAAATTGAGAGTAAGAGTTATAGGTAGCTTACCCACTACGTACCTGATCAGAAACACCTTCCACCGTTTCAAAATAGCTTGCCCTAGCATACCTCAGCTTTCTCTCCTCTCCTTTCGTGTGTTTTTAGATTCTTCCTTCTGAAAATCACCCACAATCCATGACTTAAGGGGTTATTTTCTGGTCCATGCGCCATAACGCATACAGCACAAGCTGTGGCGCATGGCACAGTGAGATTAATTCTCACCACACACACTTGCTTCAACTTGCAATGCAATCCTCTCACCTATCCCAATGAGTCAAATCATTAAGTAATCATCCAAATATCTAACCCCACACTAATTACCACTTTACCCTTAATTAACAACTAATTACAGGATTAAGAAATTCAGGATGTTACATCATCACACAGCGTCGAATTTCCTCTGCAATGTACGATTTTGGTCTTTCTTCTTCTTGCTAAACTTCACTGTCTAATCTATAAAGTAGAAGCAGGGAAGGAGTTTTTTAAGGCTTGCGTGTGAGGCAAGAGGTGTTTACATGCTTTACTTCTCTTGATCTGCTACATTCTGTGATTGTGATTTTAAACAACTCAAGTGCAACACCTATACGTCTTTTCTCTATGTTCGATCCTTTAAATGAATCGAAGGCTTAAACGCTGAAAGAGTTTAACCTTTTGGTGTGTCTTCTTTTTTTAAATAACTCTTTTTCTTCTTTTTTGTAAATGATATATATACATATACACCCTCTATTAAAAAATGTAAGAAATTTTTAACTCAATCTCACCTCCCAATAAAGTAGTTACCTCCCTTCAAACTAACCTTATCTTTTCATATTTATCCCTATTAAACACCCTACAATAAATATAAAATCATTCATCAATAGGGGTACTTTTGAAAAAAAAAGGCAATGATTACACTTCAAAAGACTAAAAATACCTTATATTTTTGAACTTTCAACTCCTCAAAAAATGCCTTACATTTTTAAACTGAGGGAGTATTTTTTATTTTACATATTGAATTGAAAATAAGAATATCTAAAATGAAGGATCTTATCTCAAATTTAGATTTTTTTTTTCATTTTTAATGTTTAAAAGGATTTTTTTAATTATAGTATTTTTCCTTATTTGTTTAACTACCATTTTTAAATTTTAATTTATAAAAAGAAAGATTATCTAGAATTGAATATCTTTTCTTAATCCTGTATTTTTCTTACTTCTTAAAATTTAAAAGAAAATATTTTTCTATTTTTTCAAACTAATTGTTTTAACTAATCAAAGGAAATAAAATCCTAGCTAATAGAAGATTATCTAGGCTAAAAATAAAATCAATCCCTATTTAATTAATTTTCTCCATTTTATCTATATTATTAAAATTTCATTTTTTTGGGTTAAATTTATTATTATTATTACATTTAAAAATGCCCGAACAAAATACAGTGTTCACAGCCTTCATTCACTTAAGCTTTTCTTAGATCATCTTTCTCTTCATTCTTGAGTGAAGTATGCTAATGATAATAATGGCTTCCTCTTTGTGCTCACTCTCATTGGATAACCTTCAATAATATATCACGAACAAAGTGGTTAGCCCAAGTATTAATATGCATGAGAATAAATATAAACATTATTTTGTCATGCATGCATATATTTGATTAATTTATATTTTTCATCATCAAAACTTAAGATAAACATAATGTCATAATACAATATGTCCGATAGAACTAAGAAAGGATCGATGGAAGTGCAAGGAACCATGAACTTGTAAATCAAACCTCAACAGTGGTGAACCCATAGCAAACACTGATTGGCAATGGACTGGCAGCAGAGGAAGAAAGAAGAGGACTGACAGTGTCAAAATAGGGAAGGAAGAAAAAGAGATCGTGACCCTACAAAACTACCAAAGCGGCCAATGAATGGCACACTCTTATAATTACCGGTGATGAATGAATAAAAAGGAGAAGGGAGAAGGGTGGTGTTTGAACCTTCTTGAACTTACTTTTGCTGCCACTATCCTTATTGAAGTAAAAATGAAAGGGGAAGGAAAATTTCAGATCTCAGATGCTTGTATGCCAATCTTTTATTTAATTCCTAGAAGGACATAATGGTCATTTACTTAAAGACTAAAATAAAAATAAAACTCCTCTCATATATCTATAAGGTTCAAACTAAGGACCTGATAAATTAGTTGTCAGCATAATTTCCACTAGACCAACATTCCCTCTTATTATAGTTTCTCCAAAAACTAATAAAAATACAATCAAAATACTTATTCATAAATTTTAATCTTAATTTAAACTTCTAGATTATTAGTGTCATTTCTCATGGTTAATGGCACAATGTGCTACAGTGGATGTGTTGGAAATTTAAATTTCTAGGATGCATTTTCAACTACAACATAAAAAGAAACTTGAGGGTGAGAGGGAGAAAAGGTTGGTGCTCTAGTAGAGTTTGACCTTGATTGCATTTAGAAGTGTTTTTGGGCTACTAAATCCTTGGGCAAGCTCTTACACTCATTCCTCTACTTTCTTTATCCATTTTCTTGTAGTTTCTAGGGTTAAGGGGGTCATGTATGAACCTGTGGCTAAGTTTTAGCCATCCTTATGATTTCAATGAAGTTTAAGGATGGTTGTTTACATTTCTATCTTAGGGATTTCACTAATGACAGTGATTTATGATATTAACAATTGGTTTATGCTTAACCTTAGTAGTAAGCAACATAGTTAATGATAATGGGGTGGATTAACAATAGTGGTGTTTGAGTTAACGGGAGGTTAAATAAGTTAATGGAAGTTAATAATAGGGTTGTTTATAGCTAATGCCATTAATGGGAGGCTTAGGTCTTAACTTTGGTTAAGAGTTAATTAATAATGACTAGTCATTAATGACGTTTGATCTTGATTATTATAGATTAACTACTCTTGGAGTTATTTTGGCTTGTTAGAGGCTCTCATGGAATCCAAAATTTTTTACTCTTGGTGTGGTCAAGCCAAGAGTTGAGGTAATTGATAGTTAAATTCTACTATATGATTATTATTTGCATGATGAGTTGTATTATGACTTGCATGATGAGAGATGGATTAATATGGGCATGAATTGTTTAGTATGAATATGGATGCCAATGATGGATGACTATGTTTGGAATGAATGATTGACTCCATGGCATGATATCAAGCATGATTATGTTTACTTAGCTATATGAGCATGAGTTTAAGCTTGTGGCAAGTTGAAAATTAATGTTTTTGACATTTAATGTTATCATAGCATGCCATTGAGCATGTGATAAATTGCATGATCATGGATGGGTAAGAGTTCACCTGAGAGAAAGAGTTAAGGAGATGTTTAAATTCAACGTGGTGTGACCTCTATTAAGATTTACACACAATGGTTGGCAAGAATTAATTAAAAGTGCTTAGTATTGTCATCATCCTTAAGAAGGTGTCATAAGTTAGGCATGTTGCTTATTATCACAGATTTTCCTATAAGGGACGGTGTGCACAAGGCAATCATTATACCCTTATAATATGAGAAAGGGAGAATCCATGGTTCGAGAGTAAGTGTAGGAGCCTTTGGCTAGGTAACCCTTACAATTGGAGAGAGAGACAAATTTGGTCATATGGATTAGTCCTATATGATAATAGCTTGTGGATTTGGTTAAGAGATATAAGGAGAGTAATAAGGTCATATACGTGATCATGTGAAGTATATGAGATATTAACATACAAGATGAGCGTCAATTGATCTTTATCTTGAATTTCCAAAATGCATGTTCTTGATTGCCACTCTTTCATATACTTGAATTTTTATGCTTGTTTACTAAAATTTTGTATCTCATTCTCATTGTTTATTATCCTTCCAAGAAGCTCTCTAAATAAAGGCAAGGGGAAGAATCTACGATTAGAGATGCTTAGCTTCATAGTAAAGTGTTTAGCAATTATACAAATGTAATTATGAGTACTTACTTGCAAACATTAGGGGTTTTGTTGTGTTGAACTATTTTTCACTTGCATGTAGCCTAGCTTGTCAACTTGGATGTTTTTGGACATTGGCCTAAAGTGTTTTTTTTTGTGGGCCAATTGTACAAGTGTGTGTTTGTTGAAGTAAATGTTTTAAAGAATTTATAATACATCCTCCTTGATTAGGTGTGATGGAGGTGAATTATCAAATGCATAGTTTAAGATGGTGCATGATATGTTAAGTATGCTTAATAGTGTGTGTTTTGAGTATGTATGACTTGGCTTTTGAGGCTAATGACCTAAGGTTAGGGGCATTAGACACTTGGTTGATTTTTGGAAATGTGCTTTGTATGCTTATAGCCCTCGGTGTCCAAAATCCCTATATGATATTGGTTGATGGTAAGGATGAAGCCTAATGGCAGAGTTGCATTCATGGGATGGGGAAAATGCACCCCCTTACATGGGAAAATATATAGCATGGAAAATTTACAACCTTACACCCTATATTTTTAGTATTTTGAACTCTTTAAACTTGGTAAAAATATTTGGGTCTAAATTTAAACTATATATCAACATTCTTAACATATTTTAAGCTAAAAAAACTTAATATATTTTTTCCAAATAAAAATATGTATAATTTTACTTATGCTATTATATTTTTTCCTAGTAATGATTTTTTTAAAAATTATAATATTATTTTTAAATTTTAACAATTTTAAATTATACTGTCATGTATCCCCTAACTTAGGGTCCTAGCTTCGCTAATACCGAAACTGTTAGATTATTTATTTATCTTTGTGTGGATGCTTGGATTACTTCAATTAGATGTCTAAGTAGAAAGTTAGGCATACTAAAAGTTGAATCCTTGATGTTGTCATGATAGCTTTGCTGTCACGACATGTGTGCTATGGCGTAAGGCTTTATTGGTAGTGGCTCATGGTGCAGAGAGTATTAGCCATGACAAATGGCACTCTTAGCCACGATAGATATTCTCTGTACCACAAGCCATTGTGGATGAAGCCTTGGCCTTGGTGAATGGTGCAACTTTATATAAAATGACTCCTTTGACCTTGTTTCTAACTTACCTTAATGATAGATCTATTTTCCATTCTTCCTAAACTAGTCTTACTTTGATTTCAAGTGTTTTAAAGGACTTTTGTTTGATGTCTTCAAACTATGTTATTTCTAGGATTCCATTTATTCAAAGGCTATTGTACTTAGGCTTTATAGTTTTAAATAGCCAAGGTTGATCCAATTTGCCTTTGGTATTGATATAAATTATTTGATTAATTGGATTTTTTAGTGTCGTTACTCTTTGTTTGGTTAATTGTATGGTTAATGTTGCAAGACATTACACTTCCCACCGTGCAGTCTAGACATTGGTTTTCTCTCTCTAGCTTCTTCACAAGGCATGCTCCTGATCGCCTCAAATCTTTTTATTTGCCTTTGGTCTTAAAGCTTTTCATCTCCTTTTTCTCATCATTATCATTGACTGCCCATTGTACTTACTACTATCACCAACTGAGAAGGTCTTGCATCGATTATCCTCCTTCTCCTATTACCATTGGTCAAGCTCCCTAGGTCTATTATCATATTGCATTTCCCCTTACATGACAACCTCAACACCAACACCACCATACTCACAATGATCTAGATTTGGAGCCACTTCCACGGCTACAAGAATATAATAATAGGTTCAGGCTCTGATTTCATATTTAGATTAAGGGGAACATATGAGATTTTACTGTTCGATATTTTTTCAAAAGAATAACAACTTTGTTGCTTGTAAATTTTCCATATTTTGAACATTGATGCTATTGGAAATTGAGTTGATTTTTTAGGGAAAAAAATAAAATTGATTTGAATTTTCCTTGTAAAACTATATGGGAATATTGATGCTTTGGTGGTCACTACATTGCTAAAAAGCATACCCTTTTAAAAATTAAGATTTAAAATCATTTCATTTTACCTATGTCCTGGAACTTTTTTGCGAGCAGTGCATGTAACCTCCTTCTATATCCGCCTGATACAGGAGAAGATTAACTAAATCACCACATCAATGACACCAATCAGAAATCACATAAATTGTTTGAAAATCTTTGGCTAAAGAATTGTTTTGTAAAATCATCAAAATCATAATGTATTTGAGTAACACATAGCGGAAGCAATTCATACACATTCATAATACTCATTGCATGCTTTAAAACCATAAAAATAAAGTTGGAAAAATAGTCCGTGTACTATGACGTGCAGTACTTGCACCATGGCATGTGGCACAAAGCCACATGCCCAACTTTCTATGCCTTGCGTCACAGCATGTGACACCATGCGCTACGGCATACTTGTCCGAAATTTCTGCTGTCATTTTGATAGCAAAATGATGAATTTCTGGCATGCGCCGTTTTCACATATGATATCTGATCGAAGTTATTTAAGCATCCACACGAAACTTATCTCATAAGCTAGCCAATGAGATAAGTTTGGACACGAATTAATGGTCCAATCAAAATTTAGACATCCAGGTGCAAAAGGTCATTTTTTTAAAAAATTTTGCACACCCAAGTACTAAAATCAATTCTCTTCTCTCATTAAACTATACAAGGCTTTGAACTAAGTCCAAAAGGACCTAATACACCTGATTGACTATAATATATCACACATACACACATATATTAAAATTTGACCCTTCAATGGCTAATTTTCACATTTCATAATTTTACACAATTTGCCATTACTTGGCACAATTTGGCCTACTTGGCTTTTTCTTATCACATTCATATATAACCATATCCATAACATATTTACTACTCAATCTTAACCCCAAATTACTCATTTCATTATAATTTCACACATGGGCTTAAGATTCACCATCATTTACAACATTTTCAACACAAACTTACACAAATCTTGGCCCTTAATTCATTTCACCATATATATATACAATTGGGCTAAGATCTCACAAAACAACTACTCAAAACATGCATGCAACTTTATGGCAACTTATATACACAAAATTCATACTAGATTAGTTCATTATACAAACTCCAAGTTCACATGGCTTCGACAACTCTAAGTCGGTCCAGACTCTCTTTTCTTGCCCTGATCATTACTCTATCCTGTAAAAATATGTAACCATATGGATGAGATAAAAATTTCAATAACAGAATAACTCGCTTTTAATGACTATCACATGCAACTATATGAAAGTAAAGCATATTATACCATTTAATATAACATATCACATATTCCACTTTCAATTCACAACCACATATATCAATTCACCACTTTTTCACATTTATAACATATATTACTACATAACATGATCACCATTGACTGAACCTTCAAATCACCGGACACGAAACTATAGGCTCGTCTTAGACCAATGTACACTCTTATTGGCCCTGGGCTCATCTTTAGTGGTAGAATTACCCAGCTAAAGGTGTTCTATCTCACTTCCAAACTCTGGTTTCCCCCAATACACACAATAGAGTGTTGTCGATTCTAATACCTTATCACACAGACACTATGAAGTCCCATATCTCTAACGCCGTACCTCAATAGACACTAAGGAAATCTTCTCCAACACCACAACTATAAAGGCACTAAGGAGGCATAGCACCCCATTAGGTACTAAGGAGAATATACCATGTGGTCTTATCATCACCTCTCTACTTGAATGAACTCTCACCCCTATGATCATGTTTTTTGAACTAATCTTAGGTTCCTTATTCAACACTTTATATACTTTCTCACACATAACATATATATATATATATATATATTTGCATACCATTTGGAATCCATTTTTCAATGCTTTTATTCAATCAAAATATATTTCATGCAACATTCACACAATACTATAAAACATGCTTAACCCAAAACAAGTTCATGTACTACATAGTATACTCACACACAGTTACAACAAATAGTCAAACAAAGGAAGTTATTTAATTACCTCAACTCTTCTATCACTAGAAAGGTTAGCTGTAGATTTCAACCAACATTAGAGCTTATCACAAGCTTCCTTTTTTGACTCACACGTTCAATATGCCAATCTGAACACATTTAGTACAATTTAGTCATTTGGTCCATTTTGACCAAAAGTACAAAATCACTACTTAGGGTTATATCTAGCCTATATTATTTTCCATTTATTTGTTCTAGTCTATTACTACTTGATTACCACTTAACATCACCTTAACCGATCTCATTTTAGTCAAACACTATTTTCACCCTAATATCCTCTTGAATTAGGGCCAAATCAAGCCTACGGGTTTAAAACTCTATCATTCAGCTCTAAACCAGTTGTAAAGCTCTAATTTAACTCCCGAAAACCTTTTTATTGCTATTGGACAAGAATCAAACCCCTAAATTTTCACCATTTCAATTTCTCTAAAACTCATTTTCAGAGAAATTTAGGTAGAATGGAAGGTAAAGATTATATATAGCTTACCCACTAAGTAACTCATCAGAAGCACCTTTCAATGACTAGAAATGGCTTGCCCTAGCACATCAACTCTTCTTTTCTCCTCCTCTCGTGCATTTCTGATTTCTACTTTCTAAAAATCACCCAGATTTCATGACTTAATGGGTCATTTTCTGATTCATGCACCGCGACGCATGCAACACAAGCGTGGCATATGGAGAGTAATTCTCACCACGCGTACTTGCTTCAACCCGAAATACAATCCTTCCACCCATACCTATTCATTTATCATCCCAATAGGTCAAATCATCAACTAACCATCTAAATTTCTAATCCCACACTAACTACCACTTTATCCTCGATTAACAGCTAATCACAAGATTAAGAAATTCAGGATGTTACAGTTCCTAATATCCTAAACTTTTTTAGTAATGTTGCCTCAAAACTTTTTGAAAAAGGTGCAATTTTTCCCTATTGTGAAATTTTCCCAATACATTGTTAAGCATGTTGCTTTGATAAAAAAAGGCTAACATGGTAAATTGACTCTTCTCTCTCATACTTGAAGTTGACTTCTCTCTCATATTGGCACATACCATTGAATACGTTAGTTTAATAACAATGTGTCATACTTATTATGAACAAAAATGCAGGCACCTCTACCTTGTGTCATTCTCATCCTTGTTCATCCTAGCAACATCATTGAATCACCATTTGCCTTGACAGCTTAAGCATCGTCGGATACACCTTCATACAAGGCCCATAGTGCTTGAGCCCTGATCTATCTCATATTTTACATACTAAAGCACTTAGTTTTTGGCATCAAATTGTGCATATTAGCGTTTATTTTTTGATTTTGAAATATCTTTTTACATATTAACTCTATGAACCCTAATATGCTATTTGATAATTGTTTTAACACTTTCATACCCTAATTGAGATCTTGGACTTGAATTCTCTTTTCTTTCCTATTTAATTGTCTTTTTAAAATTTATTTAGTTTTGTATCTTTTATTTTTAGATTCTTAAACAAGAAAATTTGGAATCAAGGAACAAAGACTATTTGGAGAATTCAAGAGCAAGAGAGGGCTTATTTGGCATTACAATTCCTGATTTACCTTGGCTGAGTTGGCATGATTGATGGTAGAATTAATTAAATAAAAAATATATATGGAGCATGTGCGTGAATTTTGTGGTTGAATTTTAAAATTTATTGCATGACATCAGCATGAGAAACGAAGAGCATTTGTGCATGACAATTGAAGTTTGATCTAAGAGAATTCTTAAATGACATCATCATATAGCTGAATAAGTGCATTATGTGCGTGAATTGAAGTTGAATCATAAGGCAAATGAAGACATGTGGCAACTAAATATGAACAAGAAAGACTCACGTATTTGGACACCTTCAATCACATTTCCCATGCTCTTTTATCCAGCACACTAGGTGCCTCCAATTTTCTAATTTTCTAGAATTATTTGTGTTAAAAATTGTGCCATAGGGCCAATCATTATACTATATACATTGTTATTTAATGAATTTCTCTTTTGTTATCATATCAATTGCATGTTCATTATGATAAATGTATCCTTGGACAAATTATAGTGATTGTCCTAAATGTCCCTGGTCGATCATCTATGAGGGATCATAGATGAAACAAGACTAGTATGATTTTAATTAATTATAAAGATACAAATCAAAGTCATAGGCACTTGAAAAATACAAGGTATTAGATCGACCCGCTATGAGAAAGTTGCATGATACAAGTCATAAGCTTATCTCATATGTAACTATATCACTAAGTCGTTTGACCTGAAATCATCATGGATTCCTACATGATGATCACTGAATTTTAACCTAGTCAAAAGTCACCTTTGACTGGGTGATTATAAAGGCTATGATTGAGTTTAGTGATATTTATGTAGAGGAATATGAGTGGTTAAGATGGAATTTGTCCCTCACATTAAGTGAGAGATATTACTAGGCCCCTCGATGAGTAAGACTGAGAAAATATATGGCCATACTATAACAGAAAGGGTTTTTCCATTACTATAGTTAGTCCACTCAGAGATCGAGAAAATAATGGTCAGGTAATGAAGAATGACAATTTCATGTCTCATATTTGACCGAAATATCTGAGACGAAAGGAATGTGATATGGTTGTATGATAGGTTACATCAGATCATCGATCCCCATGTGAATTGGGTAGTTGTAATGTCTTGTTAGAGGCCATTTGTGACTTATGGGCTAATAGCGTAATTAGCACAGGGTCGCACACAAGAACAGCCTAATTCGAGCTATAATGTCCAAGTTCATTGAATTTGAAATATGTCTAGATTCAATAAATGTAATATAGGGTAAATGAATTTTATACATACACACACACACACATGAATATTTATTTGATAAATGTTTATATATATGTGAAATATAAAATTCAAAATATAATTATATATATATATATATTTTCAATATATATATATATATTCATATGTGTGTGTGTATGTATCTGATATATATATGTATATGTATATGATATATAAAATTAAAAATATATATATATATATATAATATTTTTGAAATATATATATTTATATTTATATTTATATTTATATTCATATATGTATAACAATGACTAGCTAATTATATGTTACTACAGGGTTTCACTGATAATGATCCACGTCACAGAAGAATATGAAAGGGACTCTATCCTCTTTCATACAGATAATTATCAAGCTAGAAGTCTCTTAATCCAACTTTCAACCTTTCATAGAACTCCCTCCTTCAGACTATCACAGCACAGCCTTCTTTCATTTCTTACTGGTAGCGTAGCTATAGCAACACATAACCAGTAATTTCCTTAAAGAATCATTGTAGAAATCATAATTTTGTTAAGGATTAGATAATAATTACCCCTTAATCTCCAAAAAGAAATTACTCAAACATATCTATTAATCTTCAATACTTGCAAAGGTTGAAATAATTAAAATAAATAATTTTATTGATGGTAAGAAAGAGGTCAAAGTATTCTGAATCTCAGATTACAAGAGAGAGAGAGAGAGAGTGGCGAAGAGATTGTCAGATGTGTCTTGCCTCTGGGATTACAAGGATTTACATAGAGTTGGCATACCAATCCTAGTTATATGACTATGGTTAATTGTAGATAAAAAGTAACCTTAATAATTACAAAAGACAAACCTACTTTTGACTAATTACAAAGGATAATGAAATGATTACAAGAGACAAATTAACTTTTGGCTACAACTTCTCTTTGTCTGCCACTTTGTTTGCCATCCTTAGTTGTCTTCAATTGTTAGCAATTACTATTGTCTTGTCAACTATTTTTTTGCCATCTTCTTCTTGTCTTTACATGTTGGCAGGGTTAATCCAGAATATTCATGTTGATAGAAGGATCTTCATACTCTTTCTCAGATTGTCTTCTTTCTTCACAATACTTACATTTGTGGTTTACATATTCAGAAAATACTTGACAGATTTTCTTTTTAGTTCCTTCACCATTTTCCATTTGATTATTTCTTAGTCTGTCATACCAATTATTAAAGTTTCTTGAATTTCTACTGTTTCTCCCTATTGAGAATATACATGTAATAGGTCCAGTGAAGTAAGTCCACTGAGCTTCATCAGTAGTTATTATTCTATTGAGTTCTTGAAAAATAATGTTTACTTCTTATGCTCTGATTATTTAGATCTTATGTTGGAGGTCTTCATCATTCATAATGTATTCCTTCTCTTCTTCTTCATACTCAAAGGGCTTTCTTGTTGTTCCAAACTTAATCAATTAATTGGAGGATAAAATTTGTCTGAAGTTATTTTAGCTATTATTGAGTAACACCAAATATATATATATATATATATATATATGTATATGTATATGTTTATGTATATATTATAGAGAAAATTAATCTTTTAATCCTTCAACTTTTAACTCACTTGTAACTTAGTCTCTCAAAAATGACTCGCTGCAACTCAGTCCCTCAACTATAACTCACTGTAACTCAGTCTCTCAACTTTTAATTTACCTATAACTTGGTCCTTATTTTTTAATTTTTTTAAAATTTTTTTATCAAATAAGAGTGATAAAAAAATGCTCATATATTATTTTAAAATAGCCTCTTCTTATTCATTAATGTGAGATATAAGCTAACATGAAAAAAATTGACAAAGGTTAAGGGACTAATTTGTAAGTGATTCAAAAGTTGAGGGACTGAGTCATAGGCGAGTTATAGTTGAGGGACTGAGTTACAAGTATCTTAAAAGTTGGAGGACTAAAAGATTAATTTTCCTTATATTATATATAAAATTAAATATAATATATATATAGATATATTCAAAATATATATGTATATATATATATATATATATTTATATTCGTGTATATATATAATATAATATGTATATGTGATATATATTATATTATATTATATTATATTATATTATATTGTGTTAGTATTAAATTTAATTTTATATGATAGATTAAATTTAATAACTAACATGATATGAGAGAATATCATGTTAGTTTTATAATTTGAATTTATAAGATAAGTTCAAATTAGATATGATATCATGGATTAAATTTATGAGGTAAATTTAATTAAATTTTTGTGGGCTTTTAAGTAAAAGATGAAAACCCTAATCTATATAATATATATGGATAGGGATGTGCTTCAGTAAGAGTAGAGAGTTAGAAAAGTTTTGATGGAAAAAACACTTTGAGAGCCACGAAACACCCTATAGAAAGGAAAACTAACGTTCAAAGAAGAACGGAGACTTTGGGAGCACTAGCACGCTGTTCGAATTAGAGAGCTATTCATGTAGATACCAATAGAGGGAGCATATTTACGTTATCAGCTCCTGAGATCCAAACTTTTGAAGAGAACACGTGTTAAGTTCAAAGAATTAAAAGGTAACTCTTCTATCCACCTTAAGTTAAATGAATTCATTTGGTCCATATCAGGATAGGAATTTTAAATTTTAAATTTTTCATTGCGCCTCCTTATCCAACAATTTGCTCAATTTTAATTCATTCTCTAGCTAGAAATTCGCACATTCAGATTTGAACTTTAGAAATATCACCATCCAACTTTGAAATTATCACCTTTACTCACATTGATCACATATACTTAAGCTTAGATTCATATTAGAGCCTCATTATGTACATTCCACTCTCTCTCATCATCTGAATCCTCTCTCATTTTCTCTCAATTTCTCTCGTCTCCAGCTCTAGCTTCACGTGTTCTTCATCATGTTCATCAAGTCTAGATCTATTCTTCAATATTTCAGCTTTGATTCCAGCATCTAGATCATCATTTTCCACTGTCTAGATTTGTTTTCTTCTTTTCTCTTCTCCGTATTCACGTTTCTTCATCTATTCTTCTTAATTTCTTCATTTCGTCCAATTTGCTCCTTACTCCAACACCAATTTCTTCCATCAATTCTTCATTTCCAACACTGATTCACACTATTTACAGCTCTCATAGTCTAAGATTCATGGAATTCTCTCAAGTTCAAGATTTGATTCAGTAGAAGAAGAAGAGGATGAGAGGCTAAGCACTTAGAGCTTCAAGGAGGATAACTTGACATTATGAGATTTTCAGATTTGTAATCTTTATTTATTTTCTTGATTTCATGTTCTTTTCTTGATTCTTTGAGGAATTTAAATTCTGCACCAATTTGGTTAGGGATTTTGTAATTCTAATTCATATTAGATGAGTATATGGATGTTGGATTTAGATTGTATAGTGCTATTTTTAGATCTAGAATTCATGATTCAACTTGATGTTCTAGGGTTTATATATGAGTTATTGTTGATTCTTATTCAAGTTCATAATTAAACTTGAGTTAGATCCATACTAGTTATATGAATTTGACTTAAGTTGTTTTTCTTCCACTTGTTTTGATCTGAAACTTGTGTAGAATAAGGCTGGACATAGTGTTAATTCTAAATTCACTTGATCTAAATTCATTAGTGTCCATTAAATTTAATAGTGCACCACACTTAGAGGATTCTAAGTGTCTTATGTTAGGTTAATTAGAAAAGTTTGTGTTGTTATAATTTTGAAAATCAATGATTCATGTTGGAAAATTTGACTTGAGCTCACCATAATCACTATTCATTTCATAACATTTTAAACCCATGTGATGCACGGGAAAACTTAAAATAAGAATAAATTAATTAAGTATTAATTTAATAATTTATTAAATGTAATAGTATTTAGAATATGTAAAATAGGATTATATAATCAATTCCAAATAAAAAATGTAAGAAATTTTTGTTGCCAGCATAAAAAAAATGTAATAATAAAAACATAAATAGCTATTTATATTAATGCGTGATTTTTTTTTTTGCATAAAAAATTAATCCATGATGAAACATCATGTGTGTCAAACATATAAATATATAAATAATTTATTTTATAATATGTTAAAAATGATATCATAAAATTTAAATAACTTCTCATTCATTTTATAATATTGCTTGTCATTCTTGTACAAGTTAAATAAACAAATGATATATTTTGTCCTCAAATTTTTATTACAAAAATGAAAGAAGTTTATAATTCTTTATTTTTATACAAATGAAAAATTCACCCTTGCAGCTTTTTTTTTTTTTTGAGCAAACACCCTTGCAGCTTAAAATCAAATATTTTGTGCAGATTGGTTGGCGAAATTGAAAAATTCCAGACTTACTCAAGTCACTTGTTAAAAGAACTTTGCAATGAACTGAGGTCATTATTAGATAAGGACAGAATAGGTATTGTGAGGCAAAGGATATTGCATATGTAACATGCTTGGGTTTTGGCCTGTTATGAATATAAAAGAAATATTTTGGCAAAAAAAAAACACTTAAACCTATTTTTGACAAGGTTATTTGATAACTTATTTATTTTAGATTATAAAATTTATTAATTTATTGATTGGATAAGGATGTATTATTAATTTATTCTTTATACTCGCAATTCTGAAAGTAAAAAGATATTTTATATTTTTAATTTATATGAGAATCATATTTAAGATTATGAGAATTATTCATAAAGAAAGGCTAATACAAAATTATTTGTTTAATATGATAATATAGATTTAATTTTTTTCGAATAATAACTAACTGATGGTCATTACCTACAGTTGAAGGAGATACTAATTCTCCCATTTTTAAATATCATACGCGGATAATGGTTTGTTTTCCTTCGAATATTTCAATCCAACGGTTCTGAATTGTAACAAAAAAACACAGCTATTTCTCCTCACCTCTCCCGCTCTCATCTCTCACACTGTCTCTCAGAAATCAGATGACCTCACATCACCACCCCTGGCTCGCTCACTCTCAATTTCTCTGCATCACTCCCTCTTCCGGCCTCTCATCTACTCTCACCATCTCGGTCCCTCTATTTCAATTTCTCTGCATCACCGTCTCTCTCAAACCTTCCCTGTGTTCCTTTCGCTCCTCACCATCTTTCAAAAACCCCCCCCACTAATTTTTTTCCTTGAAGCTCCATGAACCTCTTTGCGTCCCTCAAGAGTTCCGTCTCTCCGACGCCATCCTGAATCTCTGTTCTATTCTCTCTCTCTCTCTCTCTCTTACTTTTTCCATTGCTGTCTCTTTGAGTATGAAACTCCTCACATCTCGTTGCGGTGGCCTCAGATTTGCCCGAACCTTCCATCTTAGATCTGTTCATCGTCGCCTCATATGTCTACTTTACCATGCACGTAGTATCTTGGAACGGCTAATGAAATCTGGATTATTCTGCCTTCTTTTATTATTATTATTTTTATGTACATCGTCTTTTTTATATGATTATTTACACCATTTTTGTTTTCCTTTTCTTATATTAATTTAGTGATTCTTTCTAAATTTGTGGGGATATTTTGCAAAATTATTTGTTTCTGCTGGGTTATGCTGTATGTATTCATTTTTATTTTTAAAAATATATGATGGTTTAATTTTTGGGGCCATTGTATTTTGCTTTTGTTTCCTTTGGTTAATTTTGAGTTTGTTTGTTAGGTTTCTTTTAATCCTTTCTAACTTCATTCATTACTATTTTTAATTTTTTATTAGTTTTCCATTTTCTATTGAGTTTAAATTCAGTTAAATTTTAGGAAAAATGACAAACAATAATTTTGTAAGAGCATTAATATCAAATTAGAATTTTTTTTAACATTAATGTTTTTAAATTTCAGTACTCCTCCTATCATATTTCACTACTAAAGTTTTTAATTTAACATTAATATTTTTACAAAGTCTTTATTTGTCATTGTCCCTAAATTTTATTAATTGTATTTGTCGGATCTTTGTCTGTGGCTTTGAAGTTCTTCGGTTCTGGTTTTGTTATATGTATAAGAAGGAAAATTATCATTCACTCAACTGTTGGTTCTGATTCCGTGTGATGATTCTTAGTCATGATTCCAGTAACTCTAATCGTCATCGGTCTTTTAACCTGATTCCTTCAAGGGCAATAGACGAAATATACTGTTCAAAAACTGTAGTTCTATAGTACCAAGCAATGCACTTTACTATATGAGTAGGTTTACAAACAATTATTGTTGCATTGAAGACTTAATTTGATTACTTGAAAATTTATCTGAACTTGTAGTACTTGAATCAATAATTTGTGTGCTTTGCTCTTCAGAGAAATGGCTTAGAATATTCACTTCTACATTCTAATTTAAACTTGATAGTCTAGCGACATAGGGTTTCATCAAGCCCTACTTTTAGAATGATCAACTTGTGATCCTTTGTCAGCTTCTCTATAATGCCCTTTCAGATGATATGATTCATACACATAAATACTTAAGTTTACAATTAAAAACCATAAAAGGTTGGGATCCCACATAAAATTCATTTGAAAATCATTTCAAATATGCCAAAAATTTATATTAGTACATAGTGAAAGCAATAAAATCACTCACACTAAGCAACAGATGAAAATGGAGGTGAAACAATATATTTATGTAGAACTAGTTCATATGTTGTGGCGTAAGCTACATGCTCTGCAACATGTGATACAAAATTGTGAGTTTTGGTTATGTATAATGCGTTGTGACATGTCTCCATGCATCACGACACACATGACAGAATTTTTTTGTCATGACAATTCGCTGATGTGAACTTCTAACCTATGCCATTTTTACATCCAATATTTGATTGGGGTGATTCAAGCACCCATATATAAAATATTTCAAAATCTAACTGATGACACCGGTTTTGTTCAATTCTATCATTTTATTTAAAAACTGGACACTTGAATATAAAAGGATCATTTAAAGTCATTTTCACTCACCCAAGCTCCTTAATTTCAAACCAAACATTATTGGCCATTTCTAAGGCCTTGACTACATCCAATGGAACATTTAATACTTGATTGATCAGTTATATCATAAATATCATGCATACATACAAGCTTGGCCGCCAAATTGCCTATTCCACACATAATTAGACAAAACTACACACTCTCACACACAAATACATTTTTGGCCAAACTTTACACAGTTTCATCACATGACAAGTTATACCTATGCACTTATAATAATGCCCTAGCCCTAACTTAAAAATTCACCACAACACACATTTTTACACGCAATAGAGCTAGGTCACAAAAAGAAATACACATAAGTTCCTTAACATGCACCTTTGCATGTAAATGGTTCTATGGAAACTTATATATGAAATATTATTTACCTAGGAAAATTCATGACACCAATCTTAGCAGGCCAACAAGAGATTCACTAACCTCGACCCAATTCTTTCCCTTTCGAGCTCCTATCGTTGGATCCTATAAAATATAAATAATTATGGGTGAAATAAGAGTATCAATAATTAGAATAGCTGATTAAACATCTATTAACAAGAATAACCACATACAAGTAAATACAACCAGTACAAAATTTCAATTTACTATTTATATACATAATTAAGCATTTATGGTCAGTTTTCTTCCAAACCATACACATGGTAGCATGATTGTCTACCATCAAACTTTCAAACTTTTTGACTAAAACTATAAACTCTATTGAACCAATCATACATTAATTCGAGCCCACCTTCAGTGGTAAAAACACTTGACCAAAGGTATTCTATCCTACTTTTAGACTATAGTTTTTCCCTTTTATACACAGATGATAGAGGTATCATTGACTTATAACTGCATCCTCACGAGTACTAAGAAATTGCCAGACTGCCCAAATTCCCATGGTAATAGTCCCACATAATATATTGCACCAGATGCCTATGGCAACAGCCCATAATCATATGCTGTACTAAATGTCTCATGGTGCCAGCCCGACCATATGGATTTTTTTCACACACACACCCTATATACACATAAGGTGAACTCCCTACTCACTAATAGGATCATGCTGCTATCACATGTATATAATCACTTTTATTTATTCCCACACTTATATATATATATATATATATATATTCATTTATCCTTTAAAATCACCAGTACAAGTTAAACATTATGAAATTCCTTTTAATGCTAAAAAATGCACTTGGAAAAACACACTAAGTTAAAACCATAAAATTTCATTTTTACATTTATTTATAAGTAGTTATAATAGTTAATAAACATAACAAATTACTTAGTTACCTCAACCGTTCTATTCTTAAGTTCTATCATTCAACTCCAAACCAATCACAAATCTTTAATTTAACTTTTAAGAACCTTTTTATTACTATAGAGTAAGAAAGCAACTCTGGAAATTTCCCTGATTTAATTTTTCTATAACTTATACTAACAGAAATTAGAGTAGAATCAAAGATAAGGGCTATACGAAACTTACTCGATAAGTCATCGATCGAAAATCTCTTTCAAGCTCCTGAGAATTCTTGTCCTTACACCACTCTCTTCCTCTCCACTCTCTTTCTTATCTCTTTACTTCTTTCTTCTATTTTCCACAAGTGTGACATGAAATTATCACCCAAAATTTTGGTCTATGTGTTGCGGCACAGGCAGCATCATCGGCGGTGCGTGGCCTAGCAAGAAAAATCCTCACCGAGCACATATGCTTCATCCCAAAACACGATCACTTCACCCATATTTGCTCATTCAACATTCCAACTAATCAAAATATCAAGTAATCATCAAAATTTCTAATCATTTATCACTTACTAATTTACCCCTGCTTATTAGTAAATGATAGGATTAGAAATTCAGGATGTTACATATTATATTGGGACTATTACCATAGGATATTTGGACAGTCTGGCAATTTCCTAGTGCTCGTGAGGGTGCAGTTAGGAGTCAACAATGCCTCTGTTAGGATAGGCTGGCACCCAAAATGGGATGAATTGGGTGACACTTAAAAAATTTTAAAAACTTGAAAAGAGTGCAGAGCTAAATAGTGAAGGAAGAAGAAAAGATGCGAGATTTATACTAGTTTAGCCACAAATTTGGCCTACGTCCAGTCCTCAAGATAACACTTGAGATTTTCAACAAAGATCATAAGTTTCAATGGGTGCTTGCCATCACAATACAACTCTCAAGACTAAACTTGTCTTGATTCACTTAACAAATATTGCTACAATCTAGCAAGTCATTACAAATACTTGAAAAATCTCTTTTCAAGATTTCTAAGAAAATAAGATAAGCTTTTGTAGAAAACTCACTTAAAGAGTAGATGAAAATACAATTGAAAGCTTATAAACTTATGAGAGCTTTTCATAATTTTTTTAAGAATAATGAATGAATGCAAGATGTAAAAGCATAATTTGAAAGCTCTTTAAATGCACAAGTGATAATTTGTTCGCTTAAGGATCATTAGTTCCTATTTTGATTCAAAATGAATTACTTATATAGTTTTTAGAAGTTAATAGATCATTGGAATAGTGATTATATCTGTTAGTGCATTTTCTTGTGAGTAACTAGCATAATAACCTGTGACTTTGCATTGGAGTTGTTCCAAAAAATTGAATGTGATAAATCACATATGAACACCTTGTCCTCTCATGTGTGGTTTTGCACTTCTGGATAAAGATCCAGTTCTGTGTGTTAAAACTCGTGTGATACCATATTACTTTGTCATGTGATTTTATACTTCTGAATAACAATCTAGTTCTGTGTGCTAAAACTCACATGGTACTATATTGCTCTCTCATGTGGTCTTTCACTTATGGATATACTCACATATTAGAGTACTAGAACTTACGAATGCACCATTAGCTCTCATGTGTAGTTATGCATATAAAAAACTATCATCAATTATGTGTATCAAATCACACATGGAACCTCTTCTCTCTCACATGTGAAATGGCTAGCAGAATGCCAAAGTCATTCTATATGATCAAACTTGTATGGAACCAAAATGTTATCATGCATGAAATTACAAGTACTAAAGCACAAACTTGTCTGGTGCATTTTTACATGTGCAACTTCACATAACTCAAGCAAAATTTTACATGATCAAGAGATATATATTTGTGAATCAATGATCATACAAGTAAACAATTTTAGCTTGGCTAAAGAAGACTTAAGACTCAGCAAAGCAAAAGGTGACAAGTGACAAATCACACACGGCTACTATCAGTCTCACGTGTGGTTTTTCACTTTGACATAATACAATGAAGCATAAATGCTAAAACTTGTGTGGACAACAAAGGCTTTCATGCATGGTTTTATATGTAGAGCAAAACCAAAGCTTAAGGTATCACATAACACAAGTACTTAATCACGCGTGAACCACTTCTTTACACTCATGTGATTTAATAGTTAGTATGTCTAATATGCAAAAACTTATGAGTAACCTGTAGAATCACACATGATTCTACCTCTCACCATGCAAATAGCTTTTATGGAAATCAATACATAAGAAATATAGTGTTTGCAAGCTTTAGCATACTTGATAAGTCTTAATGCACATAAATGAGACATATAATGCATTCATTTAATGATAATAAAAAGTGATTAAGCTCTCTAAGTTTTCACATTGTATCTAAGAGAATTTAAATAACTTATCCTAAACTTCTTCATTGTCTTTTGATTCTTCATGCTCTTAAAGTTTTATCTTCATCCATGATTCTTTATATTTACACACATAACAAATACCTCTTCTCTTAATTTTGTAATCATCAAAATACTTGATCCAACATCCTCTATCACAAGTGTGTGAAATGAGGGAAATTATAGTCTAAAAGTGAGATAGAATCCCTTTAATTGAGTGTTTCTACCACTGAAGATGTGCTACGGTCAATATGTGATTGATCCAGAATAGCCTATGGTTTCATGTCGAAGAGCTTTGGAGGCTTGGTAGATAGATGATAATGCAATTGTTGTGATTGTGTTGAAACACTTTGAAAAGAAGAAATTCTATATTTGCTTTTGATATATAAACCCTTACTTTGGTTTTTGTTATATTACTTTGGCATGTTTATTTGCGATAACAAACATTAAATAAACTATATTAGATACTAAAATTTTGATCTCACTTGTGGTTATTTTCATTTTTTAGGTTTTGGTAGTGGCGGTGCAAAGGGAAAGGATTTGCACTGGGAACAGAGATTTCTCTATAAAGCCCATTGTAAGATGGTGTAATGAATATGCATGTTAATAGTTGTGAATGTGTATATAAGTTATCTTAAGAAAAAATATTATGCATAAGCATGTGAATGTTAGTGTGTATGGTGATTTTTGGTATCCTAGCCCATTGTGGTACATATGTATGTGTTGATGTAAATATAATATGGTGGGCTAGTGATTAAGTACAGGTATATGTGAACAAAGAATAGAATGAGAAATTTGGTCCATTATGTTGGAAATGAGAAAAATGTGAATATGCCCAAGTTTATGTGAAATGGGTAGTTTAGCGACTAGATATGCATATGCGTGTGATATTGAGTATATAACTATTCAATTAGGTATAAATTATCCATTTAGATGTGGTTAAGAAGTGGCTAATGAATTATGGTTTTAAATGGTGATGCTCAAGTTGTGAATTTTGACTTAAAATGGTCAAAATGCACTTAAATGTTCAACTTTTAAATGGAGTATCAGATTTAAATGAAACAAGTGTCATTGTTAAAATGTGAAACAAGTTTCGTATAGGTGCTTAAATAATTCCAATTGGGCATCAGATGAGAAAATAGTACACATTTAAAGTTTACACCAGGAATTGCTATTTGATAGCAGACTCTGGTGTGCGCGCTGCAACGCATGTATCAAAATGCCATGGTATAACATCTTGAATTTCTTAATCTAGTGATTAGCTGTAAATAAGGGATAAAGTGATAGTTAGTGTGGGATTAGAGATTTAGATGATTACTTGATGATTTGACTCATTTAGATGTTAAATGAATAGGTACGGGTAGAAGGATTCCATTTTTAATTGAAGCAAGTGCACGTGGTGAGAATTATTCTCACTGTGCCATACACCACGGCTTGTGCTGCATGCACTGGGATGCATGGACTGGAAAATGACCTCTTAAATTATAAATTTTAGGTGATTTTTAGAAGGGAGAAATAAAAAATGCATGAGAGGAAAAGAGGAGAAGGGCTAATGTGCTAGGGCAATCCATTTCAAGTCATTGGAAGATGCTTTTGATCAATAACTTAGTGGGTACGCTATGTATAACTCTTACCTTCTATTCTACCCAAATTTCTCTAAATATGACTTATAGAGAAATTGAATCAGTGAAGTTTTAGGGGTTTAATTCTTGTCTAATAGTAATAAAAAGGTTCTCAGGAGTTAAATTAGAGCTTTTGATTGGTTTAAAGCTAAACGATAGAGCTTTAAACCTATAGGCTCAATTTGGCCCTAAATCAAGAGGTTTTTAGTGTAGAAATTCTGTTTGAGTGAGATAAGACTAGTTGAGGTGATGCGAAGTGATAATCGAGTAGTAATGGACATAGAATGGATAAATGGAAAAGAATATATAGCTAAATATAGCCATAAGTAGTAAATATGTGTTTTTGGTCAAATTAGACCAAATGACTAAATTTTGCCAATATATTTAAATTGGCATTTTGAGTGCGTGAGTAGAGAAAGGAAGCTTGTGATTAGTTATAGTGGTCATAGAAATCCTCAGATAACCTTTCTAGTGACAGAAGGGTTGAAGTAACTAAATAATTTTCTTTGTTTGACTATTTGTTATAACTATATGTGAGTATACTATGTAGTACATGGAATTATTTTGAACTAAGCATGTTTTATAACATTGCATGAATGTTGCATGAAAACAGCTTTTGAGCAAAGAAATGAGTAAGAACATGTGATTTCATACTTTATAAAAATATATGCTATGTAATGTGGATATATATGGCTTTGAATGGTTCAAAAAGCATGATCATAGGGTGAGAGTTCACCCAAGTAGAGAGATGGAGATAGGACCATATAGCTTATTCTCCTTAGTGTTTGATGGGGTATAGTGTTGAAGAATTATAACTCCATAGTTCCTTTCAAAGTGCAGTGTTAAAGATGATCTCCTTAGTACCTATTAAGGTGTGGTGTTGGAGATTTAGACTCCTTAGTGTCTGTGAGATATGGTGTTAGAATTAACGACATCTCATTGTGTGTATTAGGGGAAACTATAGTTCAGAAGTGAGATAGAACACCTTTGGCTAGGTGATTCTCCCACTAAAGGTGAGCTCAGGGCCGATGAGCGTATACATTGGTCTAAGGCGAGCCTATGGTTTCACGTCTGGGTGATTTAGAGGTTCGATTGGTAGTGATCATACTATATAATGCTATATGCTGTATTAGTGGAAAAGTGGAGAAAAGTGGTGAAACAAGTGTAAAAGTGATGAAATGATTGATATAAGTGATATTTAAAATGAAACATTTGATTATATTATGAATAAGAGTATGTTATGCTTTACTTTCATATAGTTTCATCAATAGTCAATTGGAGTGAGTTACTTTGTTACTGAAATTTTTATCTCACTCCCATGGTTACATTTTTACAGGATAGAGCAGTGATCAAGGCAAAGGAAAAGAGTCTAAGTCAACTTAGAGTTGTTAAAGCCGAGTGAAACCTCTAAGTTTATGTAATGAACCGAGAACTCGTGTATATGTATGTATATAAGTTGTCATAGGATTGCATACATGTTTTGAGTAGTAATTTTGTGAAATCTTAGTCTAATTGTGTATTTATGTGGTGAAATGAATTAAGGACTATGATTTAAGTGTGTTAGTGTTGGAAATGTTATGAGTTTGGTGAATCTTAGCCCATGTGTGAAAATTATAATGAAATAAGTAATTTGGAGCTAAGATTGAGTTGTAATTATGTTATGAATATGGATAAATGTTGTTTTGATGAGAAAAAGGCCAAGTGAGCCAAAGTGTGTTAAATTGTGAAGAGTTGATAAATGTGGAAAATTGATCATTAAGGGGGCAAATTTTGATATATGTGTATAATTGTAATCTATTGTGGTTAATCAGGTGTAATAGGTTCTTTTGCACTTAATTCAAGACCTCGTGTGATCTAATGAGAGAAAAGGATCAATTTGAGTGCTTGGATGTGCAAATTTTTTTTAAAAAAAGTGACTTTTTGACTCGAGTGTCTAAATTTTAATTAGACAATTAGATTGTGTACAAATCTGTTTCATTAGCTAGCTTATGAGATAAGCTTATTGTGAATGCTTGAATCACTCTGATCGGATGTTGTATGTGAAACAACGCATGCCAAAAGTTTTGCTATTAAAATGATAGCAGAAATTTTGGATTGGTGCACTGTGGCTCATGGAGTCTCATGCCACAGTGCAATTCACATAAATTTTAAGCGTGTGGCTTTGTGCCACATGCCGTGGCACACGTACTACATGTCGTAATGCATAGCCCATTTTTCCAACTTGATTTTGTGATTTTAAATGCATGCAATTGTGATATGAGTACTTATAGGTTGTGTCCACTACGTGTTATTCAGAGATATTATGATTTTGATAATTTTGCAAAATGAGTCTTTGGCCAAAACTTTTCAAACAAAATATTTGATTATTAATTGATGTGGTGATTCAGTGATCTATATCGAGCGGATATGGAAGGAGGTTACATACAGTGCATGAAATTTTGGAAATAAATTATTTAAATGGTAATAAATGGAAATAAAAGGCATTTAATCATATGAAAATGGATGGAGAAATTTGAAAATAACATGATGGGGATGATGGAAAAATGCATACTAAAAATAAGGAAAAAAGGAATTAATTTTGAAAGATAAAATTGTCATGACTATTCTTATGCTTTCTTGAGATTTCATCCGTCATTTGTGACCTTTTGATCATCAATATTGCTCACCCAAGGGCTCCATTTTCATGCAAGGGGTTGCCATCATCATCTAAGAGTTTCCCATGGCCTAAAACATATAATGAACTCATTAAATAATAAGTTGTGCACAAATAATTCTTTGTGTCTTATGAATTTATCCAACTTAGGTGTAAATTATAAAAATTCAGTGAAGTGAATTAAAGTGATTAAAAGGAAGATTAGGAGATAAATTTAGTTACAAAAAGCTTTTTAGGAGTTCTTGATTACAAAAAAAAAATAATATACTTCCAAAGTTCATGGAAAATATAATTAAAGTACAAAAAGTGTATACTTTAAAGTATGTTTAATAAATAACTCACAATCTAAGTTGAATTAACTCAAATTAAACTCATGAGATTAATGAATAACTAAAAATTAGCAAATGATAAATTTTTTTTATTTTTTAAAAATTATTTTCAAAAATTAGGGCTCGTTTTGTTTGCAACAAACTAGAGTCAAGAAAAGGAAAAGGAAAAATAAAAAACATTTTCTTGAGTTTGGTTGGCATTATTTTCAATTCTTTGGAACCTAATTTTAGGACAGAGAGTGTAAAATAGGTTCCAACCAAGACCCCATGGAAAATAATATTTTCTTAAAAATATTTTTTTTCCTTCCTAACTTGTCCTCATAAAAATTACATAAACTCAAAATTATTCATCATAACCTAAAAATAAAAGCACCATATACTCTGACGGCACAAGATGAATACTGTGACTACAAGAGAAAGAAGAGAGAGACGATTGTGCAGACTTTTTGGTTTTTTTTTCCTTCTCCTTTCTTTGGTGTTGTCTAATTTATTTTTTACATCATTGTGCGACTTTCTTGTTTTTGCTGTGCTTTTTTGCACAACTTTTTGTGCGAGTTGTTCTTCTGATTGTTCACCTCTTGTATAGTTTAAAAAAAAAATCAAGACTTTTTCTTGTCATATAAAAAGCACATCATCATAAAAGATATATTATATAAAAATGACAAGGACACCATTTAAGGACTTTTCTCATTTTTTTTCTTTTGCTACTTTTTTAATGGGATCAATGGTTTATAATATTTTGTTAAAACTTTTATATTTTAATATATATTCGCAATTGTTGAGTGATAACAAAATCTAGGTGATAGAGATAAACAAATATTGCAATTCAAGAGACATACTTTTGCCACTCCTCTTGAATCTTTTTTTTAAATAAAATTATTTCTGTTTTTGCTTGTTTGTCACATTGTTGCTGTTTTTTTTTATAGATTTTCCCTTTTATAGATGGTGTACTTATCACTATTGCAATTGGGCTCTATTGTATCATTTGAACACTACTATCATGGTTCCTCCAAGAAGAACAATTGTTCCGAAGTTGTTGGGGTGGTGGCTAATTGTGAACATAATATATCAATGTTTCATAATTATATGTATAACAATGACTATGCGAAAGCACCGTATAAGTCATATTTCTTATAATTTAATCTTTTATATTAAAAGAGCTCATATTCGAAGTTTGGTTTATAGCAGTGATGGTACTTGCTATAACCAACTTAAAATGCATAGGATAACATATGATAGATTATGTCAAATGCTTGAAAGCATTGGAGGTTTAAAGCCTACAAGAAATATGCTAATTGATGAACAAGTAGCAATGTTCTTGCATATTCTTGCACATCATGTGATGAATAGAGTTATACAATTTTATTTTGGAAGATTTGGAGAAACTATCAGTAGGTGCTTCAATAATGTGTTAAAAGCAATGATGCGTTTAGGAAGAGGTTTGTGGGAAAAATCAGAGCCTATTTCAGATAACTTAGAAGATGATAGATGGAAGTAGTTTAAGATAATGTATATGTTCTACTATTCTTGTAGTCAATTTAATTTAATGTGTATGTATTTATGTATGTTTTTATGTTGTATTTAGAATTGTCTTGGAGCGATGGAACACTCATAAAAATAAAGGTTCCAATGGTAAACAAAGCTCAATATAGAAGTCAAAAAGGCGAAATCACTACTAATGTGTTGGGGTGTGCTCTCAAGATGGTCAATTTATTTATGTATTACCTAGTTGGGAAGGCTCTGCAGCTGATGGATGAGTTTTACGTGATGCTATAACAAGGAGACATGGATTGAAAGTCCCACATGGTAAATATTCAACACAATTTAAAATTGCATCTTCAAAATCAATGTAGTGACTAAAATGTGTATTTTGTTTTATTATAGGACAATATTATTTGGTGGATGGTGGGTTTACTAACTGTGAAGGATTTCTAGCACTATTTAAAGGTCAAAGGTGAATGGAGAGATGGATGACTACTAGTAACACCTCATGAATGTTTTAATATAAGACATTCTTTAGCTCAGAATGTTATTGAGAGATGCTTTGGAATGTTGAAGTTGCAAATGGCCATTCTTCGAAGTCCATCCTTTTATCCTGTCAATATGGTTATCATATCATGTTGTTTATTGCACAACATACTTTGGCAAGATGGTTTTAATCCACCAGATGCAAAATTCAATGACGTGCTTACAAAAAATGCCTAAGGAGATATCGATCCCATTCAAACAATGGAAACTTCTAATGCATGGAGTAATTTTAGAGAGACATTAGGAAATGATATGTTTACTAAATTCTTAAGGCGTAGAAGTCATAGATGAATAGGCCTTAAATTGGATTTTTTTTCTTAGATTTGTTTAAACAATGACTATCCTTATTATATTAAATATGCCTTAAATTGGTAAATCAAATGCACAACAATAAAAATGAGGTGTTGAGCTCAAAGAAGAGGAGAAGGAACAATCGTGATAGGGATGAGTTTGTGGTTGGACCATTGAGGGAGATGGTTACCACTATGGGTAATCAGATTCAAGCTGTTACAGAGAAGATAACTTGTGAAGCAATTTTAGATGTAAAAAAAGCTTCTCTATTTTTTGAGATGGCTAAGTTGAAAGGTATAACTCCACAAGAAAGATGTGTGGCATATCGAAAGATACTTGCAGATGATGCATTGTTGGTTGCCTTCGGAAGCTTGCTAGAGGAAGAAAAACTAGAAATGATCTATGAATGATTGTATTAGGTGGATTAGAAGTGGATAATGTTTTTTTTTTTTTTTTGGTGCTATGAAGTCTCTTGAACAAATAGGTCTAGTTAATATTTATGTTTTTTTTTCCAGAGTATTTATGCTTATTAAGTAGTATGAAACTATATGAATAATTAATATTTATTTAATTATGAAATATGGAGAGTTACACATTAAATTTATTTTGCATATTTTGTACATAAATCCTTTCAATTTAAATTAGGATCAATTTAAACATGAAATACATCAAACGTAACCATTTTGGATATCTTCTATTTTTTTAATTAAACATAAAAAATATTAATAAATATTATTAATAACATCAATTTATTTTCTAATGAAAAATAATATCAATTTATTAGTTTATTATTATTTTTTAACACATAAAAACATATGAACAAATTGATATTTACTCATATTTATTAATATTATCAGTTTATTAGTTTATTATTCCAATGGGTATTACTGTGTAGCATAAAATTTTATACTATGACATAAAATGCAGAAACCTATGACAACAAAAAGTTGTCATGACAAATTTTCTGGCCAAAATTTTGATGCACCCCATTTATTCATTCGACGTTCAATTAAGATGATCTAGATATCTATGAAAAGCTTTCCCAAGCTCTAGCTAATAGTAATAGTTTTACATTCAAATAATTTATCAATTAAAAGTTGAACACCAAAATGCAAACTTACCTATTTATGCTTTCAAAATATAACTAGGTTATTCAAAATCACAACCAAGTGCCATAAGCTTACAACTACCCCTAGACCACACTCAATAGATTTAACAAGACCTATGCAACACATCACAACACTCTAATAACATGTACAACACATTTTCAATGCTCAACCCCTTAATTTCAAAAATGATAGGAGGAGTCTCAATTATGTAATCCACCTCTAAATCACTATCATTCACAAATATACTCACTTCTTATTTGCACAAGTATTTTGGCTCTATTTATATTTCATATTTAATTCACATACAACCTAGGGCTCAAAATACATAACTTAGCTCAAGAGTCAAATAATGCAAGCAAGCAAAAACATGCAATCTGCTAATTGGCATTATCAAGATAAATTATACATATAAACTCTTAAATAAATAAGGCTTACAAATGTAGGATAGAAATCCTAAGCCTCTGACTATTTCCCTTGGTCTTGCTTTGATGAGCTAGTTTCTATAATATTGAAAAAAAAGGGGTGAATACAACCACTTGGTAACTAAGGTTAATCTAACCTATACAAATGCATGTTATAACATCTTGGAAAAATTAACTTAAGGTTAATTGGGTTATTAAGGACAAATTAGATAATTGAGAGCTAACTTAGATTAAAAGATAATGTACAAATGGCTAATGAGTCTATCGAACCCTAATTAGTACTTAGAATTGGACCCTAAGTGGTATTGGGTCACATGTGGGCCCAATTAGATGAACTATATTTGGAACATTAATTTTTGTTCTTTAGCCGTAGCCAAAAGTCTCTTATAGCCATAGCCAAAACTCAATTTTTAAGATTCCAAATCTGCATTTCAGCTCAAAAAATTAGAGAGTTAAGTGGGAGTCTGAAGGTAAAGGAAAGCTCTGCTAAAGTTTATTGTGGGCATTCAATTGAGTCTATTTAAAGCTTCTCGTCACTTGGGTAAGTGCTTACAACCTCTTCGCTTGTGCATTTTTATCATTGTTTTTTAGGAGTTCTTTGGGAATCCAAAAAGGGGTTATGATTTTGCCTAGAATTCTGATTTGGATGTTTATTTAAGTGTCTAACCTTTAGATTAAAATTCTAACAAAGTTTTAAGATTTTAAAATGAGGTTTGAAATAAACCCTAAAGCTAATTAGTTGAGCTAAAAAGGTTATGAGTTATTAATGGTGTTGATTAGTTTAATAGGAGTCTAAGTGAACTAATGGAACCTATAATGGATTTGGTTATAGGTAGATGACCATAATTGAATTTTTGGGTTTAGGCTTTGATTAGAGTTAATTAAGGATAATTAGTCATTAATAACTATTGATGTGTTTGATTGTAAATTAACCATTATTGGTACTATTGAGTTTATTAGAGGCTTCGTTTAGTATTACTCTTGATTAGTAAATCAAGAGTTGAGATAACTAGGAATTTAATTATAGTATATCATTATGTTTGCATTTTCACTTTAAGTATTATTATGGATGGCTTGAAATGAGCTTATAGATAAATTTGTTGATTTTGAACAATTACCCAAATATGAAACATAGCTCATTGTGATGAAGTGCTAGGTGATTATATTTACATAGATGCTATATGATATTGGAATATGAAATGTTAAGCTTAGAGTGTTTATGACATGAATGCCTGTTAGCATGATGAGTGATTATAATTGATGATATTTGAAGAATTGAGATAAGCATGCAAGTCTTGGAAAATTATGAGGATGATAAATTACTATGATATGCATGAGTTTAGATTTGCGGTTGATTGAGCTTGCATGATCATAATGGGTGGGAGTTCACCCTAACATTATAGAGGGATTATGATAGAAAATCCATGTAGTATAACCTCAACTAAGTCTGCAAATAGTAGTTGACATACTTCATTACTTTATGTGCTTTTATTATTGCCTACAATCTATGGTTGTGGCATGGGTCAGGCATGATGCTTAGTATCACTGATCCTAGATTGGACGGTGTAGGTCGAGCACTTATGACACCCTAAAATTTAAGTAGGGGGAATCCATGGTTTGAGAGTGAGTGTGGAAGCCTTTGGCCGGGTGACCCTTCATAATTGGAGAGTAGGGCTAGTCTAGTTATATAGGCTAAACCTATATGAGATAATAGTCCATGGATTTGGTCAGATGATATAAGGAGTGGTATAAGGCAGTTGCATTTCATCATGCGAAACACATTATAAAGATGCATCATGAATAATGTTTGTTTGCCTTATGTGATATTAAATGCTTAATTATTATGATTGCCACACTTTAATATGCTTGATTAAATTACTTGGTTACTGAAATGTTTATTTCACTCTCGTAGTTTAATGTTTACAGGCAAGGATTAAGCTAAGAGGAAAAGGAAGGCCTATGAAGCTATAGCCCAAGTAATCAATTATAATGTCTCTAGGTTTATCTTCTATGTGTAATTTGAATATAATATTTTTCAACTAGGAGTCTTTTATATTGACTTATGTTTATTTATAGTTTACTTACATTTGTAACCTTAAACATTGAATTTAGTCATTTTTAGATTGTCTTGGCCATAGAAGGGTCCAAACCCCTAGTCTGACTATGACAGTATGTCAAGATAGTTTAAACAAGTATATCTTGACAAGTTAGATGAGTTTTACATATTTTGGGTGATTATTTAGCTTGAATGCAAATAATAGCATTTTCACACCTTTTATGTGCTTTATGGTAATTGGGCGGTCAATTCTCATATTAAGAGTTATTTGATGCTTGTGACCATTTGGATAAGTGTACTAGGACTTATTGAGTATGGTTCAAGCTCTTAGGTGGGCTAATGGCTTATGGTTTGAGATTTGAACACTCGGTTGATGATTTAGAGGCAAACATGTGAAATTATGATCCTGGGTGACTAGATTCTTCATTTGATATCGGATTGACGTGAAACTAAAACTATTAGCTAGATTATGAAATTTTTGATATGTGAGCACTTGAATCACCTCAATCAGAGATCTGAGTCAAAAGTTATGCGCATCAAAAGTTAGGGATTGGTAGTTATCATGATAGGTGCTATTGTATCTTTAGCTGCAGCTTATGGATTGTTAGTCGCAACCAAAAGAGTGACGGAGACCATTTGGCCACAGCTAAAAAGGAATTTGCCGTAGCCAAAATCTTCTCTAGAAGTATGTAACCTCTCTAAGATTAAACCACAATTAACTCCAATCTCATGATAATCCAAGGTTTTATCCTCAAGGATTACCAAATTATAGGGTTTTAAAAAGAGAATTTCCCAAAAATTATTTTAAAAGAATCTCAATTTTTGACAATTCAAATCTCAAACATGATTTAAGGACTCTAAATTAGAGTTTTAAAGACAAAGCGGAAGCTTGGACTCAATTGAGACCCAAATAATGAGTTTTAAAACTTAGAAACAGATTTAGTACAGAAAATGACATATGCACCGCGGCTTACGGCTTGTGCGCTATGACGTGTCTCCTCTGTGCCACACACCACAGCGTGAGGTGCCATGCATCGTGACGCATTGCACAAATTTCACAGATCAGTGCTGTCATTTGATAACACGAGGAGCAAATTTCCGACGCGTCCCAAATCTCCGTCCGACGTTTGATTGAGGTGATTTAGGTGTCTACACAGAGCTTTCTCCTAACTCTAGCTAATGACACCAGTTTCACACTCAAACTCATTTTCTATAAAAAGTTGGACACCAAAATCCATTTTGACCACTTTTTCACAAAATCTCACAAATGGGGTGTTCCAACTCAACCACATGTGCCAATAGCTTACACCAATCATCCGACCACACTTAATGGACTCTTGCGGACTCGTGCAACACACCACACACAATCAAAAGCACATCTCATAAAATCATCACTCAACCCTGATTTTCACAAACATAGCGAGGGAGGAAAAGTTGCTCAAAATCAACAATTTCATTCTAAATTTCTCAAAATACATATGTTTCTAATTGCACAAGTATTTTGGCCAAATTCATGGGTTCACCACCAAAACTCACTAACCCAAGGCACAAAATATGCCAATCATACACAAAATCATGCAAGTTGTGTATAAATCATGTCAATTAATCCTAGTTGGCAATTACATTAACAAATACACATGGAAGTTACAAAAGAGAGGCATATAGAGGATTACTCCACAAATCTTAAGCCTTTATATGTTTTTCCCGACTTAGATCCGATGAGTTAGGTCCTGAAAATATTGAGAATTGAGAGGTGAGTACAACTACTCAGTAACTAAGTTTCACTCGACCCATATAGTTATATATCAATTGTAAATAGATACAATTAGACAAATAAGCACATATATCATATAACACTAGCCCATGGTTCACAAAAATAACAACCATGTGACCGGACTTGCCACCAAATACTATAGCATGTTATTTCATAAAAACATAATACAGGGTCACAAAAATAACAACCATACACCCTCAACACATGCCAAACCATAAAACTAACAACCATGCGGTTGGACTTATATACATGATTATATACCAACTTTATATCCTCCTGTTACCTCCGACACGAAATCGATGATTAACACGTGGCTATATCCTTCACGAACTAACCTAGCCTTTCACTTGTGAGGAGCTATCGGGCCAGGATGAACTCACTCACTTATGTAGTTTGATTTTCCCTAATACTAACAACCATGGGGTGTCGTACCCCTAATCTAGCCTCCTCATGAATCAATGGAGACTAGTTAGGTTTGAGTCCCTTATAGAATAAGTGGAATAGTCTCGAAACAACTATGGAACAAGGGCTACCTCCCAATTCCAACAGCCGGTGCCAAGGCTAGTTTCCGATTTCAACGGTCACTACCAATACCATGTGGATTTCAACCAAATCTACTCCTCTCCCTAGGCAAACTCCCACCAATGATCATGCTATGCACTTTTCTCACATATTATTTTAATAATGAATTCATGGCAACAACCTCACATACTCATTTAAATCACTCCACACATTCAACATATTATATATCATAAATCTCCACTTTTGTAACAACATGCCAGAAATAAACTTTTAAATCACAAGTAAATGGCATAATCACTTCTTTCCCGAAATCATTTCACAAGTCAAACATTGCCAACATGCATCACACATTTAAATCATTCATCATATTTCACAAAATACAATTAATATTCAACCATAAAAGTAAAGTTTCCCCCAATTACCTCAAACCATTGAGAGGTCAAAGGTTTACCCCTCACTATACCAACTTTCTAAAGCTTCAACAAGCTTGAATGGTGCCAAAATGAACCTCACTACATTCATACCACAAGAGTTATCATCATTATCTAATGCTTGAAGCTTTACCAACATATAACTCCACATACTCTATTTTTATCAACTTATAATCATTACCTATTCATACCCAATGGGCTCATTAAATTCCATAAATGTACATTATCATTAGTAATCCCTCAAACCATCATTAATGCACATAAATATCTCCCAACTACCTCATAAATATCAATTTTTGGATTTTAAATGCTCTAATGGACCAACAATTTCCAAAATCATTAATGTGATGTTTCGATACATCAAACAACTCTCATTATACTCATTTTAACCAATGAAATCAGAATCATACTCCCATGGACTGAGAATCCATTTCCCAATTCAAATCCTACTGCTAATCATCATAAATAAGGGAGAGAAGGGAAGAAGAAGGCACCATAATCTTACCTTGGGTGTTTGAGAGCTTCAATCTAGCCTCAAGAGTACCCAATGCCGTGCCTTAGTAGAGCTAAATCAAGCTTTTCATTTTTTTTCTTCTCCTTTTCTATCTTTCTTGTGCAGAAATAAATCAGATATATCTGATTTTTGACCGTACGTCGTGACACACGCTACCCTCCGTTGCGACGCATGGCACAAAGGAGCCCATTATGTTTAAATTATCTCTGTGCGCTGTGGAGAACCAACCACATGCCATGGCATATGGCACAGAAAATAATTCTTTACTTTTTCTTCATCTTTCCTTATTTAGGTGGCCCGCCATTGATCCGAACCCACTTTTAGGGCTGAAATCATAACAATTATACCAAGGTAAGCCTCTTTGGCCATACACCTCATTAATTCACTAATTACCCTCATTAGGTTAATGAATCAGGGTTAAAATTTTTTGAATGTTAAAAGTGTCAGCCGTGGCTTAATGTGCTTTGGCCGCAGCTAAGTGCCTCTATTAAGCAAAAATAACCCTTTTGACCTTGTTTTGACTTATTTTCAACTCAAGTGTTTTCCATGCTTCCCAAATATGTTTTTACTTTGATTTATAATGGTTAAATGACATTCTAAACTTGGTCTTGAGGTTAAATGTTTTATAGCATTTCATTTATACAAGGTTTTCTTACTTAACCTTATTAGTTTTCAAACAGTTAAGGTTGATCCTTTTATGCCATGACATCTTTTATCATTAAATAAGTTGTAAATATCATGGTAGTTCTACCTTAAGATTAAGTATGTGCTAAGTATGTGTTTAAGAAGCAGAGGTTTTACACATGTTAATCGATCATAGTGATGTAAATGGCATATTTAAATGAAACATATTCACATATTAAACCACCCAATTCATATAGTTACAAAACAAAAAACCATGTGACATTTATGAAATGTGCAAGACCATAAAAATAACAACCATGTGGCCATAAAATGATTTGCATGATCAATGACAACCTTATACCCTCCTGATACCTCCAACATGAACTGATGGCTATTTAGGAGGATTCATCCTTATCATCGGACTACCTAAGCCTTCCACTTGTGAGGAGCTACCCAACATTTTGTATTCACTCACTCGATGAATAAGTGGGATAGTTCCTCAAAGAACAAGTGAGATAATAAAATAAAGAAGCAAGACTTTGAGCTTTGAATGGCAGCCTTACCATATGGATTTCTAATATCTACTCCTCTCCCTATAGGTGAAACCCCTATCTCATATGATCATGCAATGAAATCATAGCTAATACATAATCTATCAATTATCTATCAAGTTCTCTACATAGCATACATATATCATACTCATTATTCTTATACTTTTCTACACTCCCATCATAATTTCATTACTTCTCAAATCTATATTTTCTTTAAATCATTCTTAAATAAAGCATAATAAATAATTTCACACAATCAAATTCTTTTTCACAATGAAATCATTAAATATTAACATGCCACAATTTGCATTCTTTCATATATTCAAAAGCATACTCATATATTATATTCAATTACAAATATCTATAACTAATTAACAAACAAATGCACAAACTAAATTCTTTCTAGTTACCTCAAACATTTGAAAGATATCGCACCCGAAAATGTGATGCAAACGGCGTAAGAGCGAAAGTTCCAGCCTTCAGAAAAAGACCGAAGAAATGGGAGTCCCCACCAAAATTTTGAGAAAAATCTTGAGAAACTGTTTAATGGTAAATAAGGGTGGTCTGTGAAAACAAAAAATATGTTCAAGAGTCGATTGAGTGTGGGGAAGGTATTAGGCACCCCACAACACTCGTTCGTGAAAACGATTACTTAAAGTTTGTTGTGCTATATTAATATGGTTTTAAAAATATTTTAATTATTCCTTTTATATTCATGTGTTTAAAAAAATAATAAGAATTAAGTGAAAATATTTATTTATTTACGAGGGAGGACTTGACTCAGAATCTGACTTTGAGGCCTGCGTACCCTATGATGGAATCAAAGTCCACATAATTCGGGCTGAAAAAATTGTCAATGATTTTCTTTATTTAGAATTTTCATAGAAAATAGGAATAACTTATCAATTGCAAACAAAACAATTTTTATAAACTGTGAGTTGGTATGATTTATTGTGCAAAGAAAATTTCCTTCTTCCCAATTATACATTTTTTTTGAAGCTATTTTTTTCTGTTATACCTTTTCTTTATTTTGAAAATTCACTTTATCAACATAGAAAAGTATTATTGTCATATTTTTTAAAAAAAAAAGTTTCAACATGTCTACAGAGACTTATTGTCACTCGTGAATGATTAAATAATTCAAATGACCTTAATGCCTTTTAAAATTTCGTATTGTGTTACCATATAAAATCTTAGATTATTTATAAAACATTTTTATTTTAATATATGTTCTTTTATACATTGAAAATTTATGATATGCCAATAAAAGCTTTTATCACTCACAGAGTATGATAAAAACTCATAATCACCATAACAACTAAGTCTTATTAGCTCAAGATAAAAAGATTACCTTAGCAATTTATAGAGACTAGGAAATCTCATAAGGCCAAAAGATTTTGAGGTCGTTATGTAAATATATTAATTTAATTCATCTTATTTTAAAAAAACGTTTATTATTTTTATTTTATTTTACAAAAATTTATATATAGATTAATAATCACATTATCTGTGAGAATATATTATGATAATGCAATTATTTTAAAGCTCTTTGAAAATTCCTTGAATTTTCACACAAAAACAAACTTAGATATTTTATCAATTTAATAAAAAATAATGATAAATTAGTAAAACTAATTATCATGGAGGATCCTTGGAATCCATATCATTATATATATAAGTTAGATCTATTCGCCTGCGGAACCTTATTGATTTTCACAGTGGATGATCATTTTAAACGCCTACGTAGATTTCTTAAAAATAATCTCACATGGCCAATAAATGGATAAAAAAATAGGACTAATATTATAATCCAACCATACTCGGAATGATCACCATGAAATTACCAAATTTTCATGACCAATCAACAAATTCTCATGACTAATAAGTGAGCATGATCTGATCGTTGAGGGCATGAAATAAAATAAAATGAAAAAGAAACAAAATGATTTGAACCCATAACCGTACTCTCATATACTCGTGTAGTTACATACAAATGCAGAGATAATTTCAAACATTCGTCCAACACCTACATATATTGAGCCAAGCCAAGATCATTCATTCAACACATACATGTATTTGAGCTAAACCCGGATCACTCATTCAACACATACGTATATTGAGCTAACCTAGATTATTCATTCAACACATACATATACTGAGCTAACCTAGATTTCCTGCAAACTGACCGAAAAAAGGAAACATACAGAAAAATCCAATCTAATTCTCAACTTCAGATTCTCAACACCGATTCATAATCAGAAAGAACAAAAGGCAAATATTCAAACAGGTAACATAAGCTAATCGATCAAAGTCAGAGTAATTTGGTTCATGAATTTCAAACCTATTAGACTAAACTGAGAATTTCAAATCTTTCTCATTTTCAGAGACTCAAATTGCTTCCAGAATTAATCGCGAATTTCCTCGATTCTTTTTGGTTCCTTCCCTAGAAAAATATTCAGAGGTTCCGGACTCTTCTTGCCTGATTCCTCTCCAAAACAAATTCGGCCAGCTCCTCCTCCCAGAACTCCTCTCAACACTTTTGGTTTAGACTCTCGAACTCTCTTCTCTTTTTTTTTTTAGAAATTCGACCCAATTCCTAGCCTCATCCTCTCGGTTTCTTTCTTTTCTTTGTTTTTCCAGAAATCAACTCTCTGATTTTGGTTTTTCTCCCCTTCTCTCATCGGGTTCCAAGCTTTAAATAGAGAGCAAACGATTACTTACCGTTACACATTTCCATCTCAGACCGCCATCCCCATTCTGCTCTTCCTGATTGCGTGCATCTCCTTCTTTTGCCTTTTTCCCTTTTCTTCCGCTGCGTCGCCGTGTGTGCACATCGCCGTCTCCTTTCTTTTCTTCTGATTTCTCTATTTTCGGACCCTGTCATTGTTCATCCGCATTTTCTACTCACGACTCTAGTTTCCTTCGCCTCGGGTCCTCTCCCTCACGTGTGTTCTCCTTCTTTCTTCCTCTGTTCTGCATCTTCGCCTAGATTTCCGCCGCTGCTTTGATCTTCTTTTTTTTTGTTTATCTCTTCTGTCTCCCTCTCTCTGCGTGTGTCCTTGCTTTCGGCCGCCTTAGCTGTGATGACTGAACTGATGGGTTAAGTTTTTACCCATCGGTTCATGTCATCCTTAACATAGATATTATTTAAAAAAAACACGGCTCCTTGGGCTGCCTCATCTGATGCTAAAAGTGGAGGAGTGAAACGCTGCAATGGGCCGTGTTTCACTCTCCCCATTTACCCAAAAATACTTCTTTCTTCATTTTTTTATATATATATATATATATATATTTAATTTAATTAATTTCTTTTAGTGAACTAAAAGAAATAAAAATCCTAATTATAAGATTAAATTTTTTAAAAAAATTTTACACTTCAAAAATATAATGTTAAGAAAGATTAAAATTTATTTTTGTATATTTATTATTATTTTTTTATGGTCGTTTATTATAAAATTTAAAAAAAAATGTCCAGACAAAATGCAGTGTTCACAAGAGATTAAAGGTTTACCCCTCAATAAAAGTTTTTCACAAACTACACCAAAGTTTGAATGATGTATAAGATGATTGATTTACAATTGGTCATACCAATTATCATTAATATCATCATAAACACTCTTCTAACTTCCATTAATCAACACTTTAATTTTCTAAAATTCCAATATCTTGCATTTAAGCATAACCGTTAGGTTTAATAACTCCCATTATCTCCATTTAGCTTCCATGAACTTAAATAATCAATAATGTAACACCCAACAATCCAAAATCATAATTTGGAGATCTACAGTTCATCCAAAATGGATGATCCAAACTTACAACCTTGTAAAAACTTTTAAACTGTGTGGAATACTTAAATAACTACCATTAGTCCCATTTAGATCAATGAGTTCAGACCTAAAGCCTTAAATTTGAAAATAATCATTTACTAACCTTAAATCTTACTTCCAAAACATGTAAAGAGAACCCAATCTAAAGGCTAAAGCCAAACCTAATAACCATATCTAACTATCGTCAAACCCAATTATACATAAATTTACATAATTATCCTTCATTACATTAATAAATCACGATAAAATTTTTTAGAATGTTACACATTTGCTTCCACGAGTGTACCCTTGACTAGGATAAAGGGTTGCAGACCTACTATGTAAGGTTAAGAAGTCCTGGAGATTTGGAACATTGATTTTATCTGTTATGAGGACTCAGGAATGCATCCATGAGTATACCCTAGACTAGGGTAGGGGGTTGTGGCCTTACTCTGTGAAAAGTTAAGAAGTCCTGGTAGTTAAAGCGTAGATTTTTATTCGCTAGTGAGGACACAGGAGAGCATATCACATATAGCCTTTATGGATTAAAAATCATCTTTCTCAAATAAACCTTAACTTCCAACATTGAGAAAATGAAAGAGTAAGATAGGGAAAGAATTACTTCTAACCCCTCAATTTTGCAAATCCTAGCAAAGCTCTCTCATTTCTCTTTATTCCCCTTTATCTCTTTTCTATTTTTGGCATCTAATAAAGCTTTATTTTTGCAAAATTCATGATTGTGCATCGTGGCATGTGTACCACACGCCATATCATGTCATATAGAGAGGTGAACTTCATGTTCTGGTGGCTCGTGTGTAACATTCTAGATTTTAAACCTTGAAATTTAAAGTGTTTAGAAAGGTAAATTGGTAAATTTAAGTGAATTTTAAATTAATGAAGTTTTTAGAAGACTAATATAGCTTTTAGATCATTAGACAGCCTTAGAAGAGGGTTAGGTCTGAGTTTGAGCAGATTGTGGTATGGAGAGAGGCTCAAAACGTGTCCGAGCCTCTCTATGCCATCAGTCAAGACGGACGCACCATGTGCCCTAGCAGATGTGCAAAAATATACACATATCATTTCACGCACAGACAAAACATTAGAAAGAGAAAACAAAAGAATCATGAGAGGGGTGATAGAGGAAGCATTTTGCTCTACTAGGGCTTCATCTTAGGAGCATTTCCAAAGCATTTTGAGTAAGAATCATCATTGGGTAAGCTTCTTATTCCTCTCCTGTCTCTTCTATGTGAATTTTGGTAGTTTTGGGTGTGGTTAAGGCTTGATTCATGTCTTTCTCATGGCCAATGTATACAAAGTATATAAAAAAAAACTAGAGTCTACATGCTCAATTATATTCAAAATTTTCTTAAGTTGACAAATATGCATTATATCACAAAATAAGGCATAATAACATAAATAGGTGTTTTCATACACCAAGTCTAAGCCTTAGGTGCTTTTTCGATTGGACCCGTTCTTGTAAAAATATTAACCATGGTGGATAAGACATAAAGGTCCTAGTAACCAAAATTAATATGCCATAATGTATGTCATGCAACTAATCATGTGATTGCTATATGGGATATGCAAAATAGTTTCCAAAAAATTTAATCTGAATAAATTCCAAACAATTCCAAATGTGGCCGAATAAAATATACAAGACTACCATCTTATCTCCTCCTTTGGGATGTGTACTGATGCAAGATGACAGAGTCATGGCATATGCATCTAGCCAACTAAGACCGCGTGAGGAGAATTACTTGACTCATGACCTTGAATGAGTTGCTAGACTATTTTCCTTTAAAATATAGAGGCATTATCTCTACAGTTCACATTTTAAAGTGTTTAGTAATCATAAGAGCCTCAAATATTTGATTGACTAGAAGGAGTTAAATGTGAGAAAGCAAAAGTAGATGGAGTTCTTAAATGAATACAACTTTGAATTAAAATACAATCCGAAAAAGGCCAACATTGTGGCTAATGCTTTGAGCTATAAGACAATCCACGTGGCATGGATGATGATGCACGCATAGAAGTTGCGGCACATGTGCACATGCTGTAGTGTGTCCTCTACTTTTCAACTCTTTGGTGTTTTTCAACTAAATTTGAGTCTTTTGACTACCAAAAAGGTATTCCATGCTTCTGTAATGATATTTTATTATGATTTGAGTTTACTAAATCATGTTTTAAGTATGTTTTAATTATGAAAAATTGAGATTCCATTATTGTGGTTTCACAAACTTAGTAATCCTTTTTGGATTATTTCCTTAATTACCTTGATTTTCGAAGATAAATGTGGATTAGTAAGGGTGACCTTACAACTTATTGTCTGAGCATTACATATGCAAAATCATATTCATGAGAGAAATCAGATCCATGAACACCATTTAGATCCATTTCCAGATGATGGAAAACATATGAGAATGACAATAGCAAAAGGAGTAGAGAGAAACTCACTGGAAAATAAAGACAACAACAACAACAACAACAAGAAGCCTTTATCCCACTAAGTGGGGTCGGCTACATAATTTGCAAGATGCTAATGTGCTTTATCATTTATCAAGCTTTTAGGAATATTATTAATTAAGAGATCGCGTTCAACAACTTCCAAGAGTGTTCTCTTAGTCCTTCCTCTACCCCTCTTAATCGGACTCAAAGTTATATGTTCCACTCTTCTCACTGGTGGTGCCCAAACCATCTCAACCAATTTTCTACCATTTTTTCCTCAATAGGTGCTACCCTTACTTTTTCACGTACGTGCTCATTTCGAATTTTATCTTTACGTGTATGTCCGCACATCCAACGTAACATTCTCATCTCTACTACTCCAACTTTATGCTCTTGCTGTCTCGTTAGAGCCCAGCATTTACTACTATATAACATTGCCGGTCTGATAGCAGTGCGATAAAATTTTCCTTTAAGTTTATTAGGCACCTTACGGTTGCAAATAACTCCTTTAGCTTTTTTCCAATTAAACCACCCAACTTGAATCCTATGTGAAATATCTCCACTGATTTCGCCATCATTTTGAATAATGGCTCCCAAATATCTAAACTTTTCTACTTGAGGTATAATTTGATCTCCCAATTTCACTTCCAAATTATTGTCGAATAGTCTCTTACCAAATTTACAATATAAATATTCCGTCTTACTCTTACTCAGACGGAAACCTTTCGACTCCAATGCCCTCCTCCATAACTCAAGTTTGCAATTGACCTCTTCTCTTGTCTTTGCTATAAAAACTATATCATCCGCGAAGAGCATACATTTAAGAATTTCCCCTTGGATATGTTTTGTCAAAACATTTAGGATCAAGTTGAATAGATAAGGACTCAGAGATAATCCCTAATGTAGTCCAATCTTTATAGGAAAATCCTTTGTTTGACCACTAGGTGTTCTTATACTAGTTTTTATCCTCTCATACATATCTTATATGGCTTTAATATAAGCAATCCGTAATCCCTTTTTTTCCAACGCTTTCCAAAGCACTTCTCTTGGTATACGATTATAAGTTTTTTCCAAATCAATAAAAACCATGTGTAAATCTTTATCTTTACAACGATACTTTTTCATTAATCTCCTTAGTAGATAAATCGCCTCTGTAGTTGATCTACCTGGCATAAAACCAAATTGATTCTCAGAAATACTTGTCTCCAATCTCAACCTGTGCTCAATTACTTTCTTCCACAATTTCATTGTATGACTCATGAGTTTAATCCCTTTATAGTTAGTACAATTCTGAATATCTTCTTTATTTTTATAAATAGGAATTAATGTACTTCTCCTCCATTCATGAGGCATTTTCTTGGACCGTAAGATCACATTAAATAACTTAGTTAACCATCTCACCCCTTCTTCACCTAAACATTTCCACGCTTCGATAGATATACAATCAGGTCCGTTGACTCTACCATTTGCCATTTTCTTAAGAGCTTCCTTTACCTCCTTATCACGTATTATTCGATACAATGACAAATTTTGTTCTCCTTCACCAGTTATTAAATCCTCCAAATTACTAGATGAACTCTCTCCATCATTAAAAAGTTTGGAAAATAGAGACACAATGGCAAAATAAGGAGGCTCGGACAACACACTGTAAGAGCACAGGCAAGAAGCAAGAGGTGGATGTAGAGTGAATCAATAGACTTCTTTTTGTTATTTTTTGTGCTATGGTGAGTTTTTTCCTATTATAATATATGGTTGGCTATTTTTAACTACATTTGAGTTCTTACTACCATGATAAGGTAATGGGAGATTAGTTTTTTTTTTTTTAATTACCATGATAGGTTATAGTGATTAGGGTTATATGGCATAAGTAAGTAATATTACAAAGTGATTATGCGATAAAGTATCCTGGTAGCATTAGGATACATTACAACTGCTGCCTCTATTTCATTCTAGCCTTTTCCAATATTCTCGTAGCTTTTCATTGGTTGTCATTAGTTTTATTCATATAGGTGGACTATAAAGTTGGCTATAAACCCCTCCTTGTCCATATTGCACTGTTTCAACTCATGAAATCTAGTCTCCTTCTTAGCCATAAATGTCATTGGGGAGTAATAATTGAAAAATCTACCCTTAAAAGCATCCTAGCTTAGATGCGACTCATCAACAGATGTGGCACTTTCTCACCCTTGCTTGGTAGTATCCACACGCAGCACCGTAGCTAGCAACACCCTCTGCTCAATTATATTAACAATAAAAGTTAGTCTATTGTCTTAAAATAATTTGCATGGAATAAAATAAATTTATTTTAAAGTTAAAGAAAAATAAATAATTTTTTTAACAAATTCTAAAATCAAGCAAGTTGTTTTTTTTTTAATTTTCTAAACACTAAAGATATGTGTAGGGAATAAGAATATGGTGATTTATATTTTGATTATCAGAGTTGTTCATGTTGGGGGAATAAAAATATAGTCATGCATACATTTGTTATTATGATTATTCATTTCTAGTTACTTAGACAATTCTATTTTACATATCCTAAACATTATCATTTGTTGAAAAAAAAAGAACTAAGATGTAAAAATATTAAAAAAAAAATCTCTAAAAATTTATAATATCTTTAAACCAATAATAGTTGATGAGTATTCATTAATTTACAAAAGAGATAAGAAAATAATAATACGTTAAAATTAAAAGAATTGGATGACGAAAATTAACCATCGAATTTCTATAAATAATGCTGTTAGGTGTCTGCTCGTTTCCGGCAGCCCCAGCTCCACGCTCCTCGGCCCTCCACGGCTTCCCCGCTTTTTCTTCCTGCCGCTTGATCACAATCACAGCCGCTTCTCTTCGTCGACGCAGTGAGATACTATCGACGCCGTCCCTCGCTCGTCGTCTTCAATCTTTGGCATCCTCCCTTCATTCTTCGCAGGTAATCACATCGTTTTGCCTCCAGTTTTTGCTTCTGAATGGGTGTTGTTGTGTTGCTTGCCATTCATATGAGCTTCTTTGCCCCCTTCTTCCAGCATGAATGTATTCCTTTTGATTTTATGGTTTTCTTCGCCAGAGTTTTCTGATGAATGATTGTAATTTGCAAGAAAAAAGTTTGATGATTTGTTTGATTCTCCTAGAAGTTGTCAGTTCGTGCGTGAAGTTGCTGTATTTTGGACAACTCTTTGGTATTTGCTCGTCATTCCGTAGTTAGCTGGTTGTTTTGTTTATTTGAGTTGGCATTTGTTTTTGAGATAATCTAAGATCGCTATTGCTTTGTTTTTTATGCCAAACCAAGAATCCATGAAACCGATTTGGGACCCAATTTACAACATGCATCTGGCAAGGCAAGCCAATTTCAAACCTTTAAACTCTTGATTTTAAGAAGTTTAAGAAGACAAAGATGTGATTTGAGGGATATGTTTGTTCAATATGTAGCGTATAATTGGAGGAATTTTTCTTCTGTTTCACTTCTTTGATATTTGTTTGTTATTTTAATTTTTTTCCTGAAGCTTTTGATTACAATTATGTGGAAGAAACGTAATTTGGAGCAAGTAACATATTGGGTCAGCAAGAGCCATTTTGACGTAGAAACCCTTGGTAAATTGAAGTTGAAACCACCAATATAGCCGTTACATTCTTAGCATTGCCCAATTATTTTCCCCATAGCCATGTCCTGAAAATTACAGCTAAATCTGTCAAAAATAACAAGGCAATATAGCTGATAGGCGACAGACTTTAGAGACAACACGTTGCATTGTATGTTAGGCAATAACTGTGTTTTTTCCTATAACTTTGGTGTAGGTATTATTAGCAACTTGAAAACGAGTATGCTCTGGAAAAGGGCTAAGTTTAGAAAACAGTTCTCTAAAACCATTAATGTGATGTGTAACTCCAGGATTGACCACCCAAATGTTTTTTGATCAAGTAACCATGCTTAGAGCAGTAATAAAAGCAGTACCTGCTTGAGCTAAGGTAACAGAGGGAGTAGATCTCTCATGTGGCTTTTCATGAAAATACTTATCTAGGATTCACGACAGCATGGATAACTCCTCGCTACTTACGATGTTGCTTTTGCCATCAGAATTGTTCTAACATCCCTAATTTTGGACTTAGAAGCTGAAGACAAGAATATGCCTAAATTTAGTGAGCTACTAAGCTCAGTTAGTTAGGAGTCTCAAAGGTGTCCTGAAATAGTAAAATGGTTCTTAGGGACCACATCGTAATTTAAAAGTTTTTCTAGGGCAAAAGCGTGATATTTTTAGGGACTTCAAGGAAGTGTCCTAAATTGAGGAATGAGCAAATTAAGGTCCAAAAGAGTCTAGGATAGGCTAAAATGAATAAGTAAGGCTTAAGAGGATAACAAAGACATTTAAGATCAGTCTTGGAGAGTAATTAGTACAGTTATCAAATTAAATGGAGGTAAAATTATTTGACAAAATTTATTTTTACATCCTAAGTCTCCTAGAGAAGGATTGTTGTTAGATCCTATGGATTGTAGTAGATTCAAGAAGGGCTTATCATCTTATGATCATAGACTTGATAGAAAATTACTGAGCCACAGATTATGCAATAGTTCTCTAAGAAGATGATGGCATGTGATGAGTTTAGAATACAAAAACCTCTCAAGTTTGGCTAACTATTACAAGGAGAGTATCGTTGACTTTTTTAGATAGCTTAGCTGCTAATTAGGCTAAGAAAAGAAAGAGAAGAAAATTGAGTAAAAGTAGTAGTCTATTTGGGACCCAATGGTAATTATTAATATTGAAGGGTAATTATGTGTAATTAAATATAATGAGGTTATGAAAAATTACCTAGAGTTAGAAATGAGCAATAACTTGATAATTAATTTTCAAATTTTAATTTCTAGGCTTTAATTTCAGTTTGGCCCAAACCATATGGCTTCCGACTGCATAATGAATGTGTTAGAAGTAGGGATGTAACAATTGCCAACCATCAAGCCCTTGCTTTTCCCTTTAGATTTTTGCCTCATGTGATGAGGTTTTGCCATTTAAACGAGCTAAATATGGGCTAGAAACAACTACAGTACAACAACAACAACAACAAGTCTTGTCCCACTAAGTGGAGTCAGCTACATGTATTATATGACGCTATTGTGCTTTTTCATTTATTAAGTATTTAGAAATAGTATTAGTTAAAAGGTCTCATTTAACAATCTCCAAAGTGTTCTCTTCGGTCTTCCTCTACCCTTGTTGGCAAGGCTCAAAGTCATTTGTTCCACCTTTCTCACAGGTGCCTCTTGTGGTCTTCTTTGTACATGTCCGAACCACCTCAAACGATTTTTTTACCATTTTTCCTTCAATAGGTGCCACGTCCACTTTTTCTTGTATTTGCTCATTTTGAATTTTGTCTTTACGTGTATATCCACACATCTATCTCGACATTCTCATCTCTATTGCTCCAATTTTATACTCTTATTGTGCTTTCAAAGCCCAACATTCACTACCATATAAAATTGCTGGTCTTATTATAGCTTTTCAATAAAATTTTCCTTTAAGCTTATCAAGTATCTTACAATTGCAGATAACTCTTTTAGTCTTTTTCCAATTAAACCATCTCACTTGTATCTTATGTGCAATATTTCCATTAATTTTTTTCATTTTGTTGAATAATTGCTCCCAAATATCTAAACTTTTCCACTTGAGGTATGGTCTGATCACCCAATTTTACTTCCAAGTCACTACTCACTGATCCCTTATCAAAATTATAATGTAAATATTTTGTTTTATTCCTACTCAGGCAGAAATCTTTTGACTCCAATGTCTTCTTCCATAATTCAAGTTTACAATTAATTTCTTCTCTTATCTCTACAATAAGAACTATATCATCCGCAAAAAATATGCATTTTGAAATTTCCTCTCAAATAGGCTTAGTTAAAACATCTAAGACTATATCAAATAAATAAGAACTCAAATAAGACTAGAAACAACTACTATATTTACCCATAAGACTTGTCTTCACTTGCCATCTGTATGTGGACCAGTTTGAGGCCTTTATTCGATTTGCCTCCCATATTCCATGGAGATCTCTTTAGCTCTTGATCCAACATATAGTGCCTCTATTAGTAACTTGGATTTGGATCTTGTGATCGGCTTAATTGGCAAAGACAACATCCTGGCTCTATTTGTTCATGTCACTTTCTCTTCTTGGCATTAGTACCCATGAGATGAGAGATAGGGAGAGCAGCACTTCTGGATCTGTTAAATTCATGGACACTAGTATTCCTAGAGGCTTTGAGGGGCCGTATATCAAGCATTCAAACTTCAACAATGTTTATTTTAGCTTTTTGTTCAATAGTTTCAATCCTTTGGTGTTCTAGTGTTGATGGGATGGGTGGTTTTCATGGCTTTACTTTGCTGCCACGCATTTTGGTGTTTTAGAGGGATCTCTCTGATGCGTGCAGAGTTTGATCAGCTTTCATTTTCACCTAAGCTACTTCAGTAATCTTTTTCTCCTTCTTTTCTTTTGTTCTTCCTTTTTTGCTTTAGAAGGATATCTGTTACTCCCATTTGTTCTAGCATTTATTCCATTACAGAAAATTCGTGCGTTCATAAGATGTTTTAAAATTTTGCTCATTGATGCTATATTTCAATTTCGTGACATGGACTCTAAACATAGAAGGGAAAAGAAAGAAAGGCAGTCATGGATAGAATAAAATTGCATCTGCATTGTGTCCTCACGTGGAATTAGTATTTCTTAGTGATCCAATACTAATGAGTCGATGTTGTTGACATTTGAATATTTGTTTTTTTCCTTAAAAATTTCATGCTTGAATATTTCTTGTGTCCTAAATCTTTATGTTATTAACATTTTCTCGGTGGATTGCTATGTTTGAATTGTAGAATAATGGGGCGGAAAGCTGGTGGACTTTATATTAATCCTAAGAGATATGGTTCACTTCACAAACCTTGCATGAAGGAAATGATGACTTTTCTCAGCTGTTTGGCTGCTAGCCATGGCAACAGTGATGTGTGCACTCGGCAGAAAGAGTTATTAAAAACCTGTTTGGATTCACAGGTAATGTAGATTTTTGAAGCACGCCTGTTCATTTTTCTTATCCCTTGCTCTCCTATCCTTAGCCATGCCTGCGCATGCTTATATATGTACATCCTCCAGTCCCTTTTACAAGCTTGCCTTTAAGTATTTTTATTGAAACTAAAAAAAAGTAGTTATATCATTAACTTTGAATGAACTTCCAATTTTATTTGCATTTTCAAATTTGCATTACATTCTCGTTCATAATTAATGAATTTAAATAAAAATAATATTTAAAAGGTATAATTACTATCCCATTAAGTGCTTATATTAAGGACAAAAAATTCTTTCTTGAAGGTGCCCTATAATAGGATTAGAGTAGTATATATATCATGTTATAGGAGAACTAAACAACAATAACAACAACAAGTCTTTATCCCATTAGGTGGGGTCGGCTATATAGATTGCAAGACGCCATTGTGCTCTATCATTTATCAAGCTTTTAGGAATATTATTAATTAAGAGATTGCGTTCAACAACTTCTAAGAGTGTTCTCTTAGGCCTTCCTCTACCTCTCTTAATCAGACTCAAAGTTATATGTTCCACTCTTCTCACTGGTGCCTCCCTTGGTCTTCTTTGGATATGCCCAAACCATCTCAACCGATTTTCTACCATTTTTTCCTCAATAGGTGCCACCCTAACTTTTTCGCGTATGTGCTCATTTCGAATTTTATCTTTACGTGTATGTTCGCACATCCATTGTAACATTCTCATCTCTGCTACTCCAACTTTATGCTCTTGCTGTCCCGTTAGAGCCCAGCATTCACTACTATATAACATTACCGGTCTGATAGCAGTGCGATAAAACTTTCCTTTAAGTTTATTAGGCACCTTACGATCACAAATAACTCTTTTAGCTTTTCTCCAATTAAACCACCCAGCTTGAATTCTATGTGAAATATCTCCACTGATTTCGTCATCATTTTGAATAATGGCTCCCAAATATCTAAACTTTTCCACTTGAGGTATAATTTGATCCCCCAATTTCACTTCCAAATTATTGTCGAATAGTCCTTTACTAAATTTACAATATAAATATTCTGTCTTACTCCTACTCTGACGAAAACCTTTCGACTCCAATGTCCTCCTCCATAACTCAAGTTTGCAATTAACCTCTTCTCTTATCTCTGCTATTAGAACTATATCATCCGCGAAGAGCATACATTTCGGGATTTCCTCTTGAATATGTTCTGTCAAAACATTTAAAATCAAGTTGAACAAATAAGGACTCAGAGATGATCCCTGATGTAGTCCAATTTTTATAGGAAAATCCTTTGTTTGACCACTAGGAGTTCTTATACTAGTTTTTACCCCCTCATACATATCTTGAATGGCTTTAATATAAGCAATCCGTACTCCCTTTTTTTCCAACGCTTTCCAAAGCACTTCTCTTGGTATGCGGTCATAAGTTTTTTCCAAATCAATAAAAACCATGTGTAGATCTTTATCTTTACAACGATACTTTTCCATTAATCCCCTTAATAGATAAATCGCCTCTGTAGTTGATCTACCTGGCATAAAACCAAATTGATTCTCAGAAATACTTGTCTCCAATCTCAAACTGTGCTCAATTACTTTTTCCCACAATTTCATTGTGTGGCTCATGAGTTTAATCCCTCTATAGTTAGTACAATTCTGAATATCTCCTTTATTTTTATAAATAGGAATTAATGTACTTCTCCACTCATCAGGCATTTTCTTGGACCGTAAAATCACATTAAATAACTTAGTTAACTATCTCACCCCTTCTTCACTTAAACATTTCCACGCTTCAATAGATATACAATCAGGTCCGTTGGCTCTACCATTTGCCATTTTCTTAAGAGCTTCCTTTACCTCCTTATCACGTATTATTCGATAGAATGACAAATTTTGTTCTCCTTCACCAGTTACTAAATCCTCCAAGTTACTAGATGAATCCTTTCCATCATTGAAAAGTTTAGAAAAGTAAGTCTCCTATTTATTTTTAATTTCATCATCTGTAACTAAAATTCTTCTCTCTTCATCCTTAATACACTTTACCTGTTCTAGATCTCTTGATTTTCTTTCCCTACTCTTGGCAATTTTATAAATATTTTGCTCTCCTTCCTTCGTCTCAAGGTTCTTATAAAATTCTTCAAAAGATTTAGAACGAGCTTCACCCACAGCTCTCTTAGTTTCCTTCTTAGCCATACGGTACCTCTCCCAATTTTCCTCATTGTTACACAAATGTATGGCTTTAAAACAGTTCTTCTTATACTTGATTTTGTCTTGTACACTATTATTCCACCACCAAGACTCCTTATCTCTTGGACTAGAACCTTTCGATTCTCCCAAAACTACTTTTGCAACCTCCCGTATTTTTTTAGCCATATCCTCCCATATGATATTAGCACTTCCCTGAGATTCCCAAATTCCTTTATCCAAAAGATTTCGCTTGAAAATATCTTGCTTCTCACCTTTTAATTGCCACCACCTAATCCTTGGTGTTACTACTTGTCGACGTTTTTGGATTTTACTCATAATACACACATCAAGGACTAGGACCCTATGTTGTGTCGTTACAGCATCTCCGGGGATCACCTTATAATTTTTACAAAGTCTTCTATCTGTGTTCCTAACCAAAAGAAAATCAATCTGTGACCTTGAGGCTCCACTTTTGTAAGTGATGAGATGTTCATCTCTCTTCTTGAAACAAGTGTTGGCAATCTTAAAATCATACGCCAATGAGAAATCAAGAAGAGTTTGTCCTTCATTGTTTAGCTCTCCAAAACCAAAACCACCATGCACCCTTGCATACTGACCAGCTTCCCTCCCGACATGCCCATTAAAGTCTCCTCCAATAAAAATCTTTTCACTCTGTGGTATGTGTCAAATTAACCCCTCCAAATCCTCCCAAAATAATTCCTTAAGACTGGCTTCTGTCCCGACTCGCGGCGCATAAGCGCTAACAATATTAATAGTCTCACGTCCAATTATCATTTTTAAGGAAATAATTCTGTCTCCAATTCTGCTAACTTCTACAACGTTCTTCTTCCACTCCTTATTTATAATGATGCCTACTCCATTGCGTGCACTTACTTTTCCTGTATACCAAAGTTTGAAACCTTGAATATCCTTAGCTTCTTCTCCACGCCATTTTGTTTCTTGCAGGCAAAGGATATTGATTTTCTTTTGAATCATAACCCCTACAACCTCTACAGATTTACAATTTAATGTCCCAACATTCCAAGTACCAAATTTAATTTTGCTCTTATGGACTAACTTCTTTAGCCGCGTGCGTCCAGAATGACGCGGTAGCCCTTGCTCATTTAACACTACATCTGGGTGCCGATGCAGCGGCTCTAACTCACTTATCACTGTACTCGAGCCATGCAGCGCGTTACTTACGGGCAACGACCTAGCATTAACATTATAACGTTTATTGTCCATTACAGGAGAACTAAAGGGCGTGAAAATTTGTTTACCCTTTGTTTCAGAGCAAAAAGAACAGAAACGCTTGGGGAAGTGTCAATTATCAACTGCAGAGGCTTAACAGGGGAAGGAAGTAATCTGGTATGTTCTGGTTCTGTGTTGCCGTTTGGAACTCGCGATTGCATTGCTGAAGTGTCAATTATCAACTGCAGATGCTTAATAGGGGAAGGAAGTAATCTGATATATTCTAGTTTGAAGCATTTGTATGATTCAAGTTCGGAAATTGCCTTGATGCTAGTTTCAGTGCCATGATGTTAGGGCAACTTATACTGTGTCTCAGAATTTTTTTTTTATGCAAATTCAGATTAAATTTGTATAATTTATTGTTTTAGGATGTCTATCTAATTTCCAACAATAAAAGAGCGTTTTTTATAATTTGAACTACATTCAAGGAAGATTTGTATAATTTACCTGATAAGAAATGATTAAAGAATAAAGATAATGTTTTCTTATGCATAATTCTTTTATACACCAGAAAGAATAATAAAATTTCTTTCAACGCCACTCTTATATACAAGTTTCATCCATCCCATTATAATTTTAGCAAAATAGTCTTGATCAATTTCTTGTAATCATCATCTAGGTCCAACTTCAGACATAGTTATTCCATTGATGGAATCATGTGTTGAATTGTTTGATGAAGGCTCTTTCTGCATGAAAACTCTTCCAACAGAAAATGCAGGTTGTGTTGGCTTTGGAAGGTTCACTGAGTCACTTGCAAGCATAAGAACAACACTTGGCATTGTTGGTCTATCTGCTCCATCCTCTTGCACACACAAGAGGCCAATGTGGATACACTTAAGAACTTCAGAAGGTTCAAATGACCTTTCTAGTACTGGATCCATCAGGTCCAAGCCCTTCCCTGTACTCCAGAGCCTCCATGCCTATATATGATTATATGGTAAATGCTTTTAAGCTTAAATGAAAAGAAAATTAGGGACTTTATAGTGATTTCCCCATGAAGATATTGTGTTTAGTTAGTTACTTTTAAGCGTTTGGTTTTTGAGATTTTTCAATTAAAGTTACAGCACGTGGAGCAGTTTTAAGAAAAAAATTATTAATAATTTATTAATTTCCTAAAAGGGGAGACACTTTTTACTTTTCCATAGTCAAAAGTTGGAATTAGGTTTTAGTCTAAAAAGATAAATTGTATTTGTACTTTTCTGGCTTGAAAAAATCGTTGGACTTGTTAAGAGAAATGGTGCTAAGAAAGCTTACATATATGAGAAGGCTTTGACCATGTTCTGAAAGATAGAATCCACTATTCTTTTGCCCACTAATGATCTCTAGCAAAAGAACACCAAAGCTAAAAATGTCGGATTTCACAGAAAACAAGCCTTCCATAACATATTCTGGAGCCATGTAACCACTTTTTAAAAAAAGAAAAAATGAAAATCGAGTTAATCAATTTCACATTATGTACTCATAAGAAGATATTGGCTTCAAAAATCAAAATGGTATTATAATGGTAAGAGAAAGCACAATAAATTGGACTTACTAGGTACCCACAACTCTAATTGTGTTTGCTTGCCTTTGGTTGCCTCCAAAAGCTCTTGCCAATCCAAAATCTGAAATTTTTGATTCTTTTCTTCATCTAGTAAGATATTACTAGCTTTTAGATCCCTATGAATAACCCTTAGTCTAGAGTCTTCATGGAGATATAAAAGCCCTTTTGCAATTCCATTAATGATACTCATTCGTAGTTTCCATTCCAAGTTAGACGGCTTCTCTAGCAATACACAAAGCAACACAATTTTAAGAATAAGAAACTTTGTTGATACTCAAATGAAATGGATTAATGAGAAAATTGATGAAAATTATTTCTGTAAATATAAAATGACACCCATACCCCTAAGTTAAAAATATAACTCAAAATAGATAAGCACATATATATCCTAAAAATATAGATGTTTGTATAATTCAATAAAACTCAAGAGGTATGTGTACTTTAACTCTTTGCTTTATTAGAAACTCTTGTAAGTTTTGAAAATAACAAAGGAAACACGTATAATTTAATAAGCTTCAAAAGAAATCAATGATTTTTTTTTTATTAAATAATTTTCACAAGCAAGATTTGTGAAAAATCTATACATGCAAGATAAAAAAGTTGAGTATATAAGAGACATACTGAAGAGGTGAAAATCAAGGCTAGAATTGGGCATGTACTCATAAACAAGAAGCTTTTCATTTTGTTCAATGCAGCAAGCTAACAATCTCACAAGGTTCCGATGCTGCAATTTGGCAATCAATATCACTTCATTCTTAAACTCTGTTAATCCTTGTCCTGAAGTTTTTGACAGCCTTTTTACTGCAATTTCCTTCCCATCAGGAAAAATTCCCTTCATCCGTTTCCCCGCAAACATATGAAAGTTAGAGGCAAACAGTTAAGCTAGAGTACATCGCATCATATCTTAAGGCTTTATTTGGAATGAAAAGATAATAGAGAGGAGTTCTAAACTATGGGAGAAAACTAGAGGGAATATACATTTTTCATCCCTTTTTCCCATCAAAGGGGAGGAAAATTAAATGGAAAACCTTATGTTAGAGAGAGTCAATGAGAATGTGTTTTTCTTATACTTTATCCCCTAGTTTTCTTGCTGCTTACTTTCTTCCAACTCTAAACAAAGGGTGAAAATTTTTCAAATTTACAGCACACCCGCTTTACTTTCAATTTTGCACAGAATGTCTTTCAAAAGGATATATTACCTTATGCAGCTTTTCACCTTAGAAGCATATGGTATCCTCATTCAATAATGCAAAATTATCTAAAGATCAATAACTAATGAAAGCTTAAAATATGAGGTTAGTGCAATTATTTTTATGGGCATTCAAGTAGGGTGAAAAGCCTTCTCCTAAAAGCTAACTTTTGAGTTGAAAGAACTAAACTCACTTAAAGTTAAGGACGATCATGTTGAAATATTTTATTTATTCTTCTTGTGGGTATTAGTTGATAGTTAGAACTTATACTAGTATCTATGGCTCTGTAGTGGTTTTCATATATATACCACTGTAAAACCCTTTACAAAGAAGACCAAGGGAGGCACCGGTGAGAAGAGTGGAATATATAATTTTGAGTCCGATTAAGAGAGGTAGAGGAAGGCCTAAGAGAACACTTTTGAAAGTTATTGAACGCGATCTGTTAATTAATAATATTCCTAAAAGCTTGATAAATGATAGAGCACAATGGCGTCTTGCAATCCATGTAGCCGACCCCACCTAGTGGGATAAAGGCTTGTTGTTGTTGTTGTTGTTATTTGTTGTACCACTGTAAAACCCTTGCAAATACTGGAATCAATATCAAAATATTTTTTCCACTAAATTTGTCAGATCATATAAAGCATTTCATACAATTTCTATGTGGGAATAAGTAACTCATATACTATCACCATCAATTTCCATCTATGGAGTGCTGACGTCTTGGAAGGCACATATTGTGACACTTCATTTAACTTCTTTGTTGATTAAAACCCTCCAATCGTAGCCTTTTTTGTCATGTGGCCGACTCACAAACTCAATATCAATTGATGGGCACCTAAGTAGAGTTGAAAACCCTCATCCAAAAGCTAGCTATTGAGAAGAGAGAACTGGCTTGCTTAAATATCCTGATATTATTCCCATAATTGATCTTCATTGATTTTCAAAATTTGAAGTACAAGATTAAGCTAGAGAAAGTTCTAATATAAATAAAAAGCTATATGAGGTATGCAAATTCCCTACCTTGTAAACAGAACCAAATCCACCTTGTCCCAATTTATATTCATCAGAAAAGTTACAAGTAGCTTGAAGAATAGTTTTCAGGGACATCATAGGAAGGTCAGAACTCATAGCATCCTCTCTGTCAGTTTGATCCTGAAAAAATTCTGGATTTAATCCATGTTCCTGCATGGCTTGTTTGTCTGCATTAATGAAGTTACCAAACATTATTAAATAAAAAAATTTATATATCATTTCAATATCCTAAAAGAAATTTCTTCAAGATTTCTCATTAAGAGCTTACCTTTTTCCTTTCTCAAGTACCTGAAGTAAACTATGAAGAAAACCAGTAGAGCTAGTGCTACCACTCCACTTACAACACCGATAGCAATAAGCAATGACCTTCTGTTACTGCTTTCTTTGTCTGCAAAATTGCAAAATAAATAAGTAAAACTAAAGCCTTTTTCTTTTCTGGTTTTGTGACTTTGAAAGTAATTTTCAAGAGGTTTATATTTTTAGTTTTAAAATGTTTACTGACAATGCAAGATGCAAACAAATCTTTATATACAATCAAACATGGCTATGGAAAATGTCTTCAGGAGAATCTTCAGGAAAAGATGTTAATTTCCAATAGATAGGCAACTATGATTCCTCAAACTTCATTTTCCTCGTTAGTTTCTTTAAATTTTAGAATTCTCTCCTCCCTCAAGATTCCTAAAATAGAATGCATAGGTTTATTTCCTCCGGGTTTGGTTAAATCATCCAGCGGCTGTACAGTCTTCCAGAGAAAGTAGAAATGTGACAAGAACATCAGGTAGGTCCAACTACTCTATTTGTCTTCTCTTGATTAGATGGTACAGCCATTCCAGGAAGATCATGTTAAAAATAATATATAAAATTAATATTTAAAAATCATATTGGCTACAAGTTGCAAATAGTATAATTTGCTCTTTGAAATCTGTGTAGTAAGCAGACCCGACCTACTAGATATGTATGATGAAGTTCCACATTGAGCAATCAGGGGATTAATCAAAATTATGTAAGCTTGTGGTAAGTTCATCTAAAGTAGCTTAAGTTATTTTGGTGAAACTGATAAACCTTAGGTGTAATTAATGCTAAACTCCAATATGATTTCCAAGAGCCAAGACAAAAGGAAAATTGAGATACTAAACTCTAATACTACTACTCCTTTCAGATCTCAGACCACAAGCCTCTTTGTCCAAAATATAAGACATTGAGTAGATTTTATATATATTTTTTTCAATTATATCCTTACTTTATCATACTCCACTCAAGTAATTAATGAGTGTGTTTTCAATAAGTCAAATGTTATATCTATTCCATTTCAAATGTATGATTGGAAAGATGTCAAAATTTTTAGAAAATCAAGATTTAAACCATTTTTTTTAGAGAAACATAAATTACTTAGTAATGACTTATATTGTGATTTGGAGGGAGGGAGTATACACGAACAAACCAAATCATACCTGGCTGTGTTGAAGGAGCAATCAAGCCAGTGTCATTTGTCAAGAAAGGCTGAGTCTCATACATGACAATACAACTAGGAGAAAAGATTCTCCAGACCCTCTTGCCGTCACAGCAATTCTCAACATCTTCAAGCATATTGCTCAGACATGTTCTGCACTCTTCAGTAGTTATGTCTCTGCTGCACTGAACCCAACCATACCTTTTCTGGGTGCCATTTATGTTGAACACATGTGTGCCAAACATTAGGTTTGTCTCTGAACCTGTCTGTATCAAACCATTCATCAGAATCCTAGCATCACTGTCAAACTCTCCTGCACTTGTCAAGTTTTGTGATGCATCAAACATGGGAATCCGGGGCCTTAGTGTTAGATTGCCGAAGAAATCCTGGTTTGAGTACCTGGATTAGTACCAGCAGAGAAAATCTTTCATGACACAACTCAATAATCTAAATACATGTAATCAATCAAAATAGTGCACTAATAGTCTGATAGAGATGATAAAATTTTGGGAAAACACAACTATTTGTCCCTGTACTTTTTGCTGCTCTAGGTCCTTATAGTTTTTTTAGTCTGCAACGTTAGTGTCTCTATTTTTATATGTCCGAATGGACAATGATGTCGCATTAACAATGTTAAATCATTTGATAGGTAACTAAAAATGTTAAATCTTGTGTTTTTTTTTGGACAAAAAATGTTAAATCTTGTGTTTAATGTTGAAATAAGAAAGAAAGAGAAAGAACAACCACAAAATACATTGGAAAAAAGATCACTGAAGACTGTTCCCAACTACATTAAGACAAAATAAACTCCAACATCAACATTAACAAAACATAGTAATCAATGGCTTCCAATTCAGAAAAAAATTAAAAAGAGTATCTTGGCCTGGTGAATGAAACCAAAGCAGGGGTGAAGAGACGAGTAAGAAGTCTTCAAAAACAAATTAAATAAAACCTAGCCTCCATATGACACACAGAGAAACAACAGATAATTGAACACTGTTAACACTATATTATCATCTCTCTGAGCATATTTAGAAATAGAGGGACTAATATTGTAGATGATAAAAACTATAGGAACTAGGAGCAATTAAAATGAAGTACAGGACTAATAACAAAACATAATAAAACTATTGGGGACCAATAGTTGTGCTTTCCCTAAAATTTTCATTCCATATATTCAGAGTATGAAGTTTGATAACTTTCTTACTAGAGTTGAATAATTATAGACCTATATATATACATACATATAAAAGTACTTACAATATTGTAAATCTAATGGGATATACCTGAGAAGGCAAAATGGGTACCATAAAGCTGCAGTAGCATTGTTGGGACAGTGTTGTTGGATCAATCTGCTAGAATCTTGCACACAAGATTGACACAGACTTGTATTCACATCCCCTCTACAAAGATAAAGCCCATACACCATATCTTCTTCATCGCTGCCTGCCGTTTTGTTACCAAACCCATTGCTGGTTGAAGCATCAGAAGAAAGTGAAGATATGAGACTCTTGAAGTTGCTTTGGTATTTGCTTGATGGGGTTAATCCACTTTGATCCAAACATGCATACCGGTAATCGAGAGGCTCTGTGTTTTGTTCTGCAAGAAAATTACTGTTTTCTTGTAGTCTTGGTCTTGGAGATGACTTTAGTATTGTTGAGCTAAAGCTTGTTGCATAGGCCGCAATGAATAAGGAGAGAAAGTGAAAGAAGAATGAGAGATGAAAGGAGGGTTTGTGTTTCATGATTGTTATTGTCATGATAGTTTGTGAGATTTAATTTTGTGGAAGTTTTGAGGAGGGATTTATTAAGTTTTATTATAAAAGATCATAGAATTGTCAAAGGTTTGAAATTGGTGAGCCGTCAAGGAAAGTAAATTTTGATGTTCAGATGTAGGTGATGGGTTGATTATTCTAATCATGCTGAGAATAGATTTTTTTTTTTTTAAATTGTTGTTGGTAGAAACGGGGACAAAAAATTCGAAGATTAATAATCATGAAAATAATGATTGTGTATTCACTTGATATATATACAGACATAAAAAAGAATTCAGTAATTGATCATCACTAATTAATTTAAATTTGAGTTGCATAGAACTTCAAATGAGAGAGAAGCTCTCCCAACTATTTTTTCCCCTTTACATATAAGAAACTTTAGGCCTTGTTTAAAATCCTATGTATTCAACTCAACGCAGGTAATTTATATTTTATTTCTAAATTTTCCTTGTTTTTTTGGCCAAAGGAATAGCATTAGAAAAAAAAAAATTTCCTCGTTAAGCTCACTTTCAGAATTTTTATTCTTAAATATAATTATTATTTTGATTACTCTACTGTTGAGAGTCAATCAGCCGAAGTTAAACTTCTTTTTCCTTGGATTTAGGTCATAAAAATTTTTTGAGTAATTCATAGAATAAATTTTAAGAAATATTACAATTACAATAGTCTGAGATTCAAATTATAAAACTTTATAGAATATGAATTATTATAAAAGGAAATTTAAAGAAAAGAAAAATGATTAATGATGATATTTAATTAGTACATGGTGAATCTTGGCTGATTAGTTATTTTTTATTTTATCGTCCAAGATCCTGAAAAATCTAAAAGTATTATACCAGCCACCCACATTAATCAGGATCCTCACCATGTGTTACCGTTATTACTAATATTTTTTTATATTTTTATTTAGCATGACTAGATATTTCAGGATTCAAATCCGATACCTCAAAATAAGATAATTCGACCCCCTCGAACTAATTCAACGCAACGCCCCTTAGTATCATTACTAATTACTAATACTAATTAATAATCAGATGATTTTTAAAATAATTTCTCCTCAAACATGCATGCCAGGTTGTCAAAAAACAAAAAAAACAAAAAAGTTGTACTGGGCCACAATATGAGAAATTTAATTCATTGAAAAGTCAAAAACGGCCACGTGTGCGTAGTTCAATTGGGAGACAACGGTGAAAAGTACACGAAGCTAAAGATTCAAATTATAAAGATGGTTAACAATTAAAAATTAAAACATTATTATCCAAAAATTAAAAATTCAAGGATTAAAACATAATGTGGAAGGTAAACTGTTTTCCAAAAAAAAAATCAAAATAATTTAGAATGTGGTTGAACATTAAACTGCGTTTGAACGTCAACAAGCCTGGCTTAAAATACATGCGCGTTCTTAAAGGACAAATCATGTTATCTTGTCTCATTGACTTCAGTTTTGCCTTTTACTTTTTATATTATGTCATTTTTATTATGCAATTTTCAAATAAATTAAAGTATAAACCTATGCTTTGCATAGAATTTAAGATAAATCGTTCAATTTATAATTTATAAACCATGCAACTTGCATTTTGATCAAAGAAAAAACAAACTACATAAGCATTGTTAATTAGTTGTAAAGTGTTAAAAACTTCAGAATATAAATGTTTAATAAGCTGTACCTTTTATAAGAGTTATTTGTAATGTTATTTGGATAAAACTATGTTTATTTACAAAGCAACTTTTTGTTTTAGAAAGGTGTATAATTTTTCATGGAAAATTAAAGGAGATGGTCATGCAATTAAATCAACTTTTAAAAAAAGTTGCCCCTTTATAATTCATTTAAAAATGTCTAATATTTTAAACTTACATGTAATATAATTTTTTTTTCAATATTTAAAAATGGTGCATTAGGTATACAATTATTAAAAAAATTAACTTTAATTATTAATTAACTGAAAAAATTACAAAATATGACCTAAGAAATTATACAAAAAGATCCATAAAATTGTAAACAAGTAACCTATGCAAAAATTAATATCGATTAAGTTCTTAAAATTATGGTAAGTGAAAAATCATATTTTGACATTCTATATTGGTAAGAAATAACATTTTTATTCTATATTTATATGTTAGAGGACTTAATTGATATAACTTTCTCAATTCTCATAAAGTACTTATATTGTATAATTTTATAGATTATTATCTGCAATTTTTGAAATCTTTTTTTTATAATTTTTAAATCAACGAATGATTAAAATTGACATTTTTAATTGTCAGATATTCAATACATTATTTTTAAATATTAAAAAGAGAAATTGCATTATATGAAATCAAGGACGAACCTACACGCCCTTATAAGGGGGGCGCTATGTCTGATGCACCCCCCCCCTCCAAAAGAAAAATCATCATATATTCTTTTTTTTTTTTTCCAATTAAAACAAAGCCACACTGCATTATCCTTACAGGTATTACATGCATACAATACAATATGCATACATTTTTTTTATTTGTACTTTTTTGGTCCTATCTATAATGCAAAAAGAGAATACTTATTCTAATCTTATTTATAAATACCTTAATAAATATTGTGTTTATTTTTATCATTTTGCTCATATTAAATGTTGAAAATGATATTAAATACTAGAATATTTTATTTTTAAAATATATATATTTAATAAAGATAAAGTTAAAAGCCTATTTAATTTTTAGATAAAGTTCATGAAGTTTAAAATTTTTTTTAATTTCTGTGAAAATATTAGGTGTAATTTATAAATAGGACTGAAGGGAATATATTTTAATAAAAAAATATATATTATATTTAGTTATTTAAATATATGGTATCTTGTGTTTTTTTTTCAATTTTCTTGAAATACTTATGTAATTATACTTCTAATAATCAATATAATAATATATTTTAATTAACAAAATTAATTTTAAAAATTAAATATACATTTATTTGTTAAAAAAATTGGCCCCCCTGATTTTTAAAGCTGGTTCTGCCCCTGTATGAAAGTGAAAGAAAGTCTAGTATACTGGATATTTGTAAACGAACAGTTAATGGGCAAAAATAAAAGAATTGTTAATTTAAACGATAAAATGTATTTATCATACTCTCAGCATTGATTGAACAACACACACACACACACACAATACACTTGACTGGTACATAGAAATTCAAGAAAGGCATTTCTTTTTCAATTTTTGTCCTACTTGAAACATAGGAACATAGGAATCTCATTCTTAAATGATTAATTTTCGTCAATTTGTATAAACTATAAATTGCATATTTTTAAATATTTTTTTCGTTCTGATATTAGACATAATTTAAAGCAATTTAAAATTAAAAACATAGTAGCGTAACAAATCAACTACTTCCAAGATATAAAAGGAGAGTCAAATACCAGAAACAGAAGCAACGACAGGCCTCCCTTTGCATTATATTGTTGTCCGCCACATACCTTGAAATATTATGTCGTCCTAGAATTAGTTGAATATAATGTTGGACAAAAGGCAATGAGATAATATACAGATATTACATTCACAACATTCCGTCTAGATCATTGAGTCCAATCCTATTTATAAGACTATTTCTTATGATCTTTAATACATGACCATTTTTAAAAAATTATTAAAAACATTTATGAAAAAACAATTCTAACCATGCTTCTCATAATTGGAAAAGAATTTTCATTTTTTTTTTTTACATTCACACATGAGTAACTCTAAGAAATTGTAGAAAAAATTAATATGCAATCCTTTATAGTGTTCTTTAAACTTGAATTGGATCCCTGCAAAAATTTTTTTAATCAAGCCTTTATAATTTGAATTATTATATACGTTAATACCTAAATATTAAAATTAATAATGAATTATTAACTTTTTGAAAACAAAAATACTTTTGAAGTTTACAGAAAATTTGATTTAATATTCTTAGCCAAAATCAAACAATTACAATTTGATTTGATACACTTTTTACATTTTTATTAACTATTCATAAAAATTTTACTCCCTTCATTTAAAAATATAAGGTATTTTTAACTGAATCTCACTCTTAATAAAGTAGTTATTTACTTTCCAACTAACCCTATCTTTTCATATTTATCTATATTAAACACCTTATAATAACTATAAAGTCATTATCAATAGAAATATTTAAAAAAAAAAGACGATAATTACAATTCAAAAAACTAAAAATCTCTAATATTTTATAACATTTAACTTCTCAAAAAATGCTTTATATTGTTAAACGAAGGGAGTATATGTTTAAAAATTATTTAGAAGACAACCTAACTATTTAAATTTGGAGTTATAAAAATTGTGTAATCTTTTTTTTGGACAAAGTATAAAAAAATGTGTAATTAATTCTAAACTTATATAATCTTTTAGTAAAAATGTAAAAGTTAATATATTTTTTTCCAAAGAAATTTTTTTTAAGGATTTTATCCTTCAAGGATTAAAAAATCTAATAGATCAAACTATAAAACTTCAATTAAAACAAAATAAAGTGCAGGAGTAGAATTCAAAATTAAAGAAAATTATAAAAATATGCAAACATATTTTCCCAAAATACATTTTAAAGCCAATTTTAACTTGTTTTCTTGATCTATATAGATCAGTTAATAAATTTTTATATCACTTACCATTAAATTCATAGAGATAATGATTCGAAGTTTATTCATCCGATTAAAATCGAACTGTGGTCAACCCCATCATAATTAAGAGCTGTCCCATTGTCATTTGATTCACTGGGTCTTTGATTACATCAATTGGTCCAATCTAGTTTAGTTTTCAGTTTATATCTAACAAAAGTCTATTTGTTGGATTTGGCAAACACACATCCTAAATGTGGTTTGAATTTGGCTTGAAGCAGATCGAAACATCAGATCAGATAGTGAACAATATAATATCAGAGTCATTAAACAAAAAGCATCGAAAAATATGTTGGGCAAAAGAAAACGCGCAATTCATACAAGTGATCAAGTTCTTAAAAAAAACAAACAAAAACCAAAACAAAAAAAAAACAAAAAATAGTTAGACCTTAAGACTAAGTTGGCAAATGTGGCTTCGAAGAATTAAAAAACTAATTGAAATATCAGATAACGAAATATATAATATCACAGTCAAAATGGTTAGAATTGAATATTATTGTGTGCAAAAAGATAAGGAGGGAATAAATAGAAAGATCAACAAGCAATACAAACAATTGGGAATGAACACGAAACTGGCTAATATAGTTTCAAAGAAATTACAAAAATTGAAACAACATATAGGTAAAGATCTATTTGTTGTTACTTACCTTTGAAGCAACCAAATAAATTTAAGTAAGGGTATGTTTGGATGCATGAAGAATTGAATTTGAATCAAATAATTCCTTTGGATACATGGAAGTCTATTATCCAAATATAAACCCATATTTTATTACCGCTTCTTTATAATTTCAAATTTCTTTTAAACCCTAATTATTTGAAATTTCAACTACTTCAACTTTGTTGTTTTCTTTATGTTTTCACTATTGGTGACTTTTACTCACTTCTCCTCTTATCTCTCGTACTTGTCTTTCATCGATTGAAAAAATGGAGGTAAGTTCATCAATTTCAATCTTCTATTTCTGCTTCAAATATCATCTCATTTCTTTTCTACCATCAAAATTTTTTACAAAACAAAAGATTTTAAATATATGAATTTTAAATTTAAGATTTAAATCTAAAATTCTAATTCAAATCTATCAATCCACACATTACCTAAGTAAAAGTACAAGCTCGTGTCTGAGTCAATTGAGTAAGAGGCAGAAGACTCACCATGCTTTCGAGAATATCGAGTGCCCTTAGGTAAGAGTGAGGAATCTAAAGCATCTAGTTAAAAGGGTCAAATCAAAGCTCCTAGGATCCTCATCATGCCTCTTAAGACAATAGAATTATCTTGCTATGGTTGAGCCTGAAAGATCTTCCAAGGAAAACGTTTGAGATGAAGTTTATATTTGGTCTCACGTCCTTCATCATGACTAGCACGCATTGCTAGATTGAGAAATGCTTATCAATTTAAGTCAAAACGCCCTGGGTTCACATTGCCAAGCCGTTTCATGCAGGTTTGAAGATTAATTTAAGTCAAAAACTCATCCACAAACAGCATTTGCCTTGTTTACCCAAAATTTCATTCTTCAACACTCTGCGCGTCTTCCTGGAGAGGATTTTAAAATTGGGTTCCATATTTGCTTCCGTGGCAGGTTGGCTGCGCAGCAAAAAACGGTAAGAAACCTTTTAAATCCGTTGCTCCAATCTGAAGTTTGACAGGAAATTGATAGTCCCCAACCACGATTTCACAGTTTAAGAATTCATTAGACACAGAATTTCTGTTTTCATCTCATTTTCATCTGAACCAGACATGGGCTTAGTTATTGAATCCAGCATGGAATATATGTCTCTTATTTCTGGGTGAGATGGATCACCAACAAGAAACTCATGGAGAATACCATTCACCTCGATGGCACTACATCCAGGAAATTTTTTGATTCCCATATCTTTCATCTTGCTTCTCACCTTACTCGCGTCTTCCCATCTGTCAGCTGAAGCATAAATGTTAGCCAGGAGTGCATGCAGACTGGAATCAACATATTCAATATTTGCTAGTTGCTGAGCAATCCTTTCACCCATTTCAATATTGCCATAAAATCTGCAGGCACTCAGCAAAGCTCCATAAAGTGGAATTATCGTCTCATTGTTTTGATCTGGTAGCTTCTTAATTAACTCCTCTGCTTCATGTAACAGTCCAGCTCGACCAAGAAGATCAATGAAACACCCATAGTGTTGCACCTTGGGCTCAATTTGATATGTTCTTTTCATGGAATAAAAGATCTTTCGCCCTTCTTCTACCAATCCACCATGACTGCAAGCACTAAGAACACCAATAAAGGTGATGTCATCAGGTCTAGCCCCAAATTTTTTCATTTCTTGAAAGAGCTCAAGTGCTTTGCTTGTCTTGCCATTGATTGCAAGACCACAAATAATAGAAGTCCATGTGGCTGTATCCCTTTCCCTTAACCTAAAGAAAATCTCCAAAGATTTCTCTACGCAACCGCATTTTGCATACATTTCAATAAGTGCAGTACCGACCACAACATCCACTGTCATTTTGCTTCCATCTATGTAACCATGAATCCATTTGCCTTGCTCTAGAGCTCCCAACTGAGCACAACCTGTAAGGAGAGTAACAACAATAAATTTATCTGGTTTGATTTTTCTCATTTGCATCTCTTGAAATAATGCAACTGCCTCATCAAAGCAATTGAATTGCACATAACCATTAATCATAGCTGTCCAAAGAACAATATCCCTTGTTGGACTTTTCTCAAACAAATGTTGAGCTTCATCCAGTTGACCACAATTTACATACCCATTTATCATACTTGTCCAACAAACCACATTTTTCACAGGCATCTTATCAAAAATTTCCCGGGCCATACTTACACAGCCACCCTTGCAGTACATGTCCACCAATGCATTGCCCACTATAGTTGTTAAAAGGAATTCATTTAAGACATAACTGTGAATTTCCTTACCAAGGTCCAAATCTCTCAACGCTGTACAAGCTGATAGAGTACTTACTACCGTAGCTTCATCAGGCTTCTCATTGCTTTCGTCTAGCATCCTCCGAAAAATATTAATGGCTTCTTTGAATCTCCTACACTTTACATAACTTGTAATCATGATATTCCAAGAAACCTTATCTCTCAAAGGCATATTTTCAAATAACTTTTTGAAACTATCTACTTTACCCAATTCAGCATACATTCTCATCAGTGAGTTACAAACATAAGTATCAAACTCAAGCCCAGTCTTCACTATGAAGCCATGAACCTTCACAGCTTCATTAAACTCTCCAATACAACCAAGAGCCTTGAGAACAAATGGATATGTATAATTATCTGGCCATAAACCATCTTTCCTCAGTTGACTAAATAGGGAAATAGCTTCTCTGAAAGTGCTCTTTTCCACAAAGGCTTTGATCATAAGATTGTATATAAACAATGATGGCTTGTGAATGTAGTTGAAGGTTCTGCATGCATAGTGTAAGTCTCCAACAGATGAGTCAGCACAGATGACCATAAGCTTGCCGAGGGTGTCCATGTCTTCATGTAGACCCACAAAAAACATCTGAGTCTGAATTTGCTTGAGCTGAAACATTGATTTGCAGTTTTTGAGAAGGCCAATGCATGCTCTCTTGCCCAGTTTTCTTCTGTGTGTTGAGGTAGAGAACTTGTGTGACTTAATAAGCAAAAGAAAATTATTGCTATATATAGGCATTATGCGAGGTAAAGTTGAACAATGCAAATAAATTTGTGAATGACAAAATTTTGACCTCATCCCTTCATTTCAGATCACAGTTCAAACGCTCATACCCTTCCTTTTGTTTTTTTATTGTTTTCCTCACATGGCATCCTTGAAGCATCATTGATTTCCTTCTCAGGCCAACTCTGGCTGACCAAATTTCCAGATGTCATAATGATCAAGAAATAGAAGAAAACCCCTAAGGAAAATCCACTGAAAAATCATGCACAACAGGGAAACAAATTTTTCAGCTGAAATTTTAGTAGCATTTAAGGTGAGCACCAACAAAGAAGATACTACTTGAACTAAGCAGAGATATGAAATCAGAGCATGTTTCAAATTTGCAAGATTGAAAAATCTTCAACTGTACTATCTCAACTCAGGAGCATACCATCAAGTTTTTTTGTCAGTTTATGGGCTTACAGAGGAAGAGAGGAGGGAGGCAGAGTGGGAAAGGGAGAGAGTGAAGACACAATAAAATAAACTGTTACATCATCAATTCATGTCTCCCTTTATAAAACAGCCACCAAAAGAACTCTAAAATAAACTAGAACAATAATCTACATTAATAAACTTGTAATATATTGAGTTGAGTAGAAGTTACAAAGGATGGAACTATTTTCTTAATTCTCAACAATAATAAAGAACTTTTTTTTTTAGGCAAGAAATGTTTGGAATCTGAATGTAGTGGAGTCAATTATGAGGAGAAGAGAGGGGCCAAAGTTGAATGAAGACAAGTGTCGAGTGAGAAGAAATATATGAGATTGGCGCCGAAATATATAGAAGAGCAGAGCAGAGATCATGCGAGGCTGAAGTAGACCAAAGAAACGTGAGGCCACTGGATGACAATGACACTGTTGTCACTGGCCATTGAACGTGAAGAACCGAAAGTTTGAAGAGAGATCAAAAATGAAAGACTAACCTCAGCCGCCTTGGCAACTGACAAGTAACAATACTTGATGTTAAAAATCTAGCTGCACAAAGGGTTCTCCAAAAGGTTCAAAAATATCCTTATGTTTTTTCTCCAAGGAGAACTTGCCTAAAATTATGAATTTTTATATTTCTATATCAACGTAACTATAAGTCTATCACTGAACCAAAATATAAAATTGATCCTATTTATCACATTTCTGATAGTTTGTTCTTCACATACTGATTCAATATCTTCTATATCAGATATAAAACTAATCTTTTTCTTTTCCCTTGGTCCAAAAAGCATCAAAAGATTAAGACATATACAGTACACATACAAATACAGCATTATTACATAAAATCACACTATTATTGAAATTAATACAGTATATATACTCTAGAAGTTACAACTAACAAGGCCCAATTGCACATTATTACTACCTCTATATGGAGGTGAGAAGGACAGTGAGGGCCAGAAAGTATCAAAACATATATAGTCAAACAACAAAGACTCAGTTTATTCTTTAGATTAGCGTCAGCAGCACCAAGTAGGCAAGCAAATCATTCAATGAGTTTCCAAGTATCAGAAGGAGGCACACTATACATAGAACAGAATGGAGCAGCATAAACTAGAACCAGAAATTGATACTCATATTTATAATCAGAAAGGCTGAGTTATTACCGTTAGCAGAACCTAATATTCACAAAATTCATAGTCATTCACAAGAAATATTCCAGCTAGAAAAACATTAACAGGCACTCATGCATCATAGGACTTGAGAATGATGACCTCTTGCAGGAATCAGAATCAATAAGCAGGTCCATAATCATGAAGGTTCATTTCAGATGAAAACAAGAGGAGTACCTGAAAAAGAACAAGAGGAAGGATCAGCAGCAAAAGACACATTTTGTATGAAAAACAAGGGCTAAGGAATGAATGAAACACAGAGAGTAAAAAGTAGGGGGGAAAATAAGTGAGATTGTGAAAAGAATAATACTGATGGTGCCATGAATCAAAAGATGACTCAAGATCATGACAGAAAGGGAGGGCATGGAGGGGAGGGGAGGATTTTTATGTTACCTTCTTTGATTTTGTTGGAGGGGAGGGGATGAGAGTTTTTTAATGATCTTTTGTTTGGTTTAGGAGGGGAGGGGAGTGGAGGGGAGGTAAGAAGTAATTTACTATTATACCCTTACATGAAAGATTTTGTTTTGAGCAAATAACAGAAGTCAGTATAAATTGCTAAAAGACCATCTAATTAAAACCAAAGAACATTCTCATTATCACTTGCTTCTTAATATTATTATCCTGCTCTTTAGCCACCCTCTTTGTCCCCTTGCTGCAAGCTCTTATTCATCTTCACTAGCTCTGTCTGCTCCACACATTCGTTTATAAATTTCATCCATGCATGAAGCGCAGCTAATAGCACCAGCCAAATAGCCATCAAAGTTTACATGATTGAACCTTAGGTAATTGGCTCCCTTTATACAGGCAATTAGCTCCCTGTCAACATCAGTTGTTACGAATTTCCTTGCCAATCAGTGTCACACAAAATAGCATTATCAAGAACCCGACCCATTAATATTGATCATGGTTCCTGCAGTCACATGATCATCTTTCACAATTACATTATAAGATTTTCACCCACTGAAATATATAGATGTAAAATTTTTTTTAAAACAATTTAAAATAAATCCACACTATTATAAGATAAAAGGTAATCTTGCGGCTAAGTTCGCACAGGTTAATTGGGTTTCAATACACTCAGTGGAAGAAAGAATAGCCACTTAATCAAATAGGAATTATAACCCAAGTTAAAAGCTATATGATGATTACAGAACTGAATTGGATGCGAAATCTGAGAAGACCCACTTACTTGTTAAGTCATAAACCTGAAAAGACCCATATATTGTTCTATGGTGAATTAATGTTCAGTGAAGAGGGCTTCGGAGCAAAAGGGGGAGAAAAAGAAGAAGAGAAATCATGATAGTGAGAGGAGCAGAGGGAAATGACAGAAAGCTCAACATAAAAAACAGAAATGGGTCTGCGAAATCATATTCATGAGAGAAATCAGATCCATAAACACCATTCACATCCATTTCAAGATGACGGAAAACATGAGAATGACCATAGCAAGAGGAGCAGAGGGAAACTCACCGGAAAACAGAGACACAACGACAACATGAGGAGGCTCGTACAGCGCACGGCGAAGGCGAAGGCGAAGGCGCAGGCGGGAGCGAGAGGTGGATGCAGAGTGAATCTATAGGAACCGGATCCTCTGAGCCTCCGCCTCCCTCGGTGTCTCTCAGCGTCCATCTGCTGTGCGTTCATCAAAATACTCCCATTGCACAATCATGACTTTTAAAAATGTAGATATTGTTTGTTTTTAAATAGTAAAAAAATGCATTTTAAAAGATTATATAAGGATAAAAATAGGCAAGATTAGGCTAATTTTCTTTTTTTGGCCTGAATATTAGGCTAAATTTTAATTAAATAAGTTTAGCTTATTTAAATAAATAGACTCAACTATAAGCTTAAACTAAACCTTTTTGTTAAACAAGTCAGGTCAAAATTTAAACTGGTCATCTTATAAGTCTTTATAAACCTATTTAATTATTTTAATATTGTAATAAAATTTATTTTAATTTAATTATAATATTATATATATATATATTTATATAAGGAAAAAATAATATTTACTTATATAAATATAATATACAAATATAAACAAATAGACCTATAAGTCAAGTTTTAAAATAAATAGATTTGACTTATTTACTTAAACAGATTTGATTGAATGACCTATCAAAATTTTGGCCTAATCTATCTTTTCTGTTTTTTTGTGGGCAAATAGCCTACCTTAAGCTTATAATTAGCTCTATTTATATAAATAGTATAGGCATGTATTTGTCAAAATTTGGCATGGCCTGACTAATAATTTAAACTTACAATTAAATTTATTTATATAAATAAGCTATGTTTGTTTAGTAAAAAGTTAGCTTAGTCTGACCTATTTCTATCCTAACATGATCTTTTTTTAAAATACGCTTTTTACTATTTAAAAACACAATATTTATTTGAATTTTTAAAAGCCATGTGATTGTGTATTGTGGGTATTTTGATCATCTGAACGAACAAGATATGGACATTGAGAGATGCTGAGGGATGTCAACATTGGAAGGATTCGATTTTGAATCGATAGCATTCTTTTGTTATTTTTTCCAACTATAGTCAGTTGTGGAATATAGCAAAACTTGTGAGGGCAGATTATTCAACAAATTTAATTTCTCTTAAAAAAGCCCAATTTGTGGGGACTAAAATGAGGGAAGAGGAAAAATTTTTCCAAATTTCTCAACCAATTGAGGGAGTCTTTCCCTTCCCTCCCTTCCAAAACCCTCAAACCAAACACATCATACAGAAGGAAAGCTAGCAAGAAGGAACATGAACTTAGAGATCATGATGAATGTCAAGTTGGATTTGGCTTCTCTTCATTTTTTTTTCTCTCTACTCTCCCTTTTTTTTTGGTTGAAGAAGGATAATTCATTAATCATTCAAAGCTGATTCATTAGGGAAATCATTTGACAGTAAACGTAGAAAGGGGGAGGGGTAGGCAAATCCTATCCAAAAGGGCACACCCTTTTATGACATTCTTCAGCTAACCAATCACTAGCTAAATTAGCATTTCTAAATATCCAAGACAAGGACCATCCGGAATTATCCAAAAAGAAGCCACAAATATCAGACAAAAGCGTGGCACAATTTCAATTAGTATAGTTAGAGTTAGACAAAGTAGCATCCACAAGTAATTGACAATCAGATTCAAAAGCAATAAGATTTAGATCCTGGGCCAAAGCAAGCTGAAGAGCTTTGTAAAAGGCAAAAGGTTTGCTCGAAAATGTCGAAGTGGCTATGATCTTATCTCCTGAGATGAGGATAGGCTTCCCAAAGTGGTTTCTGAAAGGAATACCAATGCCAATTGAGTTAGATAAGACAAAAATTAGCGTCAACATTACATTTTGTTGAATTAAGCTTTAGGAGGGTGCCAATTCTCTTTTCTCCTAGCATCAGTGGTATCGTTAAAGTCTTTCAAATTGTCTCCAGTCAAACCATTAACTCTCTATAATTCAAAAAGGGAGTCCTCAGCATGTGTTGCAATATCCCAAGGACGAAGAGGTCTTTGTCAAAGCACTAGGCACATCGATTTTTCCAAATATGCTAGCATGTCATAACCACAAGAGCCAAATGCCATTCATTAGTGCATCCAAAAAGAGAAAAGTCTAGAAACCATTTGTCAAAATGAGAGACATTAAAAATTATCAGAGTGAAGGCCAAGAGAGCTCGTGAACCATAACTTTTAGGACTAGTTATAGAGTAATAGCAGGTGCTCGCAAGTTTTAAGAAGATTATTGCAACAGCAACAACAAAGAGGGTTTGATCTATAGTTTTGCTTCGATAAATTCTCATTAGAAGGTGCAGCATGATTGAAGAGTCTCCACAGTGAATGCACCATTTATACTTTTCACTAGAATCCTCTATCGTTGAGAGGTCGTCTTGAAAGAGGAATGCTATGGATGGCTTGAATTACCTCGTCAAATAAAAATTCCTTAATAAGAGATAAATACTAACCACTATTAGTGATGAGCATGTCAACTTTTAACTCCTCAGCTTCTGGAATTAGGAATGGTGATGACAGCTTGAATCAATTGATAATGGGAATCCCTCTCCGCTTTCCATTTCAATGATTGGGTCAAAATTTTGAATGGTTACAATTTTACATTTTATAAAAATAAATTTTTATTTTTTATTACAATTCTAAATCTTGAATTGTAGTTTAGATCAAATTTATTATATTTTAGTATATTTTAAATTTATTTTTTTATTTTTCATAATTTCACATTTTAATATTAATTTTATAAAATATTAAATCCTAACCACTCAAAATTCGATCCAATGGTTGAGAAAAGAAGTGAAGAGGAAATGGAGAGGAAAGAAATGGAGAGAAGCTCAAGTTATAAGGTTCTAACATCCAAGAATAACAACACAACAGCATAAATCAATTCTAAAAACTAAAATCGTAATTTTATGAAAATATATCAAAACATTTCTACTACATGTCAAAATTAATTATAAATTTAAAATAATAGTTTTCTTTAAAATACCCTAACACCCTATGGGTTGAAATAGGCCAGACTCTAATTAAATGGCCTACAATCTTGTCTAGTTGGGCTTTGCCCTATTTAATAAACAAACGAACGTAAGGGCTATTTATGCAAGGCTTGACCAAGGTAAGAGCTAAGAATATAGGCAGGCTTGACTCTTATAGGCTTGGCTCTTAAGGGCCTGAATCCTAAAGCTTGGTTTCTCATTTTGAGTCTCATTTCTTAAACCTAGCTCTTATGTGAAAAGTTCAGAGTCGGGCCTACAAGCCCTTTTTCAAAAAAATAAAAAATTTAAAATAAAATTAAACATTATAAATTAATTAAAATATTTTAAAATTAAAAAAATTAAAATCCTTATAATTTTTTAGAAATTAAACAACACACATTTAAAAGTCTAGTAATAAAATTTAAATCTTGGTTAAAAGACAGTTAATTTTTTATAAATACACAAACATAATAATTATAGAAAAATAAAAAAATATTAGGAATTTTATACTATATACTGATATTTATTAAATTATATTAAATTAATTTTAAAATAAATGATAATATAATGCTTTTAGGATCAAGTGAGTAGGTCATTGCCTTCAAACACGTGTTCCACCAAAGAAAATAATAATAATAATAATATAACAGGACTTGAAAGGTCGTCCAAGCCCGAGCTCTTTTTTACAAGGCTCATCAGGGCCAAGCCCTCAAGCCCGATCATTTTAAAAAAAATTATTTTCAAAGCCCGAACCCTTATTTAAACAAGGCCTCCAAGCCCGGCCCTCCAGGCCCAGCTCTTATTCCTGGCTATGCACAAACATTGATACTTGTAATATTGATAATTTTATTTTTTTAAATATAATATTTGATATGTTTTTGATACATGTATATATATACAATCAAAAAAATATTAAAAATATAGGGCCTATTTGACAACATGTTCTGGGAACAGTTCGGTTTGGTAACATATTTTCAAAAAGTGTTTTAGAAAATAAAATATTATTCTGGAGAACAAAAAAAATAGAAACAACTTTCAAGTATTCTGGGATTATTGTTTTAGAGAACAAGGGAGAATGAGTAAAACACTTATTTTTATTGTTTTTTTCTCAGAACATGTTTTACAAAATACTAGTTCTTAGAACAATAAAATAAAAACAATTTCAAATAATTCCATAATTTCAATTCAAAAACTATCCAAACTAGCATATATATATATATATATATATCCTTTATAGTAATACCAAGGAAAACATAATCATTAATTTTATTTTTATTATATCTATACCTATTTCCTATCGCTCTTGTTAATTTGTATAATATCAACATCTTCTCTTCCTCAACTATCATCTGAAAAGAGGATAGCTTCTATATCTGGTTTATCTAGACATAAGTTTGTCACTCAAAATTCTAGCACCATCAAGTTCATCCCATTCATCTCCACTAATGTCCCACATTTTAGACTTGCTTTGTTTGTATTCTTCACTTTTCCTAGCCAAGAGTCACAAATTAGTATCAACTCACAATCTAAAAGTATCATATATACATATATATTAAAAATTAATTTTTTAATTAAAAAAATAATATTATGATAATTTAAGAGTACATATCAAAGAATCATCAGCGAGTATGCTACCAATGCAAACACATGAGGCAATTTGAAGCATTGATGCTTCATAGGTATTTATCATACAGTCCATCCTAGATTATTTCTATTTTTTTACCCTAAGTTGAATAGAGATTGGCCCCTTACTCCTTGTGTCCTTTGACCTTTGTTTCTTCAAATCTTAAAGCTAAAGAGACTATGAACATTTGCTCAAATGTTGAAACCCAATCTCATTGTTACTCACACTTCATCACCATTGCTAGTGTAAAGTCCCAACTCAATCCAGACTTTACCATTTCTAACCACACAATCATAATACAATCATAAACCAATATCAAAGTAATAGTCCTTTATTTGTTTTCAACTTGTGAGATCTCGACTTCTTTAAACATATATTCAAATAAGAGGGCTAGCGGAAGTGCAAACACATTTATAAGACTCAACAAGATACAACATCTTAACCCTAAAAAAGGGCCATGTGCCGCGGCTTGTACCACATGTGCTACAACATGTGATATAGTACAACATACTCTGGTTCTATCTATGCCATGCATCGCGATGGGCACATCATGTGTTATGATGCATATGACAGTAATTTCTACTGTCATATGATAACTCGGAAGATGAACTTTCACCATATGTCATTTTCACATCTGACTTCTGATTAGAGTGATTCAAGCGCCCAAGCTTATAAAATATATTAGCTAATGGAATAAGTTTGGACTCAATCTGATAGTCTAATCTAAAATTAAACACTTGATAGGGATTTATCGCTTGCCTTCAAAATTAAATTAAAGCTAACCTAACGAAATATAGGGCCAATCCTAGGTCATCTCTCAAGAAATGATTTTAAGCCTAATTTAAAGTTATCTGGTGAAATAAATCACCTAAAGCTTAAAGTTGATTAACTAATTACTAACCTAATTATCTAGTGAATTAAACTAGAAAACTAATCCTAATTGTGAATGAAGTGGCTTCTCTATTTAAGTAGGAACCTAAGGGTGTTGCTAATGGAAGATTCCTAGCCCTTTAATTAATTATGGTAGCTTACTTAACTCTCCTTCCTTAGTTGAAAAATGCATTTACTTAAGACAACTATCTCAAGTATCCTAACTTCACTAATTCAATTCCCTAAGTGCTGTTACAAGACCCCTAGGTAACCTTACTAGCTTAACTCTAAAACTAAACAAGTGTTTAGTTAAAATTCATTCCTAAATGCCACTTTCCAAAGCTGTACCTAAGCTCAAAACTGTGAAAACTCAAGTAACTCATCAAGTATTCACCACACAATTACATGTTAGGCTAGTAAAAGGCATTCTCCAAGTGAAGTCACATATTACCATATAAAAACACTAAGAGGCCGAAATTCTAGCAGTATTGAGAACTTTAAATTCAACTAAACAATCTTGTTTCAATATTAAAAGTTACAAACAACCATGAAACTAAAGTTAAATTAAACCACAATCAACAATAGTTATAGTATTCTAATGAAATTGAAACAAGATGAAGAAATAGTTAAGCTTATCCAAGTGAAGACTTCAAGACTCCTCTTCCATCAAATCTCCCCTAGGATTCCATGAAGAACTAGTTAGAAAACATTAAGAAAATCTTGCTTCCTCTATGAACTCCATGGGGCTGAGAGGTATGCTCCATAGTCTTGATGAATTGAGCTTCAATTCTTCCTCTAAATGCTTAGGGTGAGTTTGGCCATGATAGGGGAAGAGAATAGTGAAAGATTTGAGTGGATTTGATGAAGAAATGGTGGAGGAATAGGGGCTGGACGTGCTGGAGTATAGAGAAAAGGAAGAGAAAATGAAGAACACAAAGAACAAGAGAGAGAAAATGAAGATGAATGAGATGATGATTGATCTGATTTTTAAGGGTAAATGGCATGCTCAATTATATTTTGGCATCATTTGAAGCTTAATTAAAAAATAAGAAAAGAAATTAAAATAGAAATATGAGCCTTGTTACACTTGCAAGGTGGCACTCTCCTATTGGTTGGTAGATGATTCCAATGTGTGTTTAATTTCCTATGTTTCATTCAAATCATTCAAGCTGATTTAATCCTTCAAAATAATCATAATTCACATGCAAATGCTCAGCCATTAATCTCAAGGAGTGTTGACCTCAATTGCCTAATTGATGCACAAGTCACATGCCACCTATGTTACTAAATCACATAATTCAATTAAATAGCATATGATATAATAAAATCTAATTAATGTTCAGAATTAAATTCATAATTAGAAGGTAGAATTTATTAAATTAATCAAGTTTTAGGTTGCATAAAATTATATAAGAATTTTTACATAAAAGCAAGTCGAAAACTAGGTCAAACTAAGACATTTTAGAAGGTGTTGAATTTTTATTTAATTACTCCTAAACTAGAATGAATTTAAAAAATATAATTTCACCACTCATCAACTGGACATAAAATGTACTTTTTTAATTTTTCTTGTACATTTTTCAAAATTTTATTTTTTGGACCAAAATACCCCTAGTGCACTGAACCTAGAAACTTAGGTAATTTTTCAAATATAATACAATGAGTGTACTTTAAAGAGATAAAAAATTAATAAAAGTATCTTAATTGACAAATAAAAATGGGTAACAAATGTTTTCTATGAACACCCATGCGCAAAAAGTCACTTTTTCTTTGAAAACTTACACTCTAAGTGCTTAATTCTCATTTCTTGTCCTATTAGACTACTTTGGTCCTTGAACTAAGTCCAAAAAGACCACATGCACCTGATTGACACTACTAATTACATATATCATGTCATTTACTCAAATTGACTTTTGAATGCCACATTACACACTTGTGGACTTATATGAGGCACAACACATAAACACATATACACAACTAGATTTGTTCCACTTATAACCCTTTAACTCTCACATATCGAGTTCCATCTCACCATATGGTTGAGAATCACAATATACTCGACTCTTTAAAATGGGGCTCCGCCTCACCATTTGTGTTAAGTTTTCACATAAATACACAATTCACATTCATCACAGAATCATCACATCAATTCACATATAAATAAGTGAACAAGTTACATATAACATACACTTGCTTGAATACCATCTAGACCTACCCACGTACCCTCCACTGGGGCACCCTCGGTGAGATGCAACATCATATACATATACAAGCAAGGTTTCACAATACAATTCATATACATACTTACTCATGCATCCTAGTTGGCAACTCAAACACTATATACAATTTTATACATTCATTTATACATATAGTAGTCATACTACTACCAAATGAAGCTACTATTTCCTCGCTTTCTTTCTCATCCTTCTTGTGCTCTCTTCACCTGTGTTTAAAAGTAACGAAGTGAGATATACATTCCAGTAACTTAGAGGTAACCCCAATTACCGGTTAGTAAGCAAAATCATAAATAAGAGATAAAGTAGCATGTGTTTCAAATAAAGAAATATCATATGTATATATAGGAATTCATTCTCATCAATCTCATCATACTCATGCAATGCATTTTTGGTTCTACCTAGCAGAGTAATCTCTACACTTAGACTAGGACTTTTAGTCACATGAAATAAGGCCCACCATATCATTGCTCAGACCAAGTAATCGCATATGGGTGGTCTCCTAGTTCTAACATGGTAGAGTTAAACCCTACGCTCTAAGTCATCAGGACTTCTTAGCCTTATATGAGGTAGGACCATGACCCCTTACCCTAGTTTAGGATAACCTTGTAGATCATTCCATATCCTAGGTTCGTCATGACAGAGTCAAGCTTTATGCTTGGATCATTAGGATTCTTCTCCTAAGTCTATTTTGGCGAAGCCAAGCTTTATGTTCTAGATCATTAAGACTTTCTGGACCTTCTCATGGTAAGGCTGCATCCCCCACCATAATCTAGGGTATATTTTGAGGATGCGATGCATGGCAATGCACATGCTACTTTAAATTCATTTCAATCAATACTCACACACACTTACATGCATATTCTTTCACAATGTTGCTACTCTATTAGTTCACAACACAATGCATGTAGTTATATAAAAGAACTTATAAACAATTTCATAAACAAACAAGTAAAAGGGTTACTTGAGTTATCTTTAACCTTTGTCACTAATGGTTACCAATTACACTAAGCTCCTAGGGGTGTAGATTCTCACAAGCAATGCCACAGGTACTTAATCTACATAACACAATGCCCCTTAGTCAATTCTCAACACTTAGCACAGGTATGGATTTGGCTAAACTAAATCTCTCAACACATATTATTTATCCATTAGAGCCTATTTGAATCTATTTATTCATTATTTATAGTCATTAGCCTTATAAGCTTCTCAAACAATGACAATAATCTCCTAACACATTATTCAACCATAATTTTGCTATTGAACCTAACTTTTTAGCTATTTTGAGCCTAAATCCTCAAAGCTTAACCATTCAACTCTACACTAGTCACAAAACCTTAATTTTATATTCGATAGCCTATTTTTGACACTTCTTTCATAATATAAAACCTTAACTTTGTGATTTGATTTCTTAATTGATGAAATTCAATGAAAATAGGATAGAATTGAAGCGTAGGATTGCGTGATACTTACCTAGCAAGTTACTAATTAAAGAAAACTCTAAACCTCTAGATATGGCTTACCCTAATAGATAGGAACCTCTTCTCCTCTCTACTTACATTTCCTAGCACTTCCTCTTCTGATTTCATGAACCAATCACGTTAGTTTTAAGCAATTCCTGCACAATGCACTATGACACATGCAGCTTCCACCGTAGTGCATGGTATGATGAGTCCAATCTCACTTGTGCTAGCGCGTTATGCCTCAGATTGTCATTCTACCCTTCAATTCTTTAACAAAATATCTAAACAATACAAAACATCAAATCAACACTGAAACCACAATCAACCTACTAATTACTAATTTACCTCTAATTAGCAACTAGTTTTTGAGATTGAAACTTAAGATATACAACTCATACTCACCTTGTCACTGCTCTCACTTCCTAACCTTGCTCTTATTATTGTTTGAATTCTTACACTCTCATTGTTCGTATTCTCTCTAGTACTTGCAGTTCGCAATCTCTGGTACTTACTGAAGCTTCTTATTTCTCCTTAAACATCACCTTTCCTTCATATGCTTCTTGCCTTCTATTGCACTCAAGCTTCTCACTCTTATTCGTGTGCTTCTCGCAATCCATCATGAACGCCTCCTCTCCAAACTTCTTGTTGAGTCTTTAAACTTCTACCTTCTTGCTCTAAGTTTGTCACCTTTTGTTATTTTTTTTATTTTACAAAATAATCTAAATAATTTTTGCTCAATGATTCTATATGAATCTTCTATACCTATTGATTTGATGAATATTCTTCTTTGTTAAGCCTTATTGATGAGTTTTTTAAGGATGATTTGTTAACCTTTGTTGATGATTTAAAAACCACAATATTGCTTAGTGAATTTATGAATATTTGTCATGTAAGTAGATAATATTAAAGCTTTAATTGGTATTACCATTTTTTGATGTTAGCATGCTATTATGAGATTGCACCATTCAATTTTCATGCTATTCTAGAGATTATATTGAATTTGTTTGTCAATTATTGACTACTATTAATTTGTTATATTTTAGTTTTGAATTTCTATTTGACGTTCTTCTCATATTTATGTTATTCTTATTAGGGTTAAGGTATAAATCTGCATTCAATGTTTCTAGCTAGGCTCACCCCATATCTTTAAGTATTTTTTAGTATAATTTCACCCCAATGTTTTTAAATTTGGTATAGTGTCACCTTGACTTGATGGTTTGACCATTGATTGTTAATTGATAGTTTATGTTGATTAGCATACCAATGGCATCCACATGATTTTTTTCTTCTAAAGTGAAATCCTAATTAGATGGAAAAGCATAAGCCATATCCCATACATCTTCCTCCTCCCCCCATTTCATCTTACTTCCTTCCTCATTCAGAATGGATAAGAACAATCAAACTAGAACAAAATCAAACCTAAAAACATAAGAATAGTAAGAACAATCCAGCCAAAACAAAGTTTTGAACCCAAAAAACAAACTTGATTAATGAACTTAGAAATTAGCGTCATTAACAAAGAACCAAGAACAATTTAGAACAATCAAACAACACAAAGAAAGAACAATCAAACAACAATCATTAGGCTAAATCGAACCTAGAAATCATTGAAGGTCAAATTTAAAAAACCAATAAAACATATCTCAAATATTGGAATCAAAATTAAGCCAGAAAATTTTAGAACCCAACACCAAGACCTTGGCAACTACAAGAGCAAGTTTAAGTTTCAAGGTTGCAAATCCTAAATTCTCTTTTTATTGATATTGGCTTTGCTATCATTCAAGATTGAGTGAGCAAGATCGAATTAAAGAACCCAACTCATCTTTTATCCAAGAGAATTAAGATAGCCCAGCCATTAGTGTCGGCCAAGAAGCCTTTGACCCTCTTTTCCAGCTTTAAAAGACCTGCCATTGCTGTTAGAAGAGCTATGTCCTTGAGAAGCTGCAAAGAGCCCATCATCACCATCGTGATTCCAAGAAGAGGAAGGGAAAAAGGGAGGAGGCGAAGCTTTAAAATTGACCTCAGATTTGTTGTTGGTAAAGCTCACCTCAACCTTGACCTCATTCTCATCGTTGGCACTGAAGAAGGAGGAGGAATGTACTCTTATGCTCTTATTTATTTCATAGCTTTGCACCACAAAGATGGGAAGATTGGGAAGGGGGAAAGGCTCAAAGTAATGGATTAAAAAAGGTAAAGGAAGGAGAAAGCAAAGAACAGGAACGATGAAGGGAGAGAAAGTGATTTCTATGCAGAGCTTTCCTTTTGTAACACAAATATGTCAAACATGAGGTGGCAGTTTAGGATGTCAGAAAAATAGTCAAAAATTTCAAAGGTAACAATCAAACCAACAAAGGAATAGCAAGGTGACATTGTCCTAAATAGAAAACATTTAGGGTAAAATTGTGCTAAAAAATAGTTTAGGATATAGGGTGCACCTAGCTAAAAACATTGAGGGCATGTTGGTACTTAATTCTTCTTGTTATGTCATACCATGTATTGTACTGTAAATTGTTGTCTTAATTTTAAAATAGGTTTTTTTGGACTTATTAAACTAAATCAAGTTTATATTAGATTTAGCAAACATGTAAGACTTATTTAAAACCCTACATGTATAGGCCTTAGAACCTAATTCCTTAGGATAGACCAATTGCATAGTTAGGCTTTATGACATCATGATATCCTAATCCTAAAAGTAGTTGCTAATTAGGATTATGCATGAAGTTCCCATTATTTTCTAGGTCTGGTGGATGGATTTGAGCATTGTTTAAAGGTGGAATTGATGCTAAACTGTCAAGATTTACCCCATTCCCTTGGTTGACAAGCCCAAAATTTTGGTTTAGAACATTTTGGACCATAAGATTGACATTAAGGTTAGGGTTAGGGTCATTGGTGAAGTCCCTAGGCATCCTTAGATGAGCTAGATCAATGTTGTGATTAAGAGCAGCCATGGTGGATTCTAAAATAAGGTGATTATTAATAGGATTGCTTTCTCTTCTTATCCTCCTTAAGGTTCTCTAAATCTCTTGGTCAATTAGTAATTGCTTACTATGTCTCTTACAGGTCATGCAATGTTATACAAAGAAAATGAAAAACAAGAACCAAAATTAACAAGAAAACACATTAAATTCAAAAACAAAGACACCTAAAGTTGGTTCTAAAAATTAAAGACTCAAAGGATGAAAAAACACACAAAAACTTGTAATGCAAGCAGGCAAAAGACTCACAAGCAAAGCAAAATAGAAAAGTAATATTTTACTTTCTAAAATTAAAGAAAAACTCAAAGATAACTTAAACACAAAATTAACTAAAATAACAAACTGAATTTAGCACAAAAAAAAGCAAGGGAAGAGTTTGGAATTGCTCAAGAATTGTCTTCTTCTAGAACTAGACATTCTGGAACTTTTCTTTCTACCTAGTCCACTTGTGAAATTTCTACAGATCAATTCCTATGTCCAAATGACTTGAAAATTTCATTGTAATTAGGGAAGATACTGAAAAAAACTATGTAAAAATTTCAATTTTTTTCAAATGATAAATACTTCTTAGTTTTTCTTGTAAGTTAGGCTATAGCAATATGGAAATAGAATTTCTTTCAAATTGACCCTGTGAGATTTGTCACTTGTTTCAAGTAAGTTAGTGACTGAATCATAAAAAAATAAAAACACCAAAAATGAAGCTAAGATATTGAAGAGCAATCTAAGCTTTGGATGGAAAATTTTGAATACATATAGCAAAAGTTATAGGTACACAAATTTGATACAGAGTCTTGGATTTCTCTAGAAAAATGTATTTGACCTTATGTGTTTTAAAAATTTACTTAGAGCAATATACAAATCCAGACAATACCAAACCAAATTTGTTCAAAATCTAAGATATAAATATTTTTGTGTATAAATGTTTAGAATTTTTCATTAACAAAGTAGTTTCAAGTGAATTTTCAAAATTTGCCTAGGAAAGTTAGGAAAACAGTTTTCATAGAGTTGCACTCTTAGTAAACCATACTTCACAAAATCACACAAAAATCACGAAAATTCATAAAAAATACAAAAATTTAAAAATTAAACACAAATCAACCTTAAACAAGTATTAGCCTTGCCTCCCTGGCAACGGTACTAAATTTTGAAATAAGGTTGTCGCCACCTTAGCAAAATAGTACTAAATTACACTAGTGTAGTGATAGTGTGAACTTAGGTCATTCTTCTATGATGAGGCTTAGTTGGAAAATTTAGGTTTGAGGTATGCTACAAGTTAAGAGGTGTGTGGGACATATTTAAACTCAAAACTAATTAACCTAATTAACCTTATTCTAAGGTGAATGAAGTGGGTGTGTGTAAACCTATTCGAAGTAAGAACTCCTACATGGATTTGGTTACTTATCCTTATTTGATTATGACCTAGCTAGTGTGGCTTCTCTTTCTTCTCTTTAGTTTAAGATACTTAGTTAAATTTACTAACGTAGCTAATCTCTTGACCAACCTTAATCCATAATTATGGTCTTAGAGTGTGCTAAAACCTAGCTAGCATTAAGCCCAACTAAAGTGTTACAAACTTGAGTTAATTAGGTCAAGCACATATGAAGGAATCAACATGCTTAAGATTATGATTCATGAAAATATTCACATGCATTTTAGTTGGCTCGATTATAACAAGCAAGAAGAAATGTTAATCTTATCAAGTAAGCCAAGATTATGAACTAGCTATGAAGAGGCTGAATTCATGCACTCAAAGTAATAAAACTCAAGTTGCAATGAGCTTCTCTCAATCATACGAATGATCACTTAATATTACAAGTTTAAAGAGTCATACAAATTTGTAATTCTAGAGAGAGAAATTCAAAAAATAGCTAGAAAATAAAACAAACTCAAGGTTTACTTCTCCTTATAGTAGCTCCTTCAAGAATCTACCCTTGCATCTTCAAGTTGACACTAATGTGAAGCTCCATGATCTTGGCAAATTCTTCCATGGATATCGCCCAAGCTAAGCAAGGTTTAATCCTTAAGAAATTTATTAGGTTTTGTAGAGGAAGAAGAGAGGAAGAGAAAGAGATGAATTTTTTAAAATTTGGATGGTTAGGTTGAGAGATATAGAGGAGAGAGAGTGGAAGTGTAGAGAGAAAATTAAGAGAACTTAAAGATGAAGTTTGAAATTATGTGTGAATAATCTGAAAAAACTGATCCTAAGCTAGCTAATACCTATATTGACCAAAATGGCATGGTTTACCTCCTAAACAAGTTGCCACAACATGCATTACAAGTTATTAGGTTAAGTGAGATTAAGGGTAGTTTATGTTACAAGTCAACTTAGGTGACAATTTCAATGTTGCTCTTCTAATCCCATATGTGCATGGATATCTTAAGCACTTATGTTCCCCTTAAACACCTTGAAAATCACGCCCAACATGCCTTGGAATCAGTTCTGAAATTGTCTTCCAAGCTTCTTAAACATATTGCAATTATCTTGAACTTTGACAAGTCAACTTGATCCCTTGTGTGCAAGTACATGGAGAATTCATGTGCCCCTCTTAAGACCATGAAAATCAAACCTCATGTGATCTATTCCAGGTCTGAATCATGTGTCAAAATGTCTCTCTATGTACTAAGCCAAAACTTGAACTAAAGCCTCTTCCATGCAAAATGTCACCTAAGACAACAACAAAAAATTTAACTAAGTTATGTTGCACATGTGCTAAATATGAAAATATTCAAACCCTAATATTTGTTTGCATGTATTTTTAAAATCTATTCAAAACTTCACAAACATACATAAGAAATATAAGTTGGCCATGCATGCATGCAAATTAGGTCAAATTTGCCAAATTGACAAGTCAACCTAAAATGTTGACTTTTTAACTCTAGGTCCTAATATGACTTCTAAGACCAATTATTTCAACCCAAATGGACCTAATATCAATTCTCACATCAAATTTCAAATTTTTCCTTAAATTCTCAATAAAGTACAAAATGACCAAAAATACCCTTAACATGTACACTTTCTCACTAGGATCCAAAACCTAATTTAACACTAAATATGCACATTCTAGAATTTCTTACCATGAAATGTGGTCATAAATGTCTAAGAAAAGTGTGTAACAAATATAACCTATCATTAAGGTAATTGAATAGCTTATTTTATTCAATTGTCTAATGTAACTATTTAAGAGTATTACAGCTATTACATGTCATTGTTTTAAATTGTGCATGTTTTGGAGAAAATACATGATTATTGTATGAGAAGGATTTTAATTAGACAAATTTGTGGAAATGTATGGTTATATAACTATATTTATATGGATGATGGTTATAAACCAATTATTTGTATGAGAGCATGATCATAAAAGGGTAGGAGTTCACTTGTAAGGAGAAGTAGTAAAAAGTTTATATGGCATTATTCTCCTTAGTTCCTGATAAAGTGTGTTGCTGGAGAATTTTATCTCCTTAGTGCTTATTAAGGTGTGGTGTTGGAGATTGTCTCCTTAGTGCCCATATGGGGTGCGGTGTTGGATATTTAAGCTCCTTAGCATCTATGTGATGTAATGCTGGAGTAATAATTCCCTGATCAGTGTGATAGGGGGAAACTATAGTCTGAAAGTAGGACAAAATACCTTTAGCTAAGTGATTCTATCATTGAGGGTGCACTCAGGTTAATAAGTATGCATTGACTTAATAAGAGCCTATGGTTTCAGTCAGGATGATTTAAAGGTTTGGATGGTAGTGATCATGCTAATAGTGGTGATTTATGATGAAAATGATGTTATGAAATGGAACTTTTGTTTTATGCTATGTTTGACTATATATCTATGCAGTACTTGCTTATAGTTACTTGTGATAGTTAGTAGTAGCGAGTTATTCTATTACTGAGATTATTATCTCACCCCATAGTTATATTTTTATAGGTCATAATAGTGAGTCAGGCAAAGGGAAACACTCAGGACTGGCATAGTAGAGCTATCACCATGAGATCTTAGAGTTTGTGTAATAAACTTAGTTTATTATGAATATTGTAAAGGAAAGTTTCCATAGGACTCATGTGCATGTTAATAGATGTAAAATGTGGTGATCATGTGATTCTTAGCTATGTAATTGTGAATGTGCTTTGATTGTGATGAAAAAATGCAATATCAAGCTAAGAATTTGTGGTGAATGTATATGCATATTATAGAATAGTAGATTTTAGCCCAATTATGGTACTAAGCGATGTAGGGCTATGATTACAATGTGCATAAGTAGTATTTATGGTATGCATATATGTAGCGATGATTTTGTAGTAAATAAGTAAAGATTGGCCAAATATATGTTTTTTTAGAAGTTTAGCAATTAGTCCTTATTTATGTGAATGGGCGATTTAATAGCCAAATCTTGATTTATGTGCATATATGATGTAAATTAAGGTTAATCATGTATGAATGGTCCTTTTGGACTTGATTCTAAGCCCAAAACGACCTAATAAGATAAAGTATGTGATTTGAATACTTTGGTGCACATAATTTTTGAGAAAAGTGACTTTTATACCAAAATGTTTAAATTTTAATTGGATCATTAGATCATGTTTAAACTTATCTCATCAGCTAGCTTGTGAAATAAGCTTCATGTGGGCACTTGAATCATTTAGATCAAACATCGCATATGAGAATGATGTATGTCAAAAGTTCACCTTTGCAAACTATTATATGACAATAAAATTTTGTCATGTGCACCACAGTGCATGGTATGACATGCCGCAATACATGGTATAGAGTAGGAGCTCATGACTTTGCCATATACCGTGGCGCATGTGTTGCACGCCACATCGCGTTGTCTACTTTCTAATCTTATTGCTTTAGTGTTTAAGCATGGGTTTGGCGTGATGAAGGTTGATAATTATCTTCTGCTGTGTAATATGAAATATGAAATTAATTTCAAATGATTTTATGAAAGAAGTATTGGGTCCCAAGCACTTTCAAGTAAATTTTTATTAAGTACAGTTTGATAGTTAATAGTGGTGATTAAGTTAACCCCTTCTTATATTCAATTTGTGGCGGGATCATAGTCTAGTATAGGGAGAGGTTATAGGCTTGAACCTTAAAAAAAACTCTTCCATACAGGCTTAAGCTTTAGGTTCTTTTTACAAACTCAAGCCTATTTGGCCGCAACTTGATTTGTCTCCATTCCTAACTATACATGCCAAAATGATGATTTTCTTTAAAATATTTAAATACTAATATACATAATTAATATTAATTATGAACACAAAACATTTTGGATATAGATTCATTCTTATTAACATTTTGAGAGAATTATATTGAAGTCCCCTCACAACACAATTTGGAGTGAATCTAAAAGTCATCATGTACATGGGAGGCTAAAATTGAAAATTTATCTAAAAGAAGGGGCTAAAATTGAATTGATTTCAACATTTTTAACATAAAAATTTTTATATTTACAAAGAATGAATTAGAGTTGGGTATAATGGCCCATGTATGCCCCCTTGTAACACCTTAATTTTAAACATATAACTACTCAAAAGTTAAACCACTTATCTACAGCAATTTTCATAGTAATTAAATTTTAATAAGAATAAAACATATACAATGATATAATAGTTTTAAACTTAATAAAACTTGTTCAATTGTATGAAATTTTACAAACATACACGTTACCATTTAATTCAACAACATGCATTAATCTAAGGCCTTAGGCCTATCTACTAGCATACAAATTAGGAACAATATATATATATATATATATCATAAACGTCAAATTATACATGTAATACAGAAGAGGTCCTATATTGGCCATTGTACACAATAATTTAAATTAAATAGAATTAACTTGATGCTTACAATGGTGGCCTCAAGTCTACACTTGAACATTTACTCGTAATTCATTCAACCACACAATAATGAGACTGAAGGGTCCTTGTTGCCACATAATGAATTAACATACATATAAGAATATTTAGGGATAGTTAAGCGGGAATTAAATTGCTAGAATCAAACAAGTTGATAATTAAAAATTATTATAAATATATTCATACAATCTAAGGTACAATAACACCTACTCACACATTTCTATATTTGACAATAGGCAATTGAAAGGATGTATTTACATATGGAACAATTTGAGAGAACACATTCTTAAATCATCATATTTCATCATCATTTAAGGTATAAATTAAACACCTCCTTATACCTTTGATGAGCCTATGGGCTATCAAATAGTAACAAGCTAGATTTGTCTATATGACTGGACCTTACCAAGCTCACCAATAAGAGGATGCGACTTAGCCAAATGTGCAGAGCCTAACACTACTCCATAGGTTCCTTCTTTTTACAACTCCATACAATTGTTATATATCTTAAGGGCTAACCCCAATCCCAGTTGAAGGAAGGAGAAGTACTAAGGGCCTTAAGAAAGTACAGCCATCCACTGGGCGCTTAGTGGTGACAGACTATATGGTCAATATTGTCTCATCATATTGACTTCCATCACCATTAACCATCATCAACTCCATCATCAACACCCATCCACAATATAACTACATCATTTTACTATCAAATCATCAATATTTTCTAACATAAAATTCACCTTTTCAGTTCATAAGTAATTTTGATGAATATCAAAGTACACATATATGTAACCAACAATAATGCTATTCTAAATGTATCAAAGCCAACATGTGACATTTTACAGCAATCATTTTTAATAAAAATCAAATACAATTAATTCATTAAGTTCTTGTGCGACATTCGTCATACTCATATGTACACCATTCCATTAGTTAAATAAGTCTCAAATAGCCATCATGAATGAACACAACACATATGTACTATTGAACCTCGATTTTGATTATTACAAAATAAAGAGAAGTTTGTGTTTCATAAATTATTTAATCATAACTAAGGTAATTGGCTAAACCTTGAATTAAAACTGACTTGAGGAGTAGTTTCAATTCTCTATTGTGTGGCCAAAAATCTTTTTCAATACTTCATCATTTTTTTAAAGAAATCTTGGCTTGGTTTAAGTATTTGAATTAACTATAGGCCTCTTGAATATTTAAGTATCCTTGTGTAAGTTTTCCAGCTGAACCTAATATCAAAAATCACTTTCTAGAACTTCCCTTTGCCTATGTGCCTTTAGCACCAATACTGTGCTTGTAGCATTGGTGCTATTGATCTTTTCCTTCATGTCACCTTTTTTAAGATTTAAATTTTGTGCCTTTAGCACTAGTACTATGCACTCAGCACCTGTGCTACTCATGTTCTCCATAATGTTCTTTTTTTAAATACTTTATCTCGTTCTTTCATTTTCTGTTTAGCACCTATACTCTTTTGATAATACTAATACTATTACTTAGAAGGGTAATAGTTTCCTTTGTCAGAAGTATTCTGAGTTAAGTTAACACTTGTGCTAACTTGATAGCACCGCGCTATCCTCTGAGGTTCTCTATTAACACCCATGCTACTGCCATAGTGCAGGTACTTCTTTTAACTTGACTCTTAGGGACTTTGTGTTATTTATTTTAATACATGTGTTATTTCTTTTAACACCTGTGCTATCTTACTTCTTGAGAAAATTATGTTATTTCTTAAAAAATGATAAAAATCTTTGTCATTTATGAAGAAGCTTAATTTTAGTACTACCAGAGCAACACCTGTGCTATTTCCTTTGTGCTAACTTTTTCCTTTTCAACAGCATTGGTACTAACCTTCGTAGCACTGGTACTGTATTGCTTCTTCATGCTTTGTTTTATGATCCCAATTTTAAACTCTTCAAAACTCATTTCTTAGCTATTCTTTTCATATGAAATCCATTGTGTTCACTTTATAACCTTCCTAAAATCTATCTAAAAACAATCATTGCTTGGATCAAACTTTTTTGTGACTCTTTCTTGATTCATAACAACTATGCTAAATTGCAATATTGATATAAACATTCACCTACTTCTGTCAGAGCATTTAATTTTTAGAGCTATTACGTTGTATAAAGAGAAACCTCTACTGTAAAGTACTGTTACATTGCTTCAACTATAAGAGAAAACTCAGAAACTCTCAAATATCTATAAAAGCTTAGATAAAAGAAGAAGAGGAGAGTAATTGACATTTAATAGGAAGATTAATGAGTCTAACAGATTCTTTATGATCCTCAACTATAAATAGACTCATTTATGAAAAAAAAGAGACAACTAGAACGAAACACTGTCATTATTGTGTATTCATTTTTTACCAACCTTCTAAGTGATATTTATTATCTATGAGCTTCATTGATTATATATCCACTCTTAAAGAGAGTTTAAAATAGTAGTAATTCATTCTTGAATATGCTCTATTTATCCTCATTTTACTTCATCAAAACATAGGAACTTAAGCTCAAGGAGCTTAAGTGATTTTGGCATTAACTTTGTAAAGGGGAGAGATTTAGACTTATGAAAAAGTCTGCTTATGTATTGAGTCAATCAAAAGCTAGTTTAATCTTGGTAATATAGTTAAAAATCTCAAGAAGTTCTTGAAGACTGGATGTAGACTCAAGTGGTATGATTCAAGCTGGGATAAATCGTCTGTGTAAAGCTCTTCTCTTCCATCTCTTGTGTTTAGTGATATCATTCCTAAATTTCTCTCTTTTTTTTGGCAAATTTACTATATATTTTAATTAGCCTAATTCACCCTCTCCTGGGATCTTTTACATGCATAACTTTCAATAATAAATAAAATTGGCCAATAATTGTTCTCAATCATTAGACATTTTCTCATGGCACAAATGCATCCACATGCATTCGACGTAACATAATGGTCTAGATAGAATTGTAATACTTAACACACACACACACACACACACTCTCTCTCTCTCTCTCTCTCTCTCTCTCTATCTCACCTATGTATACATATATATATATTTTCACACACAATCTCTCTCTCATATATGCATATTGTAAAATCCTGGAAAAGTAACCCTTGAATTAGTTAAACTAAATGTGTTAATTAAGTAAATTAGTGTAGTGTGTGGTTACATAGAGCTAATGAATGTTCTAGGTTTTAGTTTTAGCCCTACGAGTAAGTTCAAAGCTGATTTGAGACACTCAGACCTCAAAATAGGAGAAAAATAAAGAGAAGTAGCTTTATATCACATGTTGTAGTGCATATATGAGATGCCACACTGTACAAGTAATTACTATTATTTGCCTACATCATTTTCATATTATTTGATATTGACACTTTTTGAGGCATTTTGTGAATATTAGAAGCATTTTAAATCATCTAGGTCAATTTTGTAATTTCTAAAACTTTTGGAGTAAAAGTGAAAATTTCTAAAAGTTTAAGGGCAAAATGGTAATTTTTGAAAATAATTTTTGAAAAAAAAATCATTTTCTAATTTTTAGTTTTTCATTAATTTCATGAGTTTAATTTTAGTTAATTTAACTTAGATGGTAAGTTAGCCACTAAAACATCATTTAAAGTATGCACTTTTTATACTTTAATTGTACTTTCTATAAACTTTAGAAGTATAATAGGTTTAGTTTTTATAATCAGAAACTCCTAGAAAAATTCTCATAACTAAATTCATCTCCTAATATTCTATTTAATTACTTTAATTTATTTTACCACATTTTTATAGTTTTCAACTAAATTGCATAAATTCATAGGACACATAAAATTATTTGTGTATAACTTGCTATTTAAAGAGTGCATTGTGTGTTTTTAGGCTATGGGAAGCTCTCGGATGATGATTGTAGCCCTTGCACGAAATTGGAGCACTTAGATGAGCTATTCTAATGATCAAAAGGTCACAGTTGATGAAATCTCAAGAAAGTAGAAGGATAATCATGACAATTCTATCTTCCAATTTCAATTCCCCCTATTTTTTTAATTTTTATATGCATTTTTCCATCATCCCCATCATTTTATTGTCAAAATTCTCCTTTCATTTTTATATTATTAGATGCCTTTCATTTTCATTTACTATCATTTATATACTTCATTCCTAAAATTCATAGTCATACATAAAACACCATATAAAAAGACCTTTAGATGCACACAAGGCTCACTTCACTTTAGGGAACTTGGTGGGCATGATTCATAGCCATTATATTGATCAAAATGAGTATCAAACACCCCAAAATAATTAGAATTTTATGCTCCACATTAACAGCCCCTTTATTCACATTTTTCACTCATCTTCCACTTCTACTCATCTTCGTCTTTTATCTTAAGAATACCTATGAACCCTAGCCTTCATTCCACCACTTTTCCATCTTAGACCCCTCCATTTGACCATCCAAATACACCAAAATACTTCTCTAACAGTCCACACCATAACCTACTAAAAAAATCCATCACCTACTCCATTTTCATCTTGGCTAAATCTTAAAGTCTTCATCTATGGTATTTTCTAGAGTTGGTCAACAAGGAGAATCCATGGGGATGCCAATGATGATTTGCTAGGCTTTCCTTTTCATTCTAGGATGCATAGATGAACTCTCTTTGAGCTCTTAGATTTTGAGAGTTTCTCTTCTCTCTCACTTCTTGTTTAATTCCTTGAATTTTGATGCTTATGACATTGTAGTGACAATGGTTGTTGGAATTAAACTTTGTGATACTTGGTTAAGTATTATAAGAGGTTATTGTGTTATTTATTTGCCAATCAACGTGCTATAATAGTGATTTTGATGCTATCCAAATTTAAATTTATTCAATCCCTTATTGCATTTAATTTCTAATTACTTTTTGTGAGATTGTGAGTCATAATTGTGCATTAGCACACTTGGGGTTAGCTAATCATTTTCTTAATCAATTTGAGGTCTCATTTGGTTAAGGAAAGGGCTGGAATTGGTAATTAACTTCATAATCAATTGGTTATTTTTAAGAATAATCAATTCTAAAGGTTAATTTAGGGTCCTAATTAATCTAAAGAACCTAAGAGTGTTAAATTCCCAGTAGTTATCAATGTGACTTTAAAACCAATTAGGGTTAAGAGAAAATTAATTAGATAGAGAAAGGATAAGAGAGGAGTTCATGCGCCTAGGAAAACCATCATTTTGCATAGGTCACAAAAACATGAAGAAGGCTTCTCTGTATCATATGCCACAACATATGTGGTGTGCGTTGTGGCTTATGGTTATGATTCTGTAATAATAAGAGCAGCATTAGACGTGAAAAATAGAAGAAAAACAAGGAATGAATGAAGGGGAACATGAAGAGCTCTACTAGGTTTTGCCATTGTAAAGGACTGGAAGCATTTTGAAGCTTGAGAACACTAAGGGTAAGTCTCTTAAGCTTCCTTCTTCCTTTCTCTTTCATTTTTCTTGAGTTTGAAAGTTAGTTTGCTAGAAAAGTTGATTTCAGACTTATAAGGCTATGAATCTAAACTCATTGACTTAAACAGAGTTAACAGGAGTTGTTTATATTATTTAAACCCTAAGAAGAGCCATAAATGCAATTTTGTTGGTTGGAAACCATTAATGTCCAAAAATCCATCATAAATGAGATGGATGGGAGTTCAAAATATGATTAATGGTTGTTTGAGAGTTCAATGAAGTAAATGTGAGTTAATAAGAGTTACTAAACCTAATGAGTATGGTTAAAAGTAAAGAGATTATAATTTTAAGAGTGTTAAAGTGTTGAGTTAGATATTGAAAATTATCCCAATGAGGATATTGATGATTGTTGATGTGATTAAATATAGATTAATCATAATTTGGCACCATTTAAGATTAGAATAGCTTTAAAAATATGTATTAGTTAAACATTTATACCTCAAACATTTGAGATAACTAGGGGAAATCTCTCTCATACTTTTGCATATTAATTAGTTACTTGATTTATACATTATAATTGAAATTTGTGGAATTATTTATAATATAAGTGTGGCTTGTAAAAAAATAACTAATCATAGTATATATGATATTGGAATTGTGGAATATTATGTTTATGTACATGTTGTGATAATATGAAAAATGTTAAATTAAGAATTTCTATGACGATATGGTAATATATGAATATATGGAGTCTAATGATATGATGTGAACTGGAGTTCCATAATAAGTTGGGTTATGGAGTTATGAAATATTGTGAAGTGATTTTGTGTGGAGTATAATGATTTTATTTGGCATGTAATTATGTTGAGTAACATACATGCTATAAATTGTTTGTACTTGTGTATTGCATGATCATGTGAAGTGGGAGTTCACCTAGGAATAGAAGTAATAAGTTAAAATCCATATGGTATGGCCACCATTTGGAGCTCGATGGTTTTACTTGAACATATTTATAATTATTATCCCATTTGTTTGACGAGAGATTGTCCCAATGTATATTAAGGGACTTGAACCTAACTTAGTTTTTCACTTGTTCGACAAGAAAGCTAGTTTAGGGAGAATGACACCCCATAGTGTGAGATTTGAGGGAAAACTTGACCCATAAGTTAGTTAAGTAACCTTCACTAGGTAGCTTCTTATCTGTAAATGGCTAGGGTAGTCTCATCACATGGACAAGCCCATTATGTATTTGCCCATGCTTTCATGTCGGAGGCATAAGGAGGATATTAGGGAGTTGTGACATTGCAAACTATTATTAAGGGCATATTGTAACATCCTAAGTTTCCCCATTAGTAATTATCAGTGTTTTCAAAGGGGTAATTTGGTTAATTTAGATAAATTGTTAATTTAGCAAGGTTTATAGGAGACTAATATAGTTTTTGAATTCTTGGACAGCCTTAGAAGAGGTCTAGGTTGATGTTCAAGCAGGCCATAGCACGAAAGGGAGTTTAAAATTTTATTGAATTTTTTGTGCCATGCGCCGCGGTGGGCATGTCAATGCACCCCGGCGCACGTGCAAAATCTGCACTTATCATATGCAAATAATAGATAGGAAATAGAAGAAAGAAAGATGGATAATAAGAGAGTGATGGAGAAGAGCTTATGTTCGCTATGGCACAATTCCTAAGCTACTTTGGAGGCATTTGGACCTTGAATCATCATTAGGTAAGTTGCACATTTTCTCTTCTCCCTCATTAAGCAAAAAATCTAGACATTTGGGGCAATGGGGGCTTTGATTTTGGTTCCCTTATGTTTAGATTGAATCCATTAGTTTATTATAGGTCTTGGGGAGTTAAATCAAGCCTCTAACCTTAAGTTTATGAGTTTTATGATGATTAAAAATTTTTGGTAAAGGTTTGGACAAATCTTAAGTATAATTTGAGAATTTTAAGACAATGTAAGACATTGGTTAACGAATTTAGTATGTTAGGATGTTTAATAGGATGGTTAAAGTGTTTGAGAATGGTTGATATTGTGAGAAAAGGAAAATAAGTATAGGCACTAGAACCAAGTAAATTCAGGATTAACTAGAGTGATAATTGATGATTGTTACTTGATTGTGTAGATTGAACATTACTCGAGCTTTATCATGCGTATAGAACATGTGGAGCTAACGTTAAGTCACGGTAACCCTTTTATGAGATAAAGGGTTGAGGTAACCATATAGTTTATTGTGTTTATTAACTATTATAACTATGTAAAAGTAAATACAAGTGCTAAAGTTATGGTTTTGAAGAGTCTTGTGCATAATTTGATATTGTAAATGATTTTAGCATGAAAATTAATTTGTAAAAGGTTATTGATTTTAATTGATATGTATATATTATATATATAAGTTTTTGATGTGGAAATATGATGAAAAGTAGTGAAAATTGTGAAAGAGCATGATCATAGGGGTTGGGAGTTTACTCGATATATGTGGGGATACGCGTGTGTGGAGATATGTGATTGAAAAATTCATATGGTTGGGCTGGCCCCATAGGACATCCAGTGCAGCATTATATGAGACTATTACCATGGGACACCTAGGCAGTCTAGAAACTCCCTAGTACCCATTAGGGTTCGGTTAAGAGTCAATGACGCCTTTATCACAAGTGTGTGAAGAGGAAAAAATCATAGTCCATAGGTGAGTTAGATTACCCTTGGTTGGTATTTCTACTACTAAAAGTGTACTCGAGTCAACAAGTGGTTGATCTAGGAGAGCCTATAGTTTCATATCAGGGAGCATTGGAGGTTTAGTGGTTAGATGATCATGCTAGTGTGAAATTATTGTGAAAAGATGCACTTGTCTCATAAATATAGTATACTTGACATTACTATAGTTTTGATACTTTATCATGGTTATTTGTGGTAATAAGCATTTGATGAGCTATATTGATTACTGAGATGTTTATCTCACCCTGTGGTTATATCTTACAAGTGAGGGCTTCGGTAGGGGTAAGGGGAAAGAAGAAGTGTTTGAAGACTAAAGAGCATAATTGTATAGCTCTTCTCTTTTCTCATCTTAGGTAATGTATTGAATATTATCAATATATAATGCTAACTTAGGTACATGACATTATTTTAGATATCACTTGTATGGGTTTTTGTTATAAGTATGCATATCTTGGTCCAAGGATAATGTATGGATTATGTGTGTGTGTTGGGCTAAGTTACAACTATAAGTGATAAATTCAAAGTGAATTATATGACCAAGATATGTGTGCGCTAAATATAATCCACCCCTTTGTGTTATTGTCAAATGGAGGTTGGGTGGTCATTTTGACCATGACTGCTTATTTGTATGATGTGAATGAATTGTTGTGTTGTCTGTGGTCCATTTGAGGTGGTTAAAGTGTCTGTAAGGCTAATGGCATTTGGTATTGTGAGTTGGACACCTTGTGTGTGTTTTGTTGTGAAAACGAATCATTTTGGGTTCAGGTGTCCATCTTTTCAATGGATGATTGTTTGAGTGAGAAACTAATGCCATTAGCTAAAGGGCTCAAAAAGTTTCGTGTAGACACTTGAATCGCCTAAATTGGATGATATGAATGTACAATTGGTTCAAGAGCCTATAGTTTCAATCAAGGTGATATGAAGGCTCGGATAGTAAAATGATCATACTATAGTGAAATGAATCATGATGATTGAAAAGATTTTATGGATTATGCTAAATTCATGTTTTTGTGATATTAGCTTTACTCCATTATAGTTGTGCATATTAATTGATAGTAGTGAATTATTTTGTTATTGAGATGTCTATCTCACCTTATGGTTATGTTTTACATGTAAGGGCTCCGTTAGGGGCAAGGGAAAGGAAGGGACGATCGAAGAGTGAAGAGCTTCATTTATATAGCTCTTCCCCTTTATATTTTGATTTTGTAATGAATATGTCATGATATTATGCTAACTTAAGAGCATTTTATTGTTTTGCTATCACTTGTATGAAAGTATGTGAAATGGATGTGTATCTCAGCCTAAATTGTAGTGATTGTGGTTAAATGATTGTGAATGTCCAATATAATAGTAGAAGTGATATACTAATTGTGTTATTTATGTGATGGAATGGTTAAAGGGACTTTTATGTTGAATTTTATCCACCCCTTATAATTGTTGTGAATTGAGGGTTTAGTGGTCATTTTGTATATAGATGGTTATTGTTGTGTTATAAATGGCTTATTATGTTATCTATGATTCATTTGAGTTAGTTCAAGTAATTCCAGGCTATTGGCATAAGGTTGTATGATTTGGACACCCTTAAGTATATTTTGAGGTAAAAATGGATCATTTTAGATTTGGGTGTCTAACTTTTTAATGGCTGAGAATTTTGGTGTGAGATCAGTGCCAATAGCTAGAAGGCTTAAAGAGCCTCATGTGAACACTTGAACATCTCGAATTAGACATTGGATGACAAAACAAAGCACACTCTAGAAGTTGGTTTGGGGTGCTGTCATGATAGCAATTTACTATCATGATAGCAGGTGCTCACCGCGGCACATGGCAGTCTCATCATAGTGCATTTGTCTAATAAGAACATGGCTCTCTCTGTGCCATCTGCCATGGTGAGAGAAGGCCTGCACTGTGGCAAATGGGCAAATTTCTAGAATTTTCCAGATTGCTCCTATTATGCTTTTAAGTACTAATTGGTGTTTCCATGCTTTTGTTACTTTGCTTTAAATTATGGTTTGAGATCAAATGCTTATGGAAAAAGGTTTTCTTGGGATCCCTATATTTCAACTATTTATTTTTAAACCTTTAGGTTGTGATGCCTTTTATTTGAGATTTTAATTAATCATGATTATTACAACAGCATGTTAGAGTGTTGTTTTAATAATGTCAAGGTGGAAATTATAATATATGCTTTCATATCAATGTTGTGAATGCAAAGTCTTGTATTTTGATAATTGATATTATCTTGATTTTCTTTCATAGTCTTGTGGGTTAACCTTAAACTTAAATAGAGAAGGTCTTTTATAGTCTTGTGAATTAATCTAACTCAATATAGCCATAGCTCACCTGAGGAAGAGTAACTAATCACTTGGTCAATTTTAAAACCAATCTAGGATAGTTGTCATAGATAGATCTATTTGGCTAAGAGGGAGAAACACATAAGAAATGCCATAGTCAATATAGGATGAGGATTCTTCTACCAATCTAAACTCTAGGGTTCCGTCTTCATTCATACGGGAAACACAACCACTTTTATAGCTTTAATTTTCCTTGTAGTTTTGATAGTTTAGATAAACAAATCTCTCATCACATTTAGTAACTTGTAAGCACCTAAATAACCTCACTAAATACTCGGTCAAGCTCTTAGGAAAATGACTTATGTTACACTTTATCTACATTAGAGTTCATTTTTAGTATTGATTTTGCAAGGTAAGTGACTTGCCTTGTCAAAAATTGGCGTTATTGTTGGATAGTTAGGCCATAGTTGTTTTTGTGGTTGTTTTAGGTATCTAATTTAATTTTTGTTGCATTTTATTTTTTCTATAATTTTCTGCATTTTTCATCATTTTTGTGTGATTTTTCATTGTTTTTGTGAATTTTAGTTTTTAATATCTTGTTGTTGCTTCTTGTTTTTCTTTGTTTGGTGTATAACCCAAGGCAATCTAACTTCTTTTGTGGAATTTGACCCTAAAATAGAGAAAATATTTTGGAAACTCTAGAGAGACCAACTATAACATCATTGAAATTAAAATTTAAATTTTAAGTAAAAAGGGGTAAATTGGTAAATTTAATGATTAATTTAATTAATAATGTTTTTGATTGACTAATGAGGATATTTGGATAATTAGGAAACCTTGTAAGAGGGCTAATGATGTGATCTAGCAAGCTGTTTTTAGAAATGAAGTCAAATAGCACAATATTTCCAACATTTCAAAGAGCTAGTTGTTTTTGACGCCTCAAGAGACCCTCTTTGTATTCCAAGTGGTCTAATAACAAGAGCAAGATCTAGAAGATTTAAAGAAACTTTATATGGATTTGTTCAAGACACTTTAACAAAAGCAAGTGACAATTAGACCATCAAGCCTAAATAAAAATGTTGGAATCATCACTATGTGATTTTGGCTAAAGATAGAGCCGCTATGCATATTTTTGACTTATTGACTTCCAAGTAAAAGGCTTGGACTAAGTAGCATACATGGAAAGACTCATTTTGGGCTTTAATGATGTTGATTTGGGCTTAAAGTGCTAATTATATTTAGTCATTTTTAATTGTGTAAAATTAGATTGAAATTGGTAGAATTGACTTTTGAGTTTCTTAAGTTCATTGAAATTATGTCTTTGTAATTTTCTAGGCTAGAATTAAGTATTTTCAATTTTCCATATTTCTAATTCCTAGATAATTAAGTTAAATTTGAATTGTATAACCTAAAATACTTTGAACCCACTCATGTTGCAATTAGATTTTGAGAAATTAAATATTGATGAGTTTTCATTGTTTTGGGTTTTTTAGAGTTGAGAAAGGTTCTCTCTAGGGTTCTTCTTAGAACTAATAGACTTATCAAGGCTTGATCAATCTTATGGCATCTTCCTGCACTTTGGGTCCTTGTTTGATAGTGCTTAAGGGTTCAAGTGGATCTTTAGACTTTTGTTTAGCATTATTGGGGTGCATATATTCGGATTAATTGTGGGTTCATGGGAACCTTCTTTAATGGGTTCACCACCAACTAGATTAAAGTTTGTGTGGGCTGAGTATCAAGTGAGGCCTAAAAATCATTTCAAGTGGATGTGCCAAAATCTGCATATCTCAGATATGTGCATAGATAGAAAACAGAAGGAAAAGAAGAGGAAATGTGAAGGGGCAACAAAGCAAGAGTGGAAGTTTGTTAAGGCTTCATTTTACTAGTAATTTGGAAACAATTTGGGATAGCCACATACTTTGGTAAGCTTCCTATCCACTCTCCTCCATCTCTATGTGAATTTTCGGATAGTATTGGTGTTAATTTTCTTTCTCTCTTAGATATTAACCAAACCCATTAGTTTAGTTAAAGTCTTAGGGAGTTAAATCAAGCTTCTAAACTTAGGTTTGAGGGTTTTTTTAGTGATTTGAGATTTTTGGTTAGGGTTTAAACGAACCCTAAGTGAAATTTAGAAGCAATGTATGGGTAGAAATTTGTGCTCATCTAAGTGTTTGGGTGCTAAATGAAATTAATAGATGTATTGGAAATGTTAATAATGTTGAAATAGGAGTTTGGGTATAGTAGTTACACATAATTAGGTGAAAAAGGGGTTTAATTAAAGTTAGAATTGATGATTAGTGTAAATCTTATAAATTAAATATTAATTGGGTATTGTTATGCAAGTGGACTATTGAGGAGTGGGTTAATTGCCATGATAACTCTTTTTGTGACAAAAAGGTTAAGGTAACTGATTATTTAAACTTCCTATTTGTGTATTTGGGTAGTTGTGTGGAATTATGAAATCTACTCTATTATTGTTTTCAACTAGTATATTATTAGTATGTAAATTAAAATGATTGGAATTTTGAAAAACTTATGTGAAGTGGAATACATTTTGTTTGTATAAACGGTATTTTGGAAAGAAATTATGTTAAATCCTAGACATGTGTGTATGTGTGTGTGTATGTTCTTGTGAAATTGAATCATTTGTTATGGTGGTGATTATCTGGGAATAGTGTGTGTGGCTATGTATGGAAATCATTATGAGAGGATGGAAGTTCACCCTAGAGTTGTCAGGGGATATTGCTTGAAATCCGTATAGTATACTAGCACCATGAAGGCCCTAGTGTACAATCCTAATTTTGTTTGGAAATCCTAGTACTATTTGAGATAACTTAGGCATATGACACCTCAGGTATTTGAGAAAAGGGGGAATCTGTGGTCCATAATGGTTGAAGGCATCTTTCATTAGGGCTTCCTCCATAATTAGTGAGCTTGAGTCGGTCTAATCATATGGACTTAGCTCTATTGATTTATTAGCCCATAGATTCAGTCGGAGGAAATAAGGAGGATATAATGTGATGTATGGATCATGTATTTGTTATGATTGTATAACCATGTATATATGTATGGATGATAACTGAATCACATGTTTTACTTGCCACTTCACATACCCATATACTATTCTTCTATATGAGCAGTTAGATTAGATTACTTAGTTACTGAGTCTTTGACTCACCCCCCATAGTTATATTTTACAGGTGAAGGCTCCAATAGGGGCAAAGGAAAGGAATAGGCTACTGAGAATTAAAGAGCTTAAGTTTGTATAGCTCTTCCTCGTCTTTGGTATTTTGTAATGAATGATATATAAATTTATGCCAACTTAGGATCATATATTAATTTTTGAGTTCACTTGCATGAGATTGTGTAATTATAGGTATCTTAGCCAGGGATGATGCATTAGAAATGAAATTTTTTATTAGGTGTCAAAATACTAGTATAAGTGACAATGTAGTTGTTTGTATGATTATGGGTGAATACAATATTGTTGGATGCCTTACGTGGCCACCCCTTGATGTATGAGAAATTAGGGTTTTAATGGTCAAAATATATTTGGAATGCAATTGTTGTAATATGATTGTTTAATCAGGTTGTTTATGGTTCATTTGAGTTTCTTCGAGCGATTGTAAGCTATCGGCACTTGGTTGGTGAGTTTGGACACCCTGGTGGTTGTTTTGAATTCAAAAAGGACAATTTTGTATCCAAGTGTCCAACTTTTAAAGGGTTAAATGTTTGGTTGTGAAACTGATGCTAATAGCTAGGTAGCTTAAAAAGCTACGTGTAGATACTTGAATAGCTCAAATTGGACATTGGATGGTGAAATGATATACTCCTGAAGTTGATCCCGAAGTGTTGTCTTGACAACAGAGGTGTGTCACGGCACAGGGCATGTGCACCATAGTGGGGGAATCTATCCCTATGTGCCATCTACTATGGCAGATGATACATGCTCTGTGGTGGATTGAACAATTTGGAAAGTGTCCAAATTGTCATCTTTTATTCAATACATGTATTTGTATATGTCTCAATGCTTCTGTTACTTCATTTTACATGTTTTAAACTATTGTTTAAATTCAAACATCATTTTAAAAAGGGTAATTCTTGGGATTCCAATCTTTTAAACTATTTTAAACTCTTATATTATGGTAAACCTTATATAAGAAATTTAATTAATCCTGGTTATCATAACAGTGTTGTGTCTCGTGTACTGTGTCTTGGTAATGTTAAGGCGAACATTACACTAACCACAAGTTGATTCTCATTTGGTGGTAAATTCTACAATGGAAGCTAGGGTTGGTCAAGGGTTCATAACGAAAATAGAAATGGTAATAATGATCACTTGCATGATAATGGGCATGTCAATCAAGAGCATCTTAGTTTCCATAATCTAAATGAAGAGAGAAATATAAAGCAATTGACATATCCTAATTAGAATGATAACCCATATGGTTTATATTTTATTCCTAATGATTTGGTTTTTAGATTTAAACCTTCCTTAATTAATGATTTACCTAAATTTCATGGTTAGCACCATCATGAGCCCTCATAAGTGATGCCATTTTGCCCTTGAAATACCTCTTTGATTTGCTTTGAACTATCTTTATATCTAACATTTTAAAGCCATACTACCTTCTTCCTTATTCATGATGGTCTTGGCTATTCTTAAGGACCATCATCATTTCCTTCCTTAGTCATATATAAGACACAAAAATCCACAGGAAAAACTAAGTCTTTCACACCAACCAATAAATCCTCAACAATATCATGTGGTTTCCTAAGAGATCCATCTACTAGTTGCACAATCATGTTAGTTTTATTCATGCAATCAATGTTTAAAGACATTTAAATGGAAAGAGGCATGACATTTATTGTAGCACCCAAATCAATCAAAGCATGAGAAAACTTAGAGTTACCAACTTGACAAGGAATAGTAAAAGAGCCTAGGTCCTCACACTCAATTGAAAGTTGAGGCTTTATAATAGCACTCACTGTGGAAGGTAATTGGACCATCATTTAACTTGAATTTTCTCTTATTGGTATAACAATCTTTCAAAAACTTGGCATGCTTTGGAAAATTCTTAATCACATCCATCAAGGGAATATTTTATATTTTGACTTCGTATATTTTTATTTAAATTATGATGTGATAAAACACATTTGTTACCCACTTTTATTTGTCAATTAGGACCTTTTTATTAATGTTTTATCACCTTCAAGTGCACACATTGCAATAGATTTGAAATTTTGTTTAAGTGTCTAGGTTTAGTGCACTAGGGGTATTTTGGTCTAAAAAATAAAATTTTGAGAAAATGTACAAGAAAAATTAAAAATTTTATTTTATATCCAATTGATGAGTGGTGAAATTATTTTTAAAATTCATTATATTTTGGGAGTAATTAAATAAAAAGTCAATACTTTCTAAAGTGTCTTAGTTTGACCTAGCTTTCGGTTTGCCTTTGTGTAAAAATTTTTATATAATTTTGTGCAGCCTAGAACTTGGTTAATTTAATAAATTTCCCTTATAATTGTAAATTTAATTTTGGAATTAATTAGATTTTATTATATCACAGGCTATTTAATTAAATTATGTGATTTATGTGACATAGGTGTCATATGACTTGTGCATCAATCGAGCAATTAAGGTCAACACTCCTTGAGGTCAAAGCTAATGGTTTTCATGTGAATTAGGCTTTATTTGGGGATTAAATCAGCTTGAAAATGTGGATGACACATGAGAAATTACACACACATTAGAATCATCTACTAACCAATAGGAGGTTGCCACCTTGCAAGTGTGACAAGGCTCCCATTTCTATTTTAATTTTTTTTTTCAATTAAGCTTCAGCTGATGGGAAACAGAATAATCACGCCATTCTCACCAAGAATTTAGATTTATTCACCCATTCACTCATCTTTCACATTTTCTCTCTCTTCTTCTTGGTGTTTTTCATTTTCTCCTCCTTCTCTCTACACTTCAACACATCCAGCCCCTATTCTTCCACCATTCTCTTCCCATATCATGGCTAAACTTACCCCAAGCATCTAGAAGAAGAATTAAAGCTCAATTCATCAAGACTATGGAGCATACCTCTTAGTCACATGGTGTTCATGGAGGAAGCAAGATTTTCTTAATGTTTTCTAGCTAGATTCATCATGGAATCCTAAGGGAGAGTTGATGAAAGAGGAGTCTTGAAGTCTTCACTCGGTTAAGCTTAACTATTTCTTCATCTTATTTCAATTTCATTAGAATACTATAACTATTGTTAATTGTGGTTCAATTTAACTTTAGTTTTATGGTAGTTTGGAATTTGTAATATTGAAACAAGATTGTTTAATTGAATTTCAATTTCATAATGCTGCTGGAATTTCGGCCTTTTAATGTTTTACACGGTAATATGTGATTTCACTTAGAGAATTGTATTAGCCTAGTATGTAATTGTGTGGTGAATACTTGATGAATTGCTTGAGTTTTTATAGTTTTGAGCTTAGGTACAGCTTTGGGCAGTGGCATTTGGAATAAATTTTAACTAAACACTTGGTTAATTTTAGAGGTAAGTTAGTAAAGTTATCTAGGGGGCTTGTAATAGCACTCAGAAAATTAAATTAGTGTTAAGATACTTGAGATAGTTGTCTTAAGTAAATATATTTTTTAGCCAAGGAAGGAGAGTTAAGTGAGTCTTTTGAAGTTTTAAAACACAAATGAACCCTCAAATTAATCTAATGTGTAAAATATATTAATGACTTGACATGTATATGTAGCTAAATGAAAACAAATTAGTATAATTTTTATCAATCTAATCCCTTATACTGTGTTTTGTTTTGTTGATTTTTTAAGAAAATTTAAACTCTATTTTTTCCATGCACCTAAATTATTATTACAGCTATTTTCATTAATCTACATGGTTTTCATCAATATTTTGTTATCCAAGATGGCAGACTTTAATAGTGTTAACTTCTTTCTAAATAATAAGGTTTAAATCGATAATTGAGATAAACTTATGCTAAGAACCGAATCAAAAAAAGTAAAACTTGAAGGACCAAGTCAATAATAGAGGAGAACTTGATGGACTAAAAGTTGCATTATTTTTTTTTAATTTGGCTAAAGTGCACCTCTAACACTTTAACTTTATACAAGGTCCTTTAATTTTATGAATTATGTTTTTAATTATTTAACCCTAACTTCATTACAAAAAATTCTTAAATTGAACTTTGAATATCAACAAAAATTTTTCAAATATTGACATGTTAAGTTTAATTTTTTAAAATAATAATAATTGACATAAAAAAATCATTTAAAATTAACAATGTTAAGGTTAGATAATTGAAAAGATACTTTATAAAATTTAAGGAATAAATTGAAACCTTATATAAAATTAGAGGAGATAGACTTTAATATTTTTATTTTAATGCTAAAAATCAAAAGATTAAGCAATATATCTCAATTTTCATATTACTTATTAAATTGTATTTAAAATTTAATGAAACGAAACAAGAAAGTGAATTGGTGAGAGTTATAAAAGCTGTGACTAAAATTCAGAAATGGTTTGCTAATAATATTTAAACAATTAAACTCAAAGCCAACGAACTCAGAAATTAATTTTACAACTCACTTTTATCCAATTTCAGTCCAAATGGTTTGAGCTTTTGGATTGTAATTTTGTTTGAAAGAAAAATGCATTTTCTCTAATATTTTTTCTCTATCTTTTTTTTTTTTTACCATGCAATCCTTGTTTCTTATTCTTGCTTTTATTTTCTCTACTCCATGTCCAAACCCCATATGCATTATGCCTCAGGACCGAGGGTACTTGTTCATAGAAAATCAATATCATATTAATATAAAATATAAAAATTTGATATAATAAATCATATTATTCATATATATATATAATATGAAAAGAGTTTTTAGACTTCATGTGATGTATAGAACCATATTTAATTTAATTAAAAAAACACTGGCTATAACACACCATTAAAGAAAACAAACAAGATGGCAAAGTGCACGTTTCTATTAAAAAAAAAAAACAAAAGAAATTTTGAATAGAATAATCATATAACAAAACTTGAGCCTTTTGGAAAAGATGTGTCTCCGCATGTGTGGTCTATATATATATATATATATATATATATCATATACTCTCCCTATTAAAAAATATGAGATATTTTTAATCAAATTTTACCTCTCAATAAATTTATTACCTACTTTTAAATTAATCCTATCTTTTTATATTTACCACTATTAAACATCCTACGATAAATATAAAGTTATTATCAATAGGGACACTTTTAAAAAAAAATAATAATTATATCTTAAAAAATTAAAAATATTTTATATTATTTAATATTCAACTCTTTAAAAATGTCTTACATTTTTTAAAATATAATTTAGTCAATAATAAATCTTTGACTTCAAGTTTACGTCCGCAAACCAAAAAGATTCTTTGTACCCTTTGAAAAGACCCAACGTTCCCATGCCATTCCCATCGAACAACAGTGAAAGATTCTCTTCTCTTCTTACCACATCATTGCAAATTCTTGCTTTTGGCTGCTGTGCATGTTTCACTCACTCACTCACTCACTCACACAAAACACACGCTCGCTTGTGCGCGCGCGCGCACAAGAAGACTACTTTTAACGTGTTTGATTATGTGTCAAAAAGCTTTACCATGTGGCTGCTGCACATATACTCTGCAATAGGCCAAGCTCACAGTCACAACTCCAAATAACAATTATTCCACACTCGCCACGTGCCTTCCTTAAGTTTGAAGGAGCCTTACCTTATTCTGTTAATCTGTTACCCTATTTATTAATTAGCTGTCTCTCTTCTGCGATATCAACCCGGCCACCATAGCCATAGTTCCTTAAAGCTTCTTCACTAGTTCATTTTGATCGTTTAGCTCCCAAGACTTTTCTTCTACTTAATGGAGACCTTTTGCAGAGTCGTCATCAATAATGCTTCATGGTGCGAGAAGAAACTTACAGAAGATGACGAACGAGTTTATGAACAATATTATGCTTCTGGTGCAGCCTGCAATATTGAAGGGGATGGGGATGATGATGATGATGGAGATTATGACTATGCGCCTGCTGCTTGAAGATCAAGGACAACATTAAGCTTAAGGTTAAGCATATGTTACGTTTTTGGGTTCTTATTGAATCCCCCCAAGAGTTTGTAGCAGGGATTGTGTAGGAATTAATTGAGTAGTAAGAAAAACCCTTTCGGATTTTGATGGTGAGTTATACTTTGGGGTTTTAAGAATGTAGTTCGATCAATTATTAGTTTATAATTTGCATATGGTGGACAATGATTGGAATTTGTTTTATCAGCTTAATGTATGTCATCCAAAGGATAAGCACTCATATTATTATTCCCTTAAAGTTATAATTTCGAAATATCTATAATATTATCATCAGCTTGTAAATTTGTAAGCACTAATGTGGTTTAAAATTACATACATGTGAATAATAAATTTCTAGTTTTCATTATATCATAACGAGATATGTATAACATAGTTATATGTGTATTTTGACATGGTATAAATTAAACAAATAGTGCCTCAAAACAAAATATATATACAAGGAAGAATGATGTCATAGTTTTTGGTAATCAGTGTGTTAGTTTCTTTTGTTGTCTTGCTGATGTCACTGTTTGTATACTTTGTTCCCATGTATTTTGTTGTGGTCTCTCTTTCTATTTATCTTTTAGTATCCATCTAAATTAGAGCTAGTTGAGTTTGTGACAGAAATTATTTTTTCTGAATATTTTTTAATGTTGTTGTAATACATACTCCAACGTTTGAATCAGCCTATGTTAATGCCTAATAATAGGTTATGCAAAAAAGAATTGAAGTCCATTTTTGTCTTTACATTATCCCCCGGTACACTTAGCATTATAAACTTCACTTTTAGTATATTCAACTCCTTCTGTTAACTTGATGGATGTTGACAGCTAAGTGTCGTGCTGAGTGGATTTGTTTACTTTTTTTAACCTATGTGTAAACCATGTGGATGTCTGAAGTGTATGGTGGCTATTGTGAGAGGGAGAATGAAACTCAATCGAATACAAGAGCATCGAACACAGAAGCATCACAGCCATATTAAGCATTGTTAACAGATCCGAACACAGTGAAGACTGGGGGTAGAGTTGGGGATACAGTCGGGCTTGACTTTTAAGAGCCTGAGTTCAAAAATTTGATTCCTCATTTTGAGCCTCATTTCTCAAGCTCAACCCTTATGTGAAGGGTTTAGAGCCGAGCCCGCAAGCCTTTTTTTAAAAAATAAAAAAATTAAACATTATAAATTAATTAAAATATTTTAAAATTAAAAAAATTAAAATCCTCATAATTTTTTAAAAATTAAACAACACACATTTAGAAGTCTAGCAATAAAATTTAAATCTTAGTTAAAAAATAGTTCATTTTTTATAAATACACAAATATAATAATTATAGAAAAAATATCATAAATTTTATACTATATACTGATATTTATTAAATTATATTAAATTAATTTTAGAATAAATTAAAATTAATAATAATATAATGTGTGTAAGATCAAGCGAGCAGGTCATTGGCTTCAAACACGTGTTTCGCCAAAGAAAATAATAATAATAATATTAATAATAATAATATAATAGGACTTAAAGGGCCGCTTGAACCTGAGTCCTTTTTTACAGGGCTTATCAGAGCCAAGCTCTCAAGCTTGATTACCTTAAAAAATTTACTTTTCAAGCCCAAACTTTTATTTAAACAGGGCCTTCAAGCTCGACCCTCTAGGTCCAACCCTTATTCCCGGCTCTATGGGGGGTGAGAGGATCACGAGGGAGAGGACCGGATGAGTGACGATGGTTTTTTTTTTTTAATTTTTGACATGGCATCCACTTGGATTCCATGTGTTTGCCACATGGATTCAATGTGGGCCCCACATCTTTCAAGGATGTTCCCTCCCACTTAATGACAAGGAAAATTGAACCTTTCTTTCAATTTAAAGAAAAAATTATACTAAGATTAAGTTTGGGACAATAGCCATCCAAGGTATAATTTAGGGATGAAAATGAGTTTTATCCCTTCAAAAAATTGAGACTATAAAAATACTTGATTAAAGTTGTGTTTGGTTGGGATTTTTGAAAGGGAGAGGAGTCGCCTCCCCTCATTTGGTTAAAAAATTTTGGAGGGGTGGAGAGCTAAAATAACTCCTTCCCTCCACTTCTCTTATATTGCTCCCCTCCAAATTGAGGTTTTTAAAAAGAAGTTATTTTTTTACTATTTTATCCTTATCCATTTTTTAATATTTTAATTATACCCATAGTTAAAAAAAAAACTCTCCTTCGTATTAGATTATGGTTCACTCCTAGGCCTCAATTGACCTCATTAGATTTTTTTAAAAAAAATTACAATTCATCATGTTTTATTATATATTTAAGGAAGTTATTTATTTTTGACAAAAAATTGTTACCATTGTAATTATTGGTTTAATTTTTTTATTCATATATTGACAATACGATATGATGTGAGTGAATTTTTAAAAAATTATGCAATTTAAATTGAGGTGTAAAATTATTTTCTATAAGAAACAATTAAAAAAACTATTAAACTAACATATAGGGATATAATAGTGATGACTCCCTATTTTGTATTATTATTGATACGTTTTGGTTATATTTTGAAAGTCATTAATGGAAATGAGAAACATTTTCTTACTTTTATAAAGAAAAATTTACTAAGTGCCTTATGTAGATTTATTGTTATATTTTTAAGAAAATTGTTTAAAATAATGAAAATTGAAGTAAGCAAAAATTCTACTTATATTTATTAATTGTGAATAAGTGGAGCATGATAACATTAAAGCAAGAAAGAGAAAGGAGACAAGAAAAGGATGCTTTTCAGTCTAAGACACAAAAACAAAAGCTCCTGCACATTGTTAGAATTTTTATAATTACTTACTAGTGCCATGGCACCACTGAAGGAGTGCCATGGCACCAAATGAATATGCAAAAACACATAGTTTCATTTTTTATGTGAAATTAACCTATAAACACTACTACAAAATAGACTTTTTATATCACATTTTTAGACCTTTTCACATCACAATTGGAGGGGACATTATATTGGGTGACTTAAAATAATGGCTTATGTACATCACAAATTCCTATGATGTGAAAAACCATAAACCATGTCCCCTTTAATAATAAGGGAGATAGTTTCTACATAATTCATGTCTCCATTTTGCTAGATATAGACGTGGTTTTTAAACAAACCACATCCCCCCTTATAGGAGCTAGACGTGGTTTATATGTTTATAAAGAAACCACGTCCCCCTTATTAGTGAGGGGATGTGGTTTCTTAGTCTGTGCCATGTCCCCTTATAGTAAGTGAGATGTGGTTTCTAATTCTGTAGTACATAGGCTGAGAGAGGGGGATGTGGTTCCTCAAGAAACCATGTCTCCTTTAACAATTGAGGGACGTGTTTTTTCATCCATGTTGACAAACCATGTCCTCCTTTGAATAGAGGTGACATAGTTTGTTCTGTATTACGTCTCTCTTTTAATAATGTGACGTGGTTTTTGTAATTTTTTATATACAATTTGCATTTGCTTGACAACCAAAATATAATCTACCAAAGTATGCCATAAAAATAGCCAATTTATACAATGAAAGTCTAGCAAATAGCAACTCATTTACAGCCATTCATAAAACTATCACAATAAAATATATCAAATGTATCGAAACAAGAAAACTATTGTCATCTATTTAAGTGTCAATATTTACAGCCAAATTCTAACATACTACTAGAATGCATTAGTGTTTATATCCTTCTATCTTTCCATTGTTTTTGCCAAAATTCTAACTTAATGGATAAACTAAAAAATCACTATGTAAATAGCTCTTGAAGAAAATAACCTACTAAACTGTGTCAAATATCAATTATGTCTTCACTAGTATAGGGGTATTCATTGTCAAAAAGCTACAAATTTTCATCAAATATTAATTAGATATCCAAATTCTAAAGCCTCACAAAACTAGTATTATTAAAATAAACAACAATGTAACTTACCATGTGTAAATTTTTATCAGTTTTGGATTGAATAATTTCATACATATAATTAATAATATTATATCCATACTCTATACTCCCTATCTAGTGATGGCACTAAAAATTAAAAATTGAACGATAAGCATAAACAAAAATATATATGAAAAAGTTGTGGATAAAAAGTATTGAATTGAAATTATTTACGTTTGGAAAAATTCAAGTCGGTGAGGGATTTTTTTAAGATATATTTTTTGCTGGGTGGTGCTTTCCTCCAATCATATAATATATCTTCAATGCTTTATCATGAAATTTAAATAAAATATAAAGTATAAAAAAAAATAAATATCTAATATTTATAAAAATAATCTTAACTTACATGTTAAATATATTTTCAGTTTCAGCACTCGGTTATTTGTCCATGGAACAAAAGCAATAGATCTCATGCAAATATAGGCATACAATACAAAGAGACCAATGGTAACTATAAAGAGACAAATGAAATTAGTACATGAAAGCATAAAAAAAATCATCAAACTAAATGTGTGTGTGTGTGTGTGTGTGTGTGTGTAAATGAATATAAAAGAACTTGCTCTTCAAGAATTGGGGCCAGATAACATAGCAATTTTGTTTTTGAAATAGTATTGCCCACGTATCTCATCTTATCACTAGTATTATTGTGAGCAGATGTCAAAGAAGCTGGACACAAAAATCTAAATTGATCTTTCCATGGTCTAATATAGAAATTACTGAGCAACCTATTAATAGAAGGATATAAAAATTATTGCATATAAATTAAATAAATAAAAATAAGATAGAATATAGATAATAAAATTACAAGATAGATAACATAGCCCATGAGATTTCCAGCTCCTTCATCAACAAGAATTCCAAGATGTCTTTCTTGTCTATTGCAAAAGGATATGACTTGTCTATACCCACAATTCCTTTAGACATTATCAAATTAATAGGCTTTGTCATTGCCTTAAAAAATTCATATAATTATAACGGAGTAGAGTAGTCCTCAGCATCATCAAAATCCTAATGAAACATGAAATGAATAAAAGTTATATAAGTAATCAAAAAAGAAAATCAAAAAATAACGAAGAGTTTTTCTACCATCAGAATTGTCATCTCTGTGTCAATAAGTCCTTTAAGCCATAAAATGAATTGTCCCAATGCTTCGCCTAATTTTCTAACCTTATTAGTAGGGAATGGCACATTCACACATGCAGTCATTAGGACAAGCATGTATTCTTCTGTAATCCATACGTATTAGACACAAGATTTTTTTTTTGCCTTATACATACATTTTGGAAGCAAATTATGGGCTGAAAGCATTTTACTCAAGAATTCAAGTAACTCTGTAAAACTTGAATTAGTACACTCACTTCTTGACTTTAAATTAACCAATTTCAACATAGCTATCAAGAGCGTAAAATTAATACACCCTGGGTATAAGCGTTTCTTTGTATCACTACGCAAGTAGTCATATACATGTGATTGTGCAAATGTCATCATCCCAACATCAAGAATCATATTCTCTATTCTATCATCCCAATCATTCACAATTCGCTCATTTTGGGACATAGAAGTTGTTCCTGCCTCCCTATGCTATATCCATCTTGTATACTTTAAATTTATCCCATCACAAATTAAGTGCTCTTTTATTTCATCAACACCTAATTCATTTTTATTCATGCGGTTGACATAAGAATAACAATACTTTTCATTTTTGCTATGAACATTTTTCCTAGTAAATTCAAGAAACTAATCCGCACCATTCTCATATTCCTCAGTCATTCTACTACTATTCATTCAACTACGATCTATTTTATTTTTACCTAACAAATCATCACAAAGTCTATCAAATTAACAATTCACTACCTTACTTGTACTTCAATTAGACTCATTTGTAAAAAAAAAAAATTGACAGAGTCTCCCTTTAAAAATTGAACATCCCAAAATTACAACAACTAGAAATCAATAGAACCAACAAGCAATTAAATAAATATTTACCTATTAAAACTAAAAAAATATCAAACTTTAAGCTTATCCAAATTTAATTTCTAAATTAAAAAAATAAGCAGAGTCTCCCCTTAAAAATTGAACATTCTAAAATTACAACAATTATGAACCAATAGATACAGCAAGCAATTCAACAAATATTTCCTATCTAAATTAATTCTCAAACTTAATTCTCAAACTAAATTATCTAAAGTATTATTTTTATTTATTTTGGGTGGAAGGTTTTAATGCTAGTAGGACTTATAATTCTATAATTATAATATTATCTAAAATATTAAGTATTTTAAACATTTATAACTTTTTTCCTTTGAACATTTCATTTTCTCCTTCCTTCCTTCATTCCTATTATTATGGTGTATTTTCTCTTTACAAGATTTAATCATATTTTATATAATATTATATTATAATATTATCTAAAATATTAAGTATTTTAAATATTTATAACTTTTTCCTTTGAGCATTTCATTTTCTCCTTCCTTCCTTCCTTCCTACTATTATGGTGTATCTTCTCTTCACAAGATTTAATAATATGCCACACAATTAGTAGAATTACATCCAAAAATCTTTGAACTTCTAACAACAACATTATTATTTTCCTTTAATTTCAACACAATTATTATGCAACACAATTATGAAAATAATAATGTTGCTGTTAGAAGTTCAAGGATTTCATTTTGGAACCTTCTTTTGTGATGTTATATAACCTTCCATGCATGATGCATTCAAACTTGTCTTGAATGTATACTTTGCCATCCTGGAGAAAGAATCAATTAAGTAGAAAGAAATTTTGGCCTTTTCTTGAAGGCACAAAACAAAACCATGCCTAATCTCACTAAAACAATTTTCTCATCAACTAAAAGATGGTAGCTAGATGTTGTCATCATAAAAAATTTCTCATCTATTGCAGGTCATATGGTTCCTAGTTCAGGCTTCAAAACAAACGCATTAACAAATTACAAGCATTAGTGTGAGCAAAAATGGTAGCTGTAAGCAATGGTATGCAATAAATTGCAGTAGTAAAAAGGCATTTTTAGTAATCAAAAAATCAACTAGATAAGAAATAACTAGAGTTGAAAATGGGATAAATCACATTCTTGGGTCAAAACAAAAATCACATTCTTACATAGAGACTTGTTCATGAAAATAAGAAAACAAGACAAAAAATGCCTAGAGAAAAGGAGAAGAGCTGTCGAGATAGACAAGGAGAAAAGCTGCCGAGATAGACAAGGAGAAGATGAGAGTGGCTAGGTTTCTTCATCTATAGAGCTACCAAGAGAGACAAGCAGAAGATAAGAGAGACAAAGGCAATGAGGAAGTTGGGAGACGAGAAACAAAGAGCGACGTAGGGAGCTAAGAGACAAAAGATAGGGATGAGAGAGTCTATAAGGGAGGGACGTGAGACGAGCTAGAGATAAAGACAAGAGATGAGGGAGTTGAGATGAGAGAGGGAGCTGCAAGATGGAGACAGAGATAGAGCATGGTGATAAGAGTGGGTGCTGACATTGGTTTTGAAAAATGAAAAAGCGGGTGTACGAAGTCCAACAAGTTAACATATTATATGTCCCCTCTTAAAAAGGGGACATGAATTTAAGAATCTATGTAGCTTCTGTAGAATCCATGTCCCCCTTCTCTTAGGGGGATGTAGTGTAACATCCTGAAATTTTAAGACTCGGATTTATAAAAATAAAATAAAATAAAATATCTATAATTAATTAAAATTTAGAATAATTTGATAGAGGTCCAGAGTTTGAATTTTTCTAAGCAAAAGTTTAGTTTTATTTGATTTTTTAACTATGGGAAAAATTACCAAAGTTGACCCAGGCTTTTAGGCAATAATAAAAAATGTTGGGTCATTTCTTGTAATTTTCCCCAAACTTTTGGATCAGCTTTTATAAGGGAAAAGAGATGCAGAAATGCAGAAAAAAAAAAGGAAAGAACAAAATGCAGAGAGAGAGAGAGAGAGAGAGAGGAAGAAGAAAGAAGAAAGAGAGGGAGTTAGGCTCGGATCTAGGAGTCTTTGCGACCGTTGCGAGCTCGGCTACACGATAGGTAAACTCCCTACTTCAATCCTCTTCTCTTTCTCTTGATTTTCTTCAATTTTTGGAAGAGGAGATTTTTGGATTTTGATTCCAAAGGCTTTATTCTTGTAAGCTTTTATTTCTTTGAATCCTAGGGAGTATGTTTTGAGTTTCTATATAGTGATCTAATATTTTGAGTGGATAATTGGATGAAAAGAGGTGTTTTGGGCACAAAATAAATCCTGAAAAATTGGGTTTTTGCTCTTCAATAGTTTAAGCTTATTGATTTAGTTATAATTTTGCTATTTGAGCCTAATAAGATTTAAATTAAGGTTTGGTTTTCATTATAAGGGCTAATGGTAAAAGTTGGTGGTACTAAGTGAAGGTTTTTAATTGATAAAAAATTATATAAATTGGAAATTAGCCTAATGATGTCTAATAAATGGTTTTGGTGGTTAAGTGATATTATGTGAATGGTTGGTTTAATATATAGACTATTGGGATGGATTATGGCTCATAAACCCAAGTTGTGTGGTATAAGTTATAGTCTTCATTAATGCTATTTGACATGATAAGTGATGTGGATCACTTATATATTGTAGGGATTGTTGGTGGAATTTGTTCGGAAGTTAAGGAACAAGCCAAGTTCTATTTTGTACAAAAGGAACCCTTTTGGTACCAAAGGGTTGAGGTAACAGGGGAATTTATATTTTTTATTACTTTGTTTTAGCTATTTTTGAATAAATATTACTAGTTATCATGCATTACATGTTTTAAAAGATTAAATGTGCTTTATAAGGGGTTATGGGGTGCTACTTTGATTATAGTGCAAATATGTTTTCTAATTGTTTAATAACAATGTTTTTATGAAAATGAGATTTATAAATATTATACTACTTTAGAGTGTTGAATGGTCAATACTCAGGAAAGGTAGACAAGAGTAAAAGGCATGATCTCGGTGGGAGTTCACCAATGAGAAGGTGTGGATTTTTGATATTCTATGGCACACTGTCAGTACTCAGGGTTGTCTTACGTATTGTGGGCTCAGTGCACTAAAGTGGTTAGTGTATTGAGTGTTCGACACCTCTCAGTGGGGGAGGGAATCCAACATATGAAGTGTGAGGTTGAGTGCCTAGGCCAAGGTAGCCCTCACATGGAAAGTAAGTTGGACTGGCTCTGGGAGGGAGTTAGCTTTAACTGCTTAGGATTCACGTCGAAGGGGCATAGGAGATTCGGTGGATTAGATCATGCCTTAGATTATGTTTTGTGCCTGTGGAGGTACAAGTAGATATAAGGTTTACCTGCGAGTTAAAGAGTGCCAGGGGGCATTCTGTTGGTCATGAAAGGCCATACCAGCCTAGGTCATGCATTCATGCATTTTAAATGGCTAAATTATATACTATGTTGAATTTATTATTCGTTTATTTGATTATGGCTTACTTTGTAATAATTAATGTAGATTTCACTGTTACTGAGACTGTGGTTGTCTCACCCCTTTCTTTTTAATATTCTAGGTCCAGGCGAAGGATCCAGTGGTGGACAGGGAAAGGAGCAAAGCTAGGGGTTTGCTTGTGATTTGTAAAGAACTGCAACCCCTTTCTTTTGAGCAAATATATTGTAATGTATTTAAGATTAGGGTGCCAATAGGATATGATTATGTGTGTGTGTGTGTGAATATGTGTGGATTGTGTGCTTGTGTATGAATTTTTATCTGTTTGCAGACTTGTGGCTAGGAAACTTGGTTATGGTGTGTGGTTTTGATGGATTTACTTAGTAGACCAAGTTTCTATTACAAGCAGATCTTTATTTTGATATATATGTGATTTTATAAGCAAATGCAAAGTGGTTGCATTGCAAATGGTGTGCTATGGGCAAATATATAGCTTGGATAGAGAGAGTGGGTGCGTGGGCCCCACAACGAGCTCTCAGCCAAGTGAAAATGTTTAGCATATGTATTTATATAAATACATGGTATTTGGATTGATTTGTGACCACTCTTGTATGATTTGTGCATTTTGGGCGTCTAGGGTCCATTTTGGAAAATGGCATCTGGGTGGTCAAATTTTGATGTATAGAGGTTTTCCATCATTTGAATGTTCTTTCAGGTGTTTTTAATCTTATTTGACGTGTCCAAAGTGTTCCCACAGGTTTGTGACCATTAGGATGAGATTTGGACAATTTTGAAAATGGTTTTTACCAAAAAGTTGCACTTTTACATCTGGATGTCCAAATCTTAATCCGACCGTTGGATTTCTCTAAAATTTGGGTAACAAGTAAAACCTTTTACAAGCTTTGTGTGAGCTTTAGAATCACGTCAATCGGATATCGGACGGAGAAACGATGCACTCCGGAATTTGGTCTGGAGGTGCTGTCATGACAGCTACAGTGTTGATTTTATAACCTGCACAAAATTCAATCTGTCCGTTGGATCTTTTCAAAATTTAGTATGCTAATAGTATTCTTTAAAAGTAATATGTGGGCTTTGGAATCACTCTGATCGGAGTCAGATGATGAAATGGTGCACTCCGGAAGTTGGTCCGGAAGTGCTGTCATGACAGCTTTTTAGCTGTCATGACAGCAAAAATAATCAAATTTTTAACATGTCTAATTTTAAATCCGACCGTTGGATCTTTTTGAAATTTGGTCTACTTATAGTACCCTTTGAATGTGACTTGTGAGCTTTAAAATTTCTTCGATCGGAGATCGAAAGGCGGAACGGCGCCTCCCAGAAGTTGACCCAGGAGGGCTGTCATGATAGCAATTTAATGCTGTCATGACAGCATATTTTTACCCTTCTTTTGTCTAACTTCATTCCGTACGCTATAGGTAGAACCTAAAAAATTTTTTTTAAAGGCTTTAAATGTTTAATTTTCCATTGTATATTTGCTTAGTGATTTAAATGGTTTGTTTCCTAAGTTGGTTTTAGGATTAACTCCTTAACCACACTTAGTTTATTTGACTTGTGTAATTTTTGGATAACACTCGAGGCAAGTGTTACATGTAGATTCTGACAAAACCACATTTCCCCAGACAGGAGGGGGACGTGGCTTAATAAACAACAACAACAAGCCTTTATCCCACTAGGTGGGGTCGGCTACATGGATTGCAAGATGCCATTGTGCTCTATCATTTATCAAGCTTTTAGGAATATTATTAATTAACAGATCACATTCAATAACTTCCAAAAGTATTCTCTTAGGCCTTCCTCTACCTCTCTTAATCAGACTCAAAGTTATATGTTCCACTCTTCTCACTGGTGCCTCCCTTAGTCTTCTTTGTACATGCCCAAACCATCTCAACCGATTTTCTACCATTTTTTTTCAATAGGTGCCACCCTCACTTTTTTGCGTACATGCTCATTTTGAATTTTATCTTTACGTGTATGTCCGCACATCCATCGTAACATTCTCATCTCTGCTACTCCAACTTTATGCTCTTGTTGTCCTATTAGAGCCCAGCATTCACTACTATATAACATTACCGGTCTGATAGCAGTGCGATAAAACTTTCCTTTAAGTTTATTAGGCACCTTACGGTCGTAAATAACTCCTTTAGCTTTTCTCCAATTAAACCACCCAGCTTGAATTCTATATGAAATATCTCCACTGATTTTGCCATCATTTTGAATAATGGCTCCTAAATATCTAAACTTTTCCACTTAAGGTATAATTTGATCTCCCAATTTCACTTCCAAATTATTGTCGAATAGTCCTTTACTAAATTTACAATATAAATATTCTGTCTTACTTCTACTTAGACGAAAACCTTTCAACTCCAATGTCTTCCTCCATAACTCAAGTTTGCAATTAACCTCTTCTCTTGTATCTGCTATAAGAACTATATCATCCGCGAAGAGCATACATTTCGGAATTTCCCCTTAAATTTGTTCCGTCAAAACATTTAAGATCAAGTTGAACAAATAAGGACTCAGAGATGATCCCTGATGTAGTCCAATCTTTATAGGAAAATCCTTTGTTTGACCACTAGGCGTTCTTATACTAGTTTTTACCTCCTCATATATATCTTGTATGGCTTTAATATAAGCAATCCGTACTCTTTTTTTTCTAACGCTTTCCAAAGCACTTCTCTTGGTATACAGTCATAAGCTTTTTCTAAATCAATAAAAACCATGTGTAGATCTTTATCTTTACAACGATACTTTTTCATTAATCCCCTTAGTAGATAAATCGCCTCTGTAGTTGATCTACCTGGCATAAAACCAAACTGATTCTCAGAAATACTTGTCTCCAATCTCAACCTGTGTTCAATTACTTTCTCCCCTTAATTTCATTGTGTGGCTCATGAGCTTAATCCCACTATAGTTAGTACAATTCTGAATATCTCCTTTATTTTTATAAATAGGAATTAATGTACTTTTCCTCCACTCATCAGGCATTTTCTTGGATCGTAAAATTACATTAAATAACTTAGTTAACCATCTCACCCCTTCTTCACCTAAACATTTCCACACTTCGATAGATATACAATCAGGTTCGTTGGCTCTACCATTTGTCATTTTCTTAAGAGCTTCCTTTACCTCCTTATCACGTATTATTCGATAGAATGACAAATTTTGTTCTTCTTCACCAGTTACTAAATCCTCCAAGTTACTAGATGAACCCTCTCCATCATTGAAAAGTTTAGAAAAGTAAGTCTCCCATCTATTTTTAATTTCATCATCTGTAACTAAAGTTCTTCCCTCTTCATCCTTAATACACCTTACTTGTTCTAGATCTCTTAATTTTCTTTCCCTACTCTTGGCAATCTTATAAATATTTCGCTCTCTTTCTTTCGTCTCAAGTCTCTTATAAAATTCTTCAAAAGCTTTAGAGCGAGCTTCACCCACAGCTCTCTTAGTTTCCTTCTTAGCCATACGGTACCTCTCCCAATTTTCCTCATTGTTACACAAATGTATGGCTTTAAAACAGTTCTTCTTATACTTGATTTTATCCTGTACACTATTATTCCACTACCAAGACTCCTTATCTCTCGGACCAGAACCTTTTGATTCTCCCAAAACTACTTTTGCAACCTCCTGTATCTTTTTAGCCATATCCTCCCACATGATGTTAGCACTTCCCTGAGATTCCCAAATCCTTTATCCAAAAGATTTCGCTTGAAAATATCTTACTTCTCACCTTTTAATTGCCACCACCTAATCCTTAGTACTACTACTTGTCGACGTTTTTGGATTTTACTCATAATACACACATCAAGGACTAGGACCCTATGTTGTGTCGTTACAACATCTCCGGGGATCACCTTGCAATTTTTACAAAGTCTTCTATCTGTGTTCCTAACCAAAAGAAAATCAATCTGTGACCTTGAGGCTCCACTTTTGTAAGTGATGAGATGCTCATCTCTCTTCTTGAAACAAGTGTTGGCAATCTTAAAATCATATGCCAATGAGAAATCAAGAAGAGTTTGTCCTTCATTGTTTAGCTCTCCAAAACCAAAACCACCATGCACCCTCGCATACTGACCAGTTTCCCTCCCGACATGCCCATTAAAGTCTCCTCCAATAAAAATCTTTTTACTCTGTGGTATGTGTCAAATCAACCCCTCCAGATCCTCCCAAAATAATTCTTTAAGACTAGCTTCTGTCCCGACTTGCGGCGCATAAGCGCTAACAATATTAACAGTCTCACGTCCAATTATCATTTTTAAGGAAATAATTCTATCTCCAATTCTGCTAACTTCTACAACGTTCTTCTTCCACTCCTTATCTATAATAATGCCTACTCCATTGTGTGCACTTACTTTTCCTGTATACCAAAGTTTGAAACCTTGAATATCCTTAGCTTCTTCTCCATGCCATTTTGTTTCTTGCAGGCAAAGGATATTGATTTTTCGTTGAATCATAACTCCGATAACCTCTATAGATTTACAATTCAATGTCTCAACATTCCAAGTACCAAATCTAATTTTGCTCTTATGGACTAACTTCTTTAGCCGCGTGCGTCCAGAATGATGCGGTAGCCCTTGCTCATTTAACACTACATCCGGGCACCGATACAGCGGCTTTAACTCACTTATCACTGTACTCGAGCCATGCAACGCGTTACTTACGGGCAACGACCTAGCATTAACATTATAATGTCTATTGTCCATGTTCATGATAGATTCAACAAAGTTTTACATTGGCTGTTGATGGCCTAACACAACCCTCCTCCTTTACCCGGGCTTGGGACCGGCGTGGCTTAATAAAATTTTAAAAAAAATAATTTTTTTCAATCCACATTCTCTTTTCATTTGGGTGACATGGATTGTGTTATTTTTAAGTCCCATTTTCAAAATGTAATGCAAATTAGGATAGTAGAATTACCTTTTTGTAGTAGTAATAACTCATTTTTCTAGACTAGAAGAGGCATTTTTCAGTTGCTGCAACTTGAGAAAACCTTAGGAGCGTAAGAGGAGGAGTTTTAAAGCTCAAGATCAAGAAGTGGAGAAAATATTCATTCTACCTCACCTTTTTAGTGGTTTCTCTTCTTCTTTTTCTCTATGCTAATAGTTTTGAATCTTTTCAATGTTATTGTTATGTTCATATCAACTATGTATAGCTAAATCTTCTTGTTCTAGAGGACTATGAACCTATTTGTGTAAATAACTTTGGATTTACCATTTAGTTGTTGAGAAATGAAGTTTTGATTACTTGTTCTTGAGCTATATTATTCTTATTTAGTAATTGGCTACCACTAGGTGAGATTTAGGCATTTGGGTTGAACCTTGAAAGAGGAGACTCAAATTGAACTTTAAGAACTAGTTGTCTAAGATTAGTTTAGCTAATTTGCCATTAGAATAGAAATGTATCTAATGGACCTAAGTAATCCTCATGGTTTAGGGTCTCTAATGCAATTAATTAATTAAGGTAATACTTTTCTTTAATTAAATTAATTAGGATCCTTAGTAATCGGAAGATACTTTGGATTAATTTAAATTTTCAAATTATCAAAACTAAATTTCAAGACAATTAATGTGATAATGAGAAGGTTAGGAAGCAATTAGGAAATTAGGACTCTAGAACACTCTTCTCTTAATTGACTTTAGTTGTTTGTGGATTGAAAGTTATTTTAATTGATCACTTTTAATATTTTCATTTTAATTGTTCTAAAATAAATCTCAAGTTTTATTAGCTTAACGTAAATAAATTTAAAAATTTAATGTCTAATCACCATTTTTAATTAATTTTATGAGAGATTGACCTTGATTTACCACTAGCTTAAATTGTGACTTGTACACATGCGATGTCTCTTAATTTTTGTGGGCATCAAATAGTAAATTAGTAATTATCTCTCCTCCCCTCCTAAACCAAATAAAAGATTATTAAAAACTCCTCACCTCTCCTTCCCTTCAACAAAACCAAACAAGATGATATTAAAACCTTCCCCTTCCCTCTTTTCCCCACCCCTCAAACCAAACACACCCTAAAAGTTTAGTGATGAGTCACATATTTTGTATACTTTTATTTTATATTTGTGACCATATTTTATTAGTTTAGACTCTTATATACATTATTTTTACAATAGATTTGATCATCGATACATTTGCATTGAGTTTTGGCATTAAGGGCATTTTGATCATTTTGCACATTTTTTTTGAAATTAAATTCTTTTTATCAGAAATTTCAATTCCTTAGCACATTTTATTACTTGAAAAATTTTTATTCCCATTTTTAAGACTTTGTTTGGTTCAATTGCATTAGATTAATTTAGCTTTAGTTACTTTGTGTTTTTAAAAAATTAATGGGCCAATTTGGTAATTTCTTCTTCTATTATTTTAAATCAGCTTTTTTTTTTTTTTTTCAATTTCAGCACAGAACAAAGCGCAGAAAGAGAATGATATGCATGCGCACGTGATCGGTTTCTCATTCGGAACAAAATGCAGGGCATTATATCATCTTCTCGGAGGGGGGGTCACCGAAAATCGTTCTTCCCTCAAGCTGATCTCCACCTGACGCAGAAAAACACTCATCTCTCGCGGAGTTCGAGTTCGGTCACGGCGAGAGACACGATCACTCTTCTCCTCTCATCATCCTCTAAGGTTCAGAGTCCAGCTCATCGCACGCACACCATCGCACAGCCGCTGCATGTCTTCCTCTGAGTTCAGTCCGTCGCACACAGTCATCGTACAGGTCTTCTCGGCCACCTCACATGAATAAACACTCATCTTCTTCTCAGTCCAATTTGGTCACCATCGCTCATCTTCATCTTTCATTCAGCTGGTCACACGCAGATCACTCATCTGTCCTCTCGGTTTCATAGTTCGTCGAAGCTCATGATCACTCATCTCTCCTGTCGGTCGCGCAGTCATAGCAGCTTCTTTTAGACATCTCCCTCAATCAGTTGTTGAAGAGATCAAATGAGGAGCTGAATTTCTTCTAGAGTTCTTCAAGGGAGATTAAGCTTTCAGTTAAGTTTTCTTAATTTCTTTCCAATTCGGTTCTGTTGCAATTCACCTCTAAGTTCTTTAATTTATTGTTGCTATTGACTTGATGATTTATGGTTGATTTCATTCCTTAAGAGACGTAGATGCTATAAACTGGCTCTTTAATTGGAGTATGCACATTATATGTTTGAATTTATGCTTCAATGGTTATTGTTATGTAAATGCTAATCTATCCAATCCTTGTGATGATATCTAAACCATAGAGCTTTTGTTTAGGTTTTGAATTAAAATTAATTGCTCAATTCTTAATTGGTTCTAAATTTTAGAATATGGTCAAGGCAAGGCAAGGTCTAATTCTTGAGTCAAGTCATTGCTTGGCATAATTTTTATTAGTATTGTGTCATGATTTAAGCCATAATCACCTAGTCCCAATGGTAATTAGATATTTAACTTAATGTCAAATGAGTTGTAAATATCGAATGAATTGAACTTAATTAGGATTCTATGATGGTGAAAGTGGATTCAAACCTTGAAGAATTCACTTGTTTGCTTAGTTAAATCAATTTCACTTCAGTCCACATTTTTCATTTAAAATTAAAAAAAACTAAAATTTTTTTCTTAATTTTTGTCAAACTAATAGTGACTTTAAGTTGTAAAATGTTTTATGAATTGAATTTAGTTGTTTAAGCTTGCTCTCTTAGGATTTTAATGATTTAGGGTGCACTCAACTACATTTTAGTTTTTTTAAGAAACTTGATATGACTAGGGCTTTTCATTTAGTCTTTTTTTTTTCTTTTTTCTTTTTTTTTATAGGATTTGCACATTAATAACTTGGTAGACTGCTAGTTAATTTATCTGCACACTATTTACCTTTACAATAGGACTATTTATATTTTTTAAAAAATAAATTTAAACGATTATAAAAATTATAATTTTTTGACATGAAAAATTATTAGGATTTGTAAAATTTATTATTTAATTTTAGAAAATATGATAAAATAGACAATTTTTTTATAAGTAGATAAATATAGTTCCCCTTAGCATTACAGGACAAAAATGCCCTGAAACTTTTTCTCTAGGAGTGTCTGACATTTTAAACTATTTTTAGAATATTTTTACTTTAGAAGTTTCAAAAAGAGAGCATTTCTGCCTCACTGATAAATATAAAAAACATTGACCATTAACCCAAAGTTTGATTAAGGATATTTTTATATTTTTCCTTCCTTCCTTTTGTGTTTAGTAACCAATTTCATTCTCTGGTGAATTCTTTAAGTTTTCTTCCTTTAACAAATGAAAACAAAGCTCAAAATCTGTAGAAATGAAGGAGGGCAAAGTAATAAAATACTTTGGTCAAACTTCAATTAACCGTCAACATTCTCCATATTTAATAGCAGGGAAAAATGATCTTTTTTTTAAAACTCACATAAAAACACTTTAAAAAAAATTAAGATGTCAGGTGCCTCTAAAGAAAAGGTTTTAAGATAGTTTTACCCTTTAACCCTTTTCCTAACATGAATTTTTTGATTCACAAAATTTGGGTCCTCATCATCGTATAAGAGGAATTTAATTCCTTTCACTTGACCCAAGTAGGTAACTAGTTAGGTACTATTAGTATATATAAGTATTCCAATTCACTATTATTTTCTTTTGGTTTTTTTTGAAAAATTTTCACCATACTCATGGATTATAGATCTCCATATCTGTCCATTGGCACGAACCACATATGCTCTCCTCAAAGTATCTACACTCCATGCAAAAAATGTGTGATATAGCTAGTAATTTAAGTCAAACCTGATAGAACAGCTCAAACTTACCCCAAAAATATAGGCTCGAGACTAAAAAAATAATATTTTTTAATGTTTGAATTCAGGCCAAGGCAAATTGGGTACAAGCTTGGCCCAAATACTCAAATAACAAAATAGTATTTTAGAAAAATATAAACTATCATAAATATTAATTAATTCTTTAAGTTTTATGGCATTTTATATTAAAATATCATATATTTGAGTGCATTACTATAGTTATTTGTTAGAAAATTAAAAAATTTATATTTTCATATTTTTATTATTTTTTATCAATAAAATATCTCAAAATAATATTTAAAATATATTTTAAAATTGATTTATATATTTTAAGACTTTATACATCATTTGAGTATCCAAAAAAAATTTTATATTTTTAAAAAATGAGATAATTAGTTTTAAAGTAAAAATTAAATTAAAAATAATTTTAAAAATAAAATTTAGGGACGTACAAATTCTCAGCTCTACTACTAGATAAATATAATAAATAGAACAATATTTTGGATAATTATTTAGTTATCACCTATGTCAAACTTGGTTAAAAATTAAAGATAAACTGGAGTAAATACTCCTTGTATGTAGGAATTAAACATTATAAAAAGTTAAAGAAAAAATTCTAAAGAATATTATTTTACTCATAATTAAATGATTTTGTTTTATAAAATATAATGATGACTATTTTTCTCATATTCTTAAAAATGAAAAGTACAGTTTAGCCAAAGGTTATTTAAAACTTTGAACTAATTGGGACAATAATTTTAAGTTAGTGGTCTAACCATAAATTGAAAAATTAATTAAGTTAATTATGTTGCTAGAGTATTAATGGATCTATTAGATTGTTTGGACAGCTTTAGGATGGGCTAGGATGGCTATCAGGCCAATCAAGGCATAAGGGAAGGCCCCAAAAATTTAGGCCTTTTAAATCTGTGCAATTCACCAAAGCTCAATGTGTCACAGCAGACAAACATAAAGTTGGTTTAAGTGAACGTGAGCCGGACATGAAAACAGAAGGAAAGAAAAGTAATTTTGACTAGAGCAAGGGAGAAAGAAGAAGGGTCTACTAAGTAGAGTTGAGAAAAAAGGTCGAGCTTGAAGGGTAAGCTTTGAGGCCCTATTTAGATAAGGTTTTAGGCTTGAAAAATTGGTAGATTTTTTGAAAATAGGGCTTAAGGTAGTGTGTTAATTATGCATATCATTATATAACCATATGTGTGGATTTATGAGATATGTTATATGATTTACTATGCCACTTCACATACGCACAAACTGTTCTCATCACGAGTAGTTGATTAGACTATTTAGTTACTGAGTCCTCGACTCACCCTGTGGTTACATTTTACAAGTGAAGGTTTCTATAAGGGTAAGGAAAAGGAAGGTGTAACCAAGCATTGAGGGGATTATCTCTCAATTGTATAGTCCTTTCATTAAAATTTTGGTTTGTAATGAATATTATATACACATGCCAACTGAGACATATTTATACAATTTTGTGACGCACTTGTATGATTATTGTTGTGGCTGTGGGTATCTCAACCTAAGTTTGGTATATCTATGTTGGAATGGTTATGAGAGGTTGAGATATTAGTATAAGTGTTAGTTTTGTATTGATTTATGTATTTGATTGGCCATTAGAGTGTTTATGAGAACTTGTTACCCTTTTGTAAAATTATGTTGAAAATTGGGGTTTTAGATGGCCAATTCTTGTCTAGACTGTTATGGTTAAGATTTAAATGCTTGAATAAGTTGTTTGTGGTCCATTTAAAATAGTTCAAGTGGTTTCACCATTATTGGCAATTGGTTTGGGGGTTTGGGCACTTTGGTTGTGTTTTTGAAAGAAAATAAGCCATTTTAGGTTCGGGTGTCCAAATCTCATTTGACTCAGTGTTTGGGTGTGGAACTGGTGCCAATAGCTAGGTGGCTCTAAGAGCTACATGTGAATACTCGAATCACTTGAACCAAACGTCTGATGGCAAAATGGCGCGATCAGGAAATTGGCTTGAAGAGCTATCATGACAGCATTTTGCTATCATGACAATGGTTGCGCACAAGGCACAAAGAGGAGGCATTCCCCCTTGTGTAGTCCGCCATGGCACACTATGGCTATGTGGTTAAAATATTTTTCTACTTCCGTTGGCTTATTTAAATTTTAAATTATAGTTTGAGCTTAAACAATATTTTAAAAAGGGTTTTTCTTAGGATTCCTTTTCTCAAACATTTTCTAACCCTTGTGTCATGATGACAATTTGCCTTAGGATATGACTAATCCCAGTTATCATAACATTGTTTGTATTTAGTTCTCAATATGTTTGGTAATGTCAGGGATGACATTACAATTTGGCATCAGTTTCAAGCACTGCAAGATTGGTATATGTGATTGAAATCTTTGATTGACTTGTTTGTTGCATTCATGTGTAGAGGTTGGCATATCTATTCGTTACACTTACCTTTCCTTTATATAGTTGTTTAGTTTGTCCAGTTACCATTTTTATGGTTACTTCCATCCTTAAGAGGGGAGAGAGGATGGTAAGAAGAAGAATCGCCAGAACTGCTACAGGTGGTAACCTATTTAATATCGAAATTAATGAGCTACCACCAAAGAATCACATCCTGACTAGTCAGAACTTAGAGAAACCTAGAAATAAGCCATAGGGAAATGAGGCCTTGATATTGGAGATGAGAAACTTAATACAAGAGAATCGCAATACGATACGAGGTCAAGGTGTGCTTGAAATAAAAGGGTGAAAGGAGACAATAGAACTATTAAGAACGAAGAGGAGATGTATGAGGAAGAAGAAGCATATGAAGAGAGTACACCCAAGCAATCTGGAGCGATAGGTGGTAACAGTTCATAAAGTTCCATAGACCGAGTTTGGAAGACTTTCTCAAGGATTCATCCGCCTAACATTGATGGAATAATGAAGGAGGGTGAAGCTAAGGATGAATTAAATGGATAGAGACAATCTTTGAGGTTATACCATGTTTAGAAGAGTAGAAGGTGACTTTAGCCTCTGTATTGTTTGTGAAAGAGGCTAAGCATTAGTGGAAGCTGGTAAGACTAACGAGTGAAGTTAAATAGACTTGGGATGAATTCAAGGAGTGATTCTTTAACTTATATTTCTTGTTGGCCTCCAAAGCTTAGAAAGAGCCTGAATTTCATGAGTTTAAGTAAGGGAACCTATACGAAGAAGCTTTCATAGCAAAGTTCAACCAACTATCCATGTACTCCACTTATCTCATGGAAAATGACAGTTTAAAGTAGATGGTTGAGAGGCTTTTTGAAAAGATAAAGCCTAAGTATAGACAACAACTAGCACTGTTTTGGATCAACTCTTATTGTGAAATGTGTAACAAGTTGAGGATAGCACAAGAAGAGGAAGAGAGGCAAAGACCGAAAAGAGAAGAGATAGCTAGGGTAGGTTTTTTCAATCTCTTGGACTTACTGGTAAGTAAGCAAGAGAACTAGCTTTAGCTTCAGTACTTCTAGGAGCCTTGGGAAGAAGAAGATGTTTCAGAAGGGATCTCAATCCTGAAGATCATTCTAAAGGAGTAGTAGACCTAGAAACAATGTTAGAGGTTTACAGCCATCTTAACAGGCTCCAACTATGCCAGTACCGACTCTTAGCTCAACTAGAACCCCACAATGCATAAGTATGGAAGATATCACATGGACAAGTGCTAGACTTGTTTTAAGTATGGCAAAATAGGGCATATTGCTAAGTACTTTAAAGATGGCAGAGTGGGTACTACAGAGTAGACATCCACCATTCCTGGGAGAGTGTTTGTGTTGTACCAGGAGGAGGCTTGCATGATTGGTTGCAAAAGGATTCACTCAAACTCATAATGTAGATTATAATGAAATCTTTTCCCCAGTCACAATGGCCAAATCAATTAGAATCCTCCTTGCCATTACAGCATATTATGACTATGAAATATGGCAGATGGATGTTAAAACAGCATTTCTTAATGGACGTCTACTTGAGGAAGTTTACATGACACAACTTGAAGGTTTTGTGCATCCAGAGGACTTTGGAAAGGTATGCAAGCTTCAAAGATCCATTTATGGATTGAAGCAAGTATCTCAAAGTTGGAATCCAATTTTGATGAAGTAATCAAAGAGTTTAGATTCATTCAAAACATTGATGAACCTTGTGTTTATAAAAGGGTTAATGGGAGCACAATTATATTTCTAGTACTATATGTAGATGATATCCTACTCATTAAGAATGACATTCCTACCTTACAAAATATCAAATCTTAGTTGGGAAAATCTTTCTTTATGAAGGACTTAGGTGAAGCCGCTTACATCTTTGGGATCAAGATCTATAAAGATAGATCTAAAAAGCTGATAAGCCTAAGTCAGAGCACATACATAGACAAGATACTGCATAGGTTCAGTATATAGGATTTAAACAGGGGTTTCACCCCCATGTCTCATGGCATTTATCTCAGCAAAGACTAGTGTCCTAATACACAAAATTAGGGGGATCGCATGAGTAAGGTTCTATATGCCTCGACAATTGGATCTATCATGTATGCCATGCTATGTACTCGACCAGATGTTTCATTTGGCTTAAGTATGACCAACATATATCAAGCAAATCTAAGAGAGGATCATTAAACTAGGGTTAAGAATATCCTAAAGTACCTAAGAAGGACTAAGGATTTATTCTTGGTATATGGCAAATTGGATGATGAGCTAGTTGTAATAAGTTACACAGATGCAAGCTTCCAAACTGACCAGGATGACCTTAAATCACAATCAGGATATGTGTTCACCTTAAATAGTAAGGCAGTGAGCTAGAAGAGCTCAAAGAAGAGTACAAAAATTGATTATACAATAGAAGCTGAGTATATAGTAATATCAAATGCAATTAAGGAAGCCGTTTGGATCAAGAAGTTCATTACTAAACTAAGAGTGGTGCCTAGGATCTTAGATCTAATAAACTTATTCTGTAACAATAACGATGCAATTGCACATAGCAAGGAGCCAAGATCACACCAAAAGACCAAGCATATACACAAGCGTTTCCACCTTATCAGAGAGATTAATGATGAAGGTGATATAAAAATATCTAAAGTAGCAAGAGAAGATAATGTTGTTGATCCTCTTACAAAGCCTCTTATACAGGCAAAGCATGAGTGTCATGTCAGGACACTAGGAATTAGATAAATTAATGATTGTACCTAGTGCAAGTGGGAGGATGTTGGAAATTGTGCCCTAAGGTCAATTATTGTACTATGCATATTATTATTTAATAAATTTCTCTTTTATTATCATATTCATGTTCATTATAATAACTGTATCCTTAAATAAACTATAATGATTGTCCTAAATATCTCTTGTTGATCATCTATGAGGGATCATAGATGAAACAAAACTAGTATGACTTTAATTAATTATAGAAATACAAATCAAATTCATAGGCACTTGAAAGAGTACAAGGTGCTGGAATAACCCACTATAGGAAAGTTGCATGGTACAAAAACATAAGCTTATCTCATATGTAACTATATCACTAAGCCCTTTGACCTGAGATCATCATGGATTCCTATATGATGACCACTAAACTTTGACCTAGTCAAAAGTTACCTTTAACCGAGTGATCATAAAAGCTATACTTAAGTTTAGTGATATTCATGTAGAGGAAGATGAGTGGTCAAGATGAAATTTGTCCCGCATATTAAGTGAAAGATATTACTAGATCCCTCGATGAGTAAGACTAAGAAAATGTATGGCTATACTATAACAAAAAGGGTTTTTCCATTGCTAAAGTCAGTCCACTTAAAGATCAAGAAAGTAATGGTCAGGTAAAGGAGAATAACAATTTCATGTCTCATACTTGATCGAAATATTGCGTGGTAAAAGGGATATGATATGGTTGCATGATAGATTACATAGGATCATTGATCCCTATGTGAATTGGGTAGTTATAATATAATATATTTGTTATATTATATTATATTATATTATGTTATGTTAGTTTTAAATTTAGTTTTATATGATAGATTAAATTTAATAACAAGCATGATATGAGAGAATATCATGTTAGTTTTATAATTTAAATTCATAAGATAAGTTTAAATTAGATATGATATCATCGATTAAATTTATGATATAAATTTAATTAAATTTTTGTGGGCTCTTTAAGCGAAAGACGAAAACCCTAATCTATATACTATATATAGATAGGTATGTGCTTTATGAACATATAGAGAGTTAAAAAAGTTCTAATAATTAAATACTTTGAGAGCCACAAAACACCTTAGAGAAAAAAAAAACTAACGCTCAAAGAATGGATGCTGGGAGCACTAACACACTGTTCGAGTTTGAGAGCTGTTCTTGTGGATACTAGTAGAGGGAGCAAATTTACATTATCAACTTCTGAGATCCAAACTCTTGAAGAGAACACGCGTCAAGTTTAAAGAATTAAAAGGTAACTCTTATATCCACCTTGACATAAATGAGTTTGTTCGGTCCATATCTGGATAGGAATTTTAAAATTTTAATCTTCCACTACACCTCCCTATCCAACATGGAGTGGAGTTCTCTATACCATGTACTGAGGCAGGCGAGCCATGTGCCGTAGTGCATGTATAAATTTTTACATTTATGAGATTGCAAAATTAGATAAAAAAAATGAGAAATGGGATAGAGAGAACTTGGAAAGATGATGAGAGATGACTGGTGGGTGCTTGGCCTCAACCATTAGACCACATTGGAAGCATTTGGAGCAAAACTTAGCTTTGGGTAAGCTTCCTTCACTTCTCCCTCTCCCTCTATACAAGTTTTCTGATGATTCAGGTATCTTAGGGCTATGATTTCATGTTTTCTTGGGTAATGGCTGAACCCATTACCTTAGATAAGGTTTTGGGGAGTTAAATCAAGCTTCTAAACCTATATTTATGGATTATATAAAGAGTTAGAATTTTTTATTAGGGTTTTAACGAACTCTAGGTAGAAGTTGGATGATGAAAAAGAATGTGGGAAACATAATGGTGTTGTTTATGTGTTGGGATGTTAAATAGGGTTAATGTAGTATGTTAGAAGGATTTTTGGGGCTAAATTAAGGTTTTGAGCATAATGGATACCCCTAGTTGTATTATAAATAGGGTGATTAGTGAAAGGATTTGACAATTAAGGATTTAATTGTGTAGATTAACCCTTGATCAAGCATTGTGGTACTAGTAGACGCGTGTGAAACCATTGATTGACCACAGTAACCCTTTTAATGATAAAAAGATTGAGATAACTAAATTGTCCAATCTCCTTTTTTGTGTATTTGGATGGTAGTGTGTTCGATATAGAAGTTATGTTTTGGTTTAATACTAGACAATTATTAATATGAAATTATGATTTTGAAGTTATGTGAAGTGAAATGAAAACTTGTTCTGATGCTTTTATATTTAGAAAGATAAAAGCTATTTTTATGTAATATTACTTGTGAAATTTTATGGTTTAAGCGGAAATGAGAAATTGTGATCAATGATATATTAGGGATATGTGTTGGGTGTATTAAGCATATTTGGCATGATCATTGTAGGAGAGTGAGAGTTCACTCTAGTGTATTATCAAGACATTGTTTAGAAATCCATATGGTACACTGACACTGTGAAGGCCTTGGTACTCAGTATTATATTATTTAGAAGTCCAGTACTACAAATGGTAGATTAGGCATCGACACCCTTAGTAATTGTGGACAGGTGAAATATGTGGTCCATAGTGGGCGAAGGAACTCTTGGCCAAGGCTGCCTCTACTAATCACGAGCTTGGCCGGTCTAGTTATATGGACTTGGTCTTATCGAATTATCAACCCACAGATTTAGTCAGAAGACATAAGGAGGGTATGAGATGGTGTGTTGATCATATATGTCATTCTATAAACATATGTGTAGATTTATAAGAGATGTTATATGATTTACTATGACACTTCACATACGCATTAACTATTCTCATCACGAGAAATTGATTAGACTATTTGGTTACTAAGTCCTCGACTCACCCCATGGTTACATTTCATAGGTGAAGTCTTTAATAATGACAAGGGAAAGAAGGTGCAGCCGAGCATCGAGGGGACTAACTCTCAGTTGTATAGTCCTTTCATTAAAATTTTGGTTTGTAACGAATATTATATGCGTATGCCAACTTAAAACATATTTACATAATTTTGTGACACACTTTGCATGATTTTTGTTGTGAATGTAGTTATCATAACCTAGGTTTGATGTATCTATATTGGAATGGCTATGAGAGGTTGAGATATTAGTGTAAATATTAGTTTTGTATTGACTTATGTGTTTAATTGGCCATTAGAGTGTTCATGAGAACTTATTACCCCATTGTGAAATTATATTGAAAATTTGGATTTTGGATGCCAATTCTTGTCTGGACTATTATGGTTGTGATTTAAATGCTTGAACAGGTTGTTTGTAGCCCATTTGAATTGATTCAAGTGGTTTCACCATTATTGGCACTTGGTTTGGGGGTTTGGGCACCTTGGTTGTGTTTTTGAAAGAAAATAAGCCATTTTGGATTTTAAGTGTCCAAATCTCATTTGACTCAGTGTTTGGGTGTAGGACCAGTGCCAATAGCTAGATGGCTCTAAGAGCTATGTGTGGATTCTTGAATTGCTGGAATTGAACATCGGATGGCAAAATAGTGTGCTCCAAAAATTGGCTTAGAGAGCTATCATGACAACAATTTGCTATCATGATAGTGGTAGCGTGCCATAACGCATTGTCCATTGCTCTGCAGTGTGAGGTATGGAGAGGGAGCACTCCCCTTTATGTAGTTTGTATAGGCAGATATGCACTGTTCCACGACGTGTAATGTCTGCCTTGACATTACCAAAATTCACCACACAATCACATCAAACAATCATAATTAGGAGTAAAGATTGCTCTCAAGTTTACATTATATATATAAGGATTAAAACTAATAATCTTTTAGAAATAATTATGGAATATTTAGGATCTCATAAAAACCCTTCAAATAAGTAGTTTGAGCTCAAACTTAATGATTTATAAAGGTATTGGAACCATGGAAAAGTTTAGGGAAGCAAAACACTTGAAAATAAGGCCAAAAATGTCATTTTTGAGTATTTTGGTACATGTGCCATGGCTTGTGGTCCATACACTAGGCATGTGGCATATAAAAGCAAATTTAGTTGTTGTACTGTGTGCCAAGGCTTGCACATAATGCGCCGCAGCGCACATGTCCATGACAGCTGCTGTCATGATAGCTTGTCGAGACAAATTTTGAATACGCACCGTTTTCACATTTGATGTTCGATTGGAGTGATTCAAGTGCACATGCTAAGTTTATTTAATAAGCTAACTAATACACTCGGATGTAAAAGTTAATTTTTAAAGCGATTTTTAAGCATTCAAGTACCCAAAACTCAAAACTTATACCATTAACTTATTTTGAAGCTTGAACCAAGTTCAATGGACTAAAATACACTTGATTAAGCATTTAAACACACAAAAACATATCAAACACAAAATTTGGCCACTTAATGTCCATTTCACCTAATATGGTCAAAACACAAAATCAATACCACATATGCCATTTGGCCTCTATTGCCACATAATACACCACATATACATTATCACCACGTGCATACAATATTCCTTACACTTGTATTAGTATTTTAGCCATCACCATAAAAATCACCACATATTCACATCATATACAATGTTAGGCAAAAATACAAAGTATCATAATCTAATACAAGTGCAACCAATCAACATGACATGCATTTCTAGTTGGCAACTTATGTTATCATCCATATAAGTTTACATACACAACTCAAAATAAAATCAAGCTTTACAATGGTAATTGTAGCAAGTATGCTAGCCCTTACCTGATTTCTTCATTGCTTAGACTCACTAGCAGAACCTGTAAAATGATAACCACAAGATAAGATAAAAATTTTAGTAACTAAGATAATCTACATTATCGATTAATATGCCAAGTTATAAACAAGCTTTAAAATAAGAATAATCAACACACCATATAAAATTGCCACAAGTTACATGCATGATCACTAATCACTCGATCTTCTAATACTCCCGACCGAACCAGTAAGCTATTTCACGTAACCAAACCTCATGTATAGTAAACACTCCCAAGCTTAACATCAATGGTAGGACTACCCAGCCAAGGTGTCGTAAACCACTTCTGGACTACAGGTTCCCCTTATTACAAGTAATTAGGGTGTCATTACTCTAACATCACATCCTACAGATGCTAAGGAGCATAGTCTCCAACTCCGCACTCTTCTAGATAGTAAGGGGAGTAAGTCTCCAACACTACACCCTTTTTGGGGTACTGATGAGAAATATAAGCTGCATCTAGTGTCTCGAGGTGCCAGCAGTACCAGATGGACTTGATTTCTACTAACTCCATTAGGGTGACCTCTCACCCTTTAATATGCCACATTTCACTATATATCTCCACTTGACCATGCATAAAACACTTTCTAAATAAATATAACAAATCTTACCACTTACTTCAAAAACATAAAATTTCACAAATCAATACTTCACTCATTTTCTAAAATAGTTAATTTTTACAAAATTTATACATATATACATAACAAATCATAGAAAAACAATTTAAGAATAACTTATACAAAGTAATAAATAATGCAAATTATCTAGTTACCTCAACCCTTTTGTTCCTAAAAGGGTTACTCATGGTACTAAATCTCTTCTTGTGTTGAGACAAGTTTTTCCATACCACAATCTACATCAACAAGTACTATATGTTAATTTTCAATTAACACAAGCACTATTAGTTATTAATAACATGTCAATTCTCCCACTTCTCACTCATATTCTTAATAAAAAGGCTTGTCAAGATTACAATTTTCTCACACAATCCCCTCAAGCCTCCCTCTCACTCTATCATAATATAACACTTAATATCTCAACTTATCACACTTGAAAACCCCATGATCAAGTTAGGGCTTGATCCAACTTCCACCAAACAACAAAGTAGCTTCATATTACCACTTATCCAAGGTTAAGAAACTTAAATCAAACATTTAGAATCAATTTAAATCTTTAAAACATAGACCCGTAGCTTAATCCATTCAAAGCAAATTCTCCTACTTTCAATTCCATGGAAAATGAGATAAAAAGGTAGAGAAGAAGGGTAAAAAAACTTACTCTAGAGTTTGAAGGCCGAATTTATCTTTAAAATCCTCCCAAAATGATGCCTTAATAGTGCCCAAAGCTTTTTCCTTTGTGTTCTAGGTTTTCCCCCACAAAACTACGTTTTTCTGATGATTTTCAAAATTTATGTTGTCTGTTCTATGCTGTGCATTGTGGCTCATAACATAGCGAGCAAAATGTCATTTTTGCTTCCCTCAATGCCACCCGACTTGATCCAACTTTCATCCTAACTCAATTTAGAGCAAATATGACCCAAAAAGCCAATTAGCAACCTAAAATTATAATTAAATTAATTATTCATCTTTTTAACTAATTTATTCCTTAATTAATCAATTTATTCTAGATTTGAAATTTTTGGATGTTACGCAACACACTGTGCCTATATGGCTAAAATACTCCATTACTTTTGTTGGCTTATTCAATTTGTTTTAAACTATAGTTTAAGCTCAAATGATTTTTTAAAAAGAGTTTTTCTTAAGATCCCATTTTTTCAAACACTTTTTAACCCTTGTGTTATAATGACCATTTTTCTTGGGATTAGACTAATTCTAGTTATCATAATGGTGTTCTGTATTTGGTGTTCTGTGTGTTTATTAATGTCAGGGATGATATTACAGCTGTGGCTGAGCTATAGGTCAATAATAGATGACATGTTCAGCAGTGATGTTGGCAAAAGAGAGCCATAGGGGAGCTTAAGGAAGAGAGCTGAGGGCCAAGCTTGAGGGAGAGAGCTCACAAAGCTGTGGGAGGAGCTCACAGAGTAGCTATGGCATATGGAGCTATGGGTTTTGAAGTGACGGCAAGTTTTGTGGCATATTGAAATTTCAGCAAGCTCAGGGTAAAAGTTACCCTCAGCTCATTTTTGGACCTAGCGCTAAAAATGAATGAGTTGAGGGCAAATTTTTTCCTCAACCCATTCATTTTTGAAGATAGGTGGCAACAGTCCTCCTCAAACCATTCATCGAAAATGAATGAGTTGAGTGAAGCTTTTTCCCTCAGCTCATTCATCTCTTGCGACAGGTCCTCCTTGGACCCGTCACCATGAATAAGCTTGTTATTAGTTAATAATTAATTAATTACTATTTAATATTAATGACAAATAATTATAAATAAAATATATTAAAATAAAAAAAATAAGCTACTCATTTAAATTTAAAAATTATTTTAATTTCTTAATTAAATTTCATTTAATGTGTCCTGACGCATTTAATATGTCATATATGAGACACAATTAACAAAAAAAAATAACAATTCATTTTAATAAATAAACTTAATTAATTTTTGGAGTAAATTTGTGCTTGCTCAGACAACCATTTGCTGCAATAGGTCTTGCTATGACCTGTGGCCGTAAATAGCACATCTTTAGCTTATTATTTAAAATAAATTAATTTCATTAATTAATTAATAATTTAATTTGATTAGATAACTTAATTTATTAATTAAATTTTATATAATATATCAATTATCATACACAATTGTTTTAACTAATTAATTTATAAAATTTCAATAGTTACTAACATTTTATAAACTTTAATTTATTAAGTAATTAATCAATTGATCAATCGTTAATAAATATTAAAATATTCATATTAAAATAAAGCAAATTAATTAATAAGTTACATTTAATTATTAAATGAAATTCATAATCAAAGATTATTTGATGTGTATAGACATAATTAATATGTCTAAGTTAAGACACAATCAAAAAATAATTAACAATTCAATTTAATGAATAAACTTTATTAATTTTTAAATTACATTAATTTGAATTAAAACAGAAATTTTTGTGGCAGCAGGTGTCTCAAATATCTGTCACCATAAATTTGTGTCCTTTGCTCAGGATAAAATTAATTTTATTTAATTTATCCTAATACAATTTATAGCGATAGACCTTTGTGGTACCTATCACCATAGATGACATTAATGGCCACAGTTACTTGAAAGGCCTGTCGCAATAAATTTTTTTTAAATAATTTTGTATAAAATCACTTAAATTTAAAAATTTTAACTACTAATTTATTTCAATTAATAAATTTTATTAATTTTTTAATTGTCCCAGAATCATTTATGTCAATAGTTTTAAGTTACAACAGTCATCATAAATGCTACTTGTTTTTATTTATTTACATATTTTTCATTAAGTCTAATATTACCACAGTTTTTTGAAAAATTGTGGTAAAAAAATATGTTATTAAAAGTCTATTTTGTACTAGTGTTAACTGTGAATAATACTATGTATGTATCATGATTATATAACTAATTTATAACCTACTTTGCATGCTAGTTAACTATCTCGCTTGCTTGTAGATAGATTAAATTATTTAGTTATTGAGACATTGTTCTTACCCTTGTGTTTACAATTTTGTAGGAGAAGGCTTTTCTAGGGGCAAAGGGAAAAGTAGATTGGGCAAGGAATAGGCGAGATACTTCCTTGTAAAGTCCTTTTTACTTTGTTAATGTATAATTTGAATATATATATATATATATATTATATTGACATTACTAACTTTGGACATTATTGTTTTGGATATACTTGCATGATTATAATTATGTTATATGTGTCATTGTAGCTTAGCCTTTTTCTCACATTGCAAGCACATTGGGAGAGTTTCACCGCCAATGTGGTCCTACCTTGCTCTACTCATGATCCAAACTATCATGATAGAGTTCTTATGTGAGGTTTGTCCTAGTAATATCAATGCGGACATTACAATATTTTCCTTCATTAGTTTGAGCCAAAAAATATTTCCCTTTATTAAAATGATGATTTCATATTGGAATTCATTTGTCATTTAATAGATTTAATCATTATTAATTTTTTTATATGGTCCTTTTCTATAATTTTTAGGTCTTTTTTCTTTAATTTTCTAAGTCCTCTATAACTTTTTAAGTCAATTAATGATCAAATAAACAAATATTTAACACAGGTGAAATATTTTTTCTTTAAAAAAAATTAGGAGGATATTGCATTACCGTACCCTTGTCTACATGGTGTCCAGCACTTAAAAAAAAAAAAAAAAAAGTTTAGGATGAATTATGTCCTTAACCCTACAACAAAACTGCAGAGAGCATGGTATCCTACAAACATGTGCCGTAACCCTTTGAAAGGGGCTTGGAGCCTCTACTGCCTTTTATAATGTCAAGTATTTTATATAAAATTAGAGATATTTTGATTTATTGCATTGATGAAATAATATGCATTTTTATAATTTTTAAATAAAAATACACTAAAATTGTGCATTTTGCAAAGCAAAAATTAAAAGACCCATTAATGATGATAACTTTTCACTGTTGGCAGGATTCTCTCTTCCTCTGTCATTGCTTTTGGCTGCTATGTGTCTACACGCATAAAGCAGCGCCCTCACACGCTTCCCTTTCCAACGTGTTTGCTTCAGTGTCAAATAACTTTTCTATGTGCTTGTGCACATATACTATACTCCATTAATTCCACACTCTCCACGAACCTTCCGTGTGCTTAGCTTGAAACGAACCTTGCGTTGTGTTCTTGTGTGTTACTCTATTTATAATCCAACCTAGCTTCTTGCTCCAATATCAAACCACCCATAACCAATCAGCCATATACCTAAAGCTATCCTCTTCTTCTTCTTCTTCTTCTTCTTCTTCTTCTTCTGCTTCAATATTTCATTGTTTTCCTTAGTCCCTGATCGAGGCTTTCTGCTTCTAGAATGGAGTCCTTTTGCAGTGTCATTGATTCCTCGCGGTGCAAGAAGAAACGTGGAGATGATGATCAAGTATATGATCAAAATTATGCTCATTCTGGTGCAGCCTGCAATATTATTATTGAATGTGGTGGAGATGGTGATGATGATGGAGATTGACTATGCACCTACAGCTTGATAATCGGTCAAGGAATCACTAAAGCATATATAGTTTCTGGCTTGTATTAATGAATCCTCATAAGTTTTCCAGTACAGCCATTATTATGTGGGAGTTGAGTGGTTAGGGTTCGAGTGGATGTGAGTAGAGGTTTAATTAGGTTTTAAAAATATCCATCCTAATGAAATTCAAAAAATTTGGAAATTGATGGGTCGTTTTCCATGGTTGTAAGGATGTAGTTTCTGAGAATTTGAATATGTTTCAACATGGTTTTGTCCTCTAAAAGTGTACTGATCTGTCTACAACATTGCTTTATCATTCCATTCATGAATGTTATATGGAAAAGATTTAAAAAAATTAAAATTCTCATATATAAAATCAGGATACACAAGAAAAATTCTTAAATAGACCAGATATGCCATACCATTTATGGTTTGTCTAATAAAAACATGACATTAAATTAAATATAAATTGATTCTGACATTAATAATAGTAGAGAGATAAAAAAAAAAAAAAATATGTATTCTGTGACAAGAATAAAATTAATTAAAATAATGGCACATAAAATTTTATTTCTCCCACTATTAAAAAAATGTAAGGTATTTTTAATCAAATCTTAACCAAAATAAAGTAGTTACTTATTTTCAAACTAATCTTATCTATTCATATTTATGTCTATTTAATAAAGTGTTTCACTTTAAAATAAATATAAAGTAATTTATTCAATAGAGACACTTTTAGAGAAAAAAGTGCAATGATTATATTTTGAAAGATTAAAAATATCGTATATTTTTTAACATTCAATCCTTTAAAAAATGTCATACATTGTTGAACAAATGTAGTAGATGATTTGGGGCATTCTAATTGAATAGATCACAAATGACATCGTCTACCTAGTTTACCTAAAACATTCTCAAAGACACAAGCACACATGCCATCGTATTATGAAACCACATTAATTAGCTGCATGTGTTTTTTTTTTCTAAACATGTATAGATGAATTTAGAGACAAATATTATGACGTTTTAAAAAGAAGTATCACTAAATAATTAGAGACAAATTTTTCATTTCGTCTTTAATTAGAGACAGCTATATTCTGTTTCTAAATAAAAATTTCATTTTTAATTTTCATAAAAATTTATCACTATAAAATATTTTAAAAAATTAAAGTGGTAGAGACTAAATATGTAAGTCTTTAAATCCATCTCTTAAGAATGCAATATAAGTTGTTGAGCCTTACTACCAACATTATTGCTATGTCACCAAGAAGTCATTCTCACCATGTGCACTATAGGTTATAGTGTCATGTCATCAACATGTCAACATCTATAAGGCACCTGCACCATGTCATCACATCACCTTATATGCCTTCCCCAAGCTCACATCAGCAACTCCAAGCTCTAGATATTTTTTAAAAAATTAAATATTTAAAAATAAAAAATATTTTTAATCTTTCGAGTTATAATCATTATTTTTTTTAAGTGTCCTTATTAATGAATAACTTTATATTTATTGTAGGGTGTTTAATAAAAAAAATAAAAAAATAGGATTAGTTTAAAAGTAAATAACTACTTTATTAGGGTAAAATTTAGTTAAAAGTGTCTTACATTTTTAAACAGAGAGAGTATATGTTATTTAACCTCACAAACGCATAAATTGCTATATTATTCAAAAGTAAACATACTTTGTATTACTTTCAATTATTAACATGATAAAATATTTATATGACTATTTATATTAAAAATTATTTTAATAAAAAACATTTTTTATCAAATTTAATTTAAGATGGAATAAATTTTAAATTTTAAATATTATAAAATATGTTATGTGTATATATATACATTATTTTATGTATAATGAATTAAATATTATTTGATATATATATTATATGATATATTATTTAATAAATTATAGTACATTTATGATTACTGTATATTAAAATTTTATATATTCAAAATTTTAAATTCAATTCTAACTTTATATAAAATATTATATTATAAAAATTCAACAAATTTATAATTTCATGTCAAAAATAAATTTTTCAATTTGACTCTTATATTTTCCAAAAATTTATAAAATGGAGAAGGTTAAACATAGAGCACGAGGGAGAGGGAGAAGCAAAGGCAAAGAGAGAGTTAGATGATGTGTTAAACATGTTCGAGTATTCTAACAATTACGAGTATAAATATAGTGAAGCTTCCAAAATAAGGATTAAGCATTTTCTACTTCCTTTTAGATTAATTTTCATCTTAATATATATATATATATATATATATCCCTTAAATATGTGTCAAAATAATTGCTTGTCCGAAAATCAAAAAGTAAAAAAATAGAAATTTGTCTCTAAATATATGTCAAATTTGAAAAGTATTTAACTGATCACAACGCCAAAACATTTCTTTCTTCTATATTCGGATTTAAATTTTATCTATCTTTCCCCTTCACTTTATTCATATAAAGGACACAAAGGTAAACAGATGAGAATATCTTTGTCGATTATTTATGTTACAAATCATTCTAGATGCTAACAATTCTAAATTAACAACCAACGTGAACTGGTATAACATTACAATTTGGGAGAATGATAAAGAAATCTCAACAGGATCAATTAATTTAACTTAAGTGCTAAGTATCAAATCTTGGGAATTTGTAAGTTTTATAATTTGTTTTCTAAATTTTAACATAGTTAAAGAATAAATAAATTTGTATTTCCTATTAAAATTTGGAATACAAATTGCAAATTCATTCCAACAAAAAATTATAAAATTGAGAACCGAACTTGTAAATTCTTAGAATTTAACACTTGGGATCTAAGTTGAATTAATTGATCCACTTGACAACATTCTGTCATTCTCCCTTACAATTTTCTTCACTATTTAATAATTTTTCTCCATTAATTAACAAAAAAAGAAAGAAAGAAAACAAAAATCACGTTTCTCCTAGCTAGCTGGTGCTATTGTATGTTGAAGGATAATATGCCTTGCCGATCAAGTGACCACCACTAACCAAAAACGATTCTTAATTATCATGCCCTTTGAAAGGCCTAATAATTAAAACAGTCCCATTGCATTATTCCATATTAGTAAGATTCTATTCTCTAGTTATACCCACTTTACTTTCTTTGCTTTTTGGATGCTGCGTCTGTTATACACACACCCCGCCAACGTGTCTGCTTAAGTGTCAAAGAGATTTTCTATGTGGCTACTACACAAATATATTCTGCAATAGGCCAAGCTCACAATTCACAATTCAAAGCAACAATTATTCCACACTGATCCACGTGCTTTCCTTGTGTTAGAACGAGCTTTATCTTCTTCTGTTGCCCTATTTATGAGCCCTATACCTCTCTGCTCCAATATCAAACCAACCATAGCCATATACCTAAAGCTTCTTCTTCAGTACTATTTCATTTCTTTCACTTCCCAATAAGACTTCAATTTCTTCTGCGATATGGAGTCTATCATTGAAGCTTCATGGTGCTGGAAGAAACATGCAGATGAAGACAATCAAGTATTTGAGCAGCGCGCTTCTGCTGCTGAAGGAGGTGGAGATGATGATGATGGAGATTACGACTATGCACCTGCTGCTTGAAGATCAAGGGGATCAATAAAGTCAAGTTTATGTTTTTGGCTTCTTAATGAATCCCCTCAAGTTTTGTAGTAGAGATTGTGTGTGGGAATTAATTAATTATTAACATAACATATATAATATCACTTGAAGGCTATAGTTAGGTGTGGGATTGATATGTCAGTAGTGATCTGGCGTTCACAACTTCTAAAGGGGAAAAATCATTTGGAATTTTTATGGGTCATTATGCGGTTGTAAGCATGCGTAGTAATTAGTTTAGTTTGTATGCTTTTAGTGCAATCGTTAGGATTAATTTTATCTTCTTATATATGTTTTGCCTCAATTTTTTATTTTAAAATTAACTGTTATGTAATATTGAAAAAGAGTTGTTAAAAATTAACTATATAATGAGTTTGGATAAATTAATTAATTGGATAAAAAATACCATTTGGCTTTAATTTTTTCTATTGACCTTCTCTATGTGAGATTTTAAAAAGGTATATATAAAACGATATTACAATTTAAAAATTGTCAAAAATTAATTACATTGATCAAATATACAATGTGTGTGTGTATCCATATATAATTTAGTAGTATGAAGAATGCAACTCGTCCTCAACTCATATTCTATATTTTGTATGGGCCCATCTACTTTGCCAAAGTAATCGAAAATACTCACTACTAAAAGTTAAACTGTATATATAGCTATTACATTTGCCAACCAATAACAGTTTTTAACCACTATATAATTAAAATTTATATTTTAAAAATAATCTTTATATAGATTATTCTAATTTTGGACTTCATGAGCAATTCAATCAACTATATAATTGTTTTTAAAAATAAATAATTGTCAAATATATAACGGTTATTTTACAAAAATCATTATATAGTTAGGCTCAATTATGATCATTTTTTACGGGCTTGCTTACCAAACTATATAATAGTTATTTTAAAATAACTGTTATATATAGTTCAATCCTTTTTTAAAATTAAAGGGTTGCATTTCTTGCAGCCCCTTACAATTACAAAATAAACATTTCTAGTTATAATAATCTAGCAACAAAATTTCAAAAGAAAACATAATTCATGAATCATAGATTGATATTTCAAAGTCCAACTTTATTTCCCTGTAATCACTCCTAAAATTTATTTGCAAATACTTTAAAACTGTAAAAAAAATGCCTATACAATAAACTAATTACAAGAAAAAATTTTTCAAGTTTTTGCAAGTTGGCCAAAGTTAACCAAAAACCAAAATTGGCTAAAGCAACTATTGTTTTTGCGTAAGCATTTGAAGAACCTAAAAAAAATCCTAATGATGAGCAAGCTGAACAGTGATCAAACATCATCTTTCTTGTTATTTACCCTTGAATATATACTAGGCGAACTCTTTGATCGAGGACGTCTTCAATCTGAGCTATATTATGCTTGCCAACATATACATCCTTGCAGTATTATAAGCCAAACATAAATAACATAAATCAAGCCTAAAAAACTTCTTAAATTGGTTCTAGAACAAGTTTAGATACAGGCAGCTTAGAAACACAATACAACTAATTTAAAAAGTGACTTTCAAATTAGTTGTAACTTACAACAGATATAGCTGCTTTAGAAAGTATACTTTCTAAATTGGTTCTATGTTATAATCGATTTAAAAAGTGACATTTTAAAAAAAAAATAGGGGTATTTGTTTGGATTGTAAAAAAAATGCCCCTATGTTTAAATAATAACATGTTTAAATTACCTCCAGTCCAAAAAAAATCAATATATTTAAACAACATAAATTTAAAAACACAATACTCATATATTCCTGAAGACACAAACTGCTATTGACTTGAAAATCCACAAGGTTCAGTCTACTATTCATAATAAGCCAAAATATATTTAAATACACAAAAATATAGCAAATTAAAAACATAATATCATCTCATTGAGGTGTTGTGCTCTCTCCTCAAAAAATTTCGCTTTTAATTAAATTTTCATAAGATAAAGACATCGGATGACAAACACTCCTCCTAATTAGTTATTGTTTCACAATAAAATTGAATAGGAAAATCTGATTCTGGCAACCAACAAAACTCTCTTAAGTTTACAAATCAAGTAACGAATGTTCAATGATATGTATGATGAAGTCGTAGTAAAGAAGCAGCAATGGCAAGCAGTTGAGGGAGAGTGATGATGAGCTTGAATCAAAGGCAGAGAGCTACAGCGAGTTTGAAACAGTGATGAAAAGGAGCGATTTCAAGCAGGCAACAATGACGAGAGGCAATGCCTTCGATCGAGTGAACAGTGAGTTTGGAACAATGACGGCATTAAAGAGAGAAGACGCTGAATAGAGAAGAGGATGAGAAGAGTAAGACTCAAAGGTAGAAGAGATCAGGGGTGAAAAGTTGGGAGTGCAATTGATCATGATTTCAAGACCGTTTGCTATCTTTAACTGATTTAAAAAAATTATTTTTAGACCGCTTATTCTAATAAGTTTAAAAAAGTCTTGGGAGAATGACAAAGAACTCCCAAAATGACTAATTAATTTAAGTTAGGTATTAAGTGATAAACTCTAGATATTTGCAACTCAAATCTCTCAATTTTGTAATTGTATTGTGATGAATTTGTAACTTAGTTTTTAAGTTTTAACATAATTAAAGAATAAAAAAATTTATTTTTCTTGTTAAAATTTGAAATACAAGTTGCAGATTCATCACAATAGAGTTCCAAAATTGAGAGATTGAGTTACAAATTCTTGAAATTTGACACTTGAAACCTAATTTAAATTAATTGATTTTTTTTGAAACCTCTGTCATTCTCCCAAAAGTCTTTTACCTAAAAAATTTAATTACAAAATTGCCACTGCTCCTATGTTTCAAACTGCATCCACAACAATTGGTTTAGAAGACCCACTTTAGAAAGTCTTTAATTTTTTTTTCCACTAGTGTGATGTGTGTAATATAATGTAAATTATTAAAATTAATAAAGCAGAAATATAAGTGTTCTTCACAAATTGGATGTTGTGCCTAAACAACAAAAACTAGGTGTACCAATGACATGAAGTCTCATAGATAAAAACTGATGTAAAGGGTGTTTGTTATTGATGAAATATAACGTATGGAGTTGTAGTGATTACAACTTGTGAAACTAAAAAACTAAGTCTAATTAATGAATACAAGTAAATTTAATTGGAAAAATAAGCCTGAGACCGTTTGATGTAGATTATATGTATTTCATAATTTCTTCATATTTTGTTGGTTGAGCCTCTTTTATAATCAATATCATACATTTGAGACTATTGTGCCTAAAGAATCTAGAGCCTGCATGTGAAATATCTGTGATCACTAAGCATGGCCCCACAAAATTAGTGACACATCAAATAACAATCTACCATGTCCACTCAACGGTCTTCAAGATCCAATCATTTCAAGTCTTAAGGGTCATGTTGAGTATATGCAAGGCATGACTTCTTCTAAGAACGAGCTAAGCCATGTTCTCATTTGGTATTGGTCCTGATGTTTTAGTTTCCTTTTACTCCTTGTGCTTTTGAGCTTGACATTTTATTTTAGGCCCAAACAAGAAGATATACTTGCTTAGGCATAGTCCTATTATCTAGCACATGTTCAACTATGTCTTTCATTTATCTCAGATGATATAGCCATAATCTTTAGCTTTGTCACATTGTTGTAGGCTCTTTTGATCAAACAAAGAAAACATTAATTTAATTATAATGCAATAAAAAATTTGATGAAATAAATTAAGGGTGAATGTATCCCTTTATTGTCATCCATGTAAATGCCTTCTTATAATTACCGCTAGGATCATGGGTGCAAGGTAGACTTTTTGCTCTCTGGTACATTTAGACAGCCATACATAATATAAAACTTTATAAATGAAAGATCAAATGGAAATAATAATTTACACATATATATACAAAAAAATTATTTGAATTACTTATTGAACATCACCATAATATATTTCATGGTACTTGGTTCCCCGATCCTCTTGCCTTTGTATAGATTAAGTACGAGTAGCATCCAATGGCCCTATCACAATGATCATATAATATCCACATTGATATTACCAATAATCACTACACAATTATAACATACGACAATAATTGAAAACCACTGGTTCCTCTTGAATTGTGTAGAATAAATCTAGATAATCAACATTTATCAATTATAAAAATTTTAATATTAAATTGGACCCTTTAAACAAAATCTAGACTAGATTAAAAAATTTACTAAAATTAGTTTATAAATTTTATTTTAATAAATATAATATATAATAATAATATTTTAAATTTAGACCATCCAGATGGTCCAAATCTCATTCCAAAGATGAGCACCAGAATAAGGAAACAAATTCCTTCTTGATGAGGTTTTTGGCCTGCATAATTTTTTTTTTGCTTTGTTTTCTAAAAATTAAAACCCATCCTCAGGTGTCTAGATCAACTGGTACGGCTAAAGGTTGATCCAGCTTAATCAAATATCTTTAATTTGAGTCTTGAGTATGCAACAGTGATTAAGGGCATGTTTGATTTGGTTACTGCTTGATCTGCCAAACTAGAGAAAAGGCTAAAAAAATCATGCTTTCATTATTAACAATTATGTTAATAAAATAAATTATTTTTTCAACCTTTATTTCACCAATTTAGGGCATATTTATATTATGTGGTATATAATTAATTTATAAAATTGATTAATAATATTGATTTTAATCAAAATCAGAAATTAGGTAAAAATTATGGTTTTGTGAAAATATATCTAAACATTCTTGTTACATGTTAATATTAATTATGAATCCAAAACTATATTTTTCTAAAAAATACCAAAACACCCGTTGTACATCAAAATTAACTATTAACCCCAAAACCTTAGTTTTCTTAAAAATAGACAAACATTTCTGTACATGCCAAAATCAATTATGAACTCAAAAATGATGTTTATCTCAGCATTATATTACCTGCTTTTCAATTAAACTTTTCAAAAAAAATTATCCAAAAATTATATAAATTATTTTACAAATTATATTTTTGGGTTCATAATTGATTTTAACATATATAAATATATTTGAATAGTTTTAAAAAAATTATGGTTTTAGGTTTATAATTGATTTTGGCATATATAATGGGTGCTTGGATATTGAAAAACATGGTTTTGAGTCCATAATTGATTTTAACATATAAAATGAGTATTTAGATATATTTTTATAAAACTATGGTTCTTACATCTAAAATTGATTATATAGGTTATCCAAATAGGCATTAAGACATGTTAATCAAAATAATAATTCAAACAGATTTTTTTTTTGTTTTTTTCCAAAACTTGTTCTGAAAAACTATTGTACAAAATTGTTTTAAGAACATAAAAATAGATTAAAACAAAACAAGCCAGAAACTATTGGTAGGAGATATACCATCTAACGAGGTGCTCACAAGTTGTCGATCAGATTATGCGGGTCCTTGGGAAGGAAAAGGGGCAAAAAAAAAAAACTCTCTTTGTTCCGCCTCACGCACACCGCACACGCTCTTCCAATTCTTGCCCATCTTCTGAAGCAGCAGACTCATGTATCAGTATTTTAAGGCTTCCAATATTTTCCTTTTCATTCCTTCATCTTTGTATGATTCCCTGTCATCCAAGAGACACAAGATTTGTGAAACCCATCTAAAAGAGCTCAAATATGTATTTTCCTTCAATTAAAGTTGTGAAGGTGGATTTACTACCTTCATTCCTTTTCCCTTCAACTCTTTAGCTTGGTAATTGCTGGCTCTCTCTCTCTCTCTCTCTCTCTCTCTCCGCCCCTCTCCGCGCGCTTTTTTTTTTTTTTTTTATCGTTGTTCTTGTTAAATGTATATAATGCTTCTTAATTACTCTCCCTCTCCCCCTATTCCTCATAGCCTCTTCATATTTTACTGAATTAATTTACTTTTTTTTTTCTCAGCCTAAGATGATATGAGTTGAAAGCTTGTTTCAAATATTAATCGATTCAAGATTATGTTATCAGAACTCTCACTTTTTTTGGGTTCAAACTCATGCTAAGTAGAAGTGGAGATGGGGGATTAGCAGGAGCCACAGCCCCTTAACTTTTTAATTTTTCTTAATAAAATGTAGAAGTTATATATTTTCAACCCCCTAAGTTGACACATTATAAAAGCTTTAGATACTATATGGAATTCTCATTTTAATTATATAGTATTCTTTTTATGTATGTATAGTTTAATTAGTAGCTTGAAGATAACTTATTTTTAATAAGATAATGTTATATTTGCTCTTAAAACATTGATATCATTAAATTTTGCTTTCATTTTATATTTAACGAAAGAAATTATAAGAATTATTATTAACAAACCTTGTCAAGCAATGCTGCAAAAGTCTCAAGATACATTAAATGCTATATGCTTGATATCTATCATAAAATCACTTGTATAAAAGTTAAAACATTATGGTTAAGATATGTTATTCTGAAGAAAAAATTACTTTTTTATAATAACCAAACTATTGAAATTTATTAGGGAGAACTACAACTAGATTCTACACAAGGAAATTAATCACTTGAAAATTCATTAATAACTAAACTAAATTGCATTAACAATTGGTTATGTTGTCAATGTAGTGTAGTTCAATTGTCAATGGATCTTACATTAATTAATTCACTTATGTGGGACTTCAATGTAATTGTCCCAATTTATTATATGAATAATTTTTACTATGATATACTTCTATCTCATCGACATAAAGAATTTGTGACAATTGAGCATCATTATTGTGTTAATATATTTATTTACTACAATTATCAATTATTAAAAGAATTAAATAGTAAATTTAGTAAGCAAGTAATATAGTTTAGTTTTTTACACTGAACAAAACTTTAGATCCCAAGGATACATTTAAATTATTTAATGCTTATGGAAAAGATAAAATCTTTGCTAATTTAATGATAGTTTATATTGATAAAGGAAATTACTAAAAATTTTATTGTAGACATGATAATTAATTATTCTTATGCTATGAAAAATTGATGAGATAAGCTTAAAAAATGAAGGTATATAATTATTTTTATTATATATATATTGTTGGAAATTGTGCCTTAGGGCCAATTATTGTACTATGCACATTGTTATTTAATGAATTTCTCTTTTGTTATCATGACAATTGCATCTTCAATATGATAACTGTATCCTTAGATAAATTATAGTGATTGTCGTAAATGTCCCTGGTCGGTCATCTTTGAGGGATCATAGATGAAACAAGACTAGTATGACTTTGATTAATTATAGATATACAAATTAAAGTTATAGGCACTTGAAAGAGTATAAGGTGCTGGACTGATCCGCTATGAAAGCTGCATGGTACTATTCATAAGCTTATATCATATGTAACTATATCACTAAGCCCTTTGACCTGAAATCATCATAGATTCCTACATGATAACCACTAAACTTTGACCTACTCAAAAGTCACCTTTGACTGGGTGATTATAAAGACTATGATTGAGTTTAATGATATTCATGCAGAGGAATATGAATGGTCAAGATGAAATTTGTCTCTCATATTAAATGAGAGATATTACTGGGCCCCTCAATGAGTAAAATTAAAAAAATGTGTGGTTATACTATAATGAAAAAGGGTTTTTTCATTACTACTATTAGTCTACTTAGAGATCGAGAAAGTAACGGTCAGGTAAAGGAGAATAACAATTCCATGTCTCATACTTGACCGAAATATCGCATGATAAAAGAGATGTAATATGGTTGCATGATAGGTTATATTGGATCATCAATCCCTTTGTGAATTGGGTAGTTGCAATATCTTACTAGAGGCCATTTGTGACTTATGGGCTAATAGCGTAATTAGCCTACTACCAATTTCATATGGGCCTACAGGGTCACACACAAGAACAGCCCAACTCGAGCTATAATGTTCAAGTTCATTGAATCTGGAATATGTCTAGATTCAATGAATGTAATATAGGGTGAATGAATTTTATTTATATATATTTGAATATTTATTTGATAAATATTTATATATATATATTTATATGAAATATAAAATTCAAAATATAATTTTATATGTATATGATATATAAGATTAAATATAGATAATATAATATATATATATATATATATTTGAAATATATATGTATATATATATTCGTGTATATATATATCATATAATATGTATATGTGATATATATTATATTATATTATATCATATTATATGATATTATATCATGTTACGTTAGTTTTAAATTTAATTTTATATGATAAATTAAATTTAATAACCAACACAATATAAGAGAATATCATATCAATTTTATAATTTGAATTTACAAGATAAATTTGAATTAGATATGATATTATAGATTAAATTTATGAGATAAATTTAATTAAATTTTTGTGGGTTCTTAAGTGACAAACGAAAACTCTTATCTATATACTATATATAGATAGGGATGTCCTTTATGAAGGATGAGAGAGTTAAAAAAGTTCTGACAACAAAAACACTCTAAAAGCCACGAAACACCCTATAGAAAGGAAAATTAACGTTCAAAGAAAAACGGACGGTGCGAGTGCTAGCATGTTGTTTAGTTAGAGAGTTATTCATGTGGATACCGGTAGAGGGAGCAGATCTAACATTGTCAGTTTCTGAGATCCAAACTCTTGAAAAGAACATGCGCCAACTTCAAAAAAATTAAAAGGTAACTTTTCTATCCACCTTGACTTAAACGAGTTCTTCGATCCATATCAGGATAAGGATTTTAAAATTTTAATCTTCCACTGCGCCTCCCTATCAACATATATGAGTGTAAAATTAAATATAAATATATACATTAAAATATTTATGTTATGTTAGTGAGATATATATATATATATATATTTAATTTTTTTCAATTATCATATATGATTTGTTACCTCAGCCCCCCTTAATGAAATTTTCTAGCTCCGCCTTGCTAAGTTTGACAAACAAGGATGGAGCTAGGATTTAATAATAAGGGGGTTGAGATTAATATATATATATATATATAAAAAATAAAGTTTTCATAAATTTTTAGGGGCTAGAAATATATCATATTTATATATAATACAAAAAAGAAAAAAAATTTGGAGGCCATGGTTCCTGCTTTCTGCCCTTGTTGACAATTATATATGAACATTTCTTATAAGACAATTCTCAAATGCCTCTTGCTCTCTTCTTGGGATGAAATCACATCTACAAAACACCACAACTTTCAAATTCAATAAGAGATGTCTAATACCCAGTTCAATCATCTACTTGCATCTCAAGGTTTACGCTATGATTATAAACCACTTAATGTTGGAGTGCAAAATTGGTTCATGGGATCTGCAGTTTGGTACTTGCTAGAATTGTTCACTTTATGAGATTCAAGAATCTTCCTCGGGTTACCATACATGTATCACATGTCCTTGTAATATAATGCCTAATGAAATGCCATGCATGTTTTTTTTTGTCTTACTTGTTGACCTTAATATTTGTAATTTTCCTAGATTTGAATGCGAGGGGTTTTGTTCTTTGCCTGGACCTTGCTCTTATCGCTAGTTATTATGTGTCTTCATTCATTATTGACACCGATGATGGCTTCTTCAAGTGGTCATTTCAACTATTATCTTCATTATTTCTACTGATTCAATTAAAATTAATTTGGTGTATAATTGTACTCAACAAAACCAAGCAAGAATGAAAGGGCCAATTCAAATTTTATCTCAGTTTGATTCAGAAGGGAAGGAAATTTCATTATCATCATCTTTGGATGATATCATAGGGGAGAGTCAACATAACTTTATAGAAATGACAAGGCCGATAGAGATTTCAACTCATAATCTTGATTCAGAAGTGAATAGAGCTTCGCAAACATCATTAGATGATATGATAGAGCAAGGTCTGGGAAACTTTAGGTGGGCACAACTTGTACAATCCCTCCTTGTGTCCGTAGCAATGTTCTTCGATGCACAACAATCATTCATCAGTATCTACACTGATGACCACCCCGCATGGCATTGCACAACAACCAATCATGCCACATGTAGCTCACAAGTTTCTGATATTTGCAAGCTCCCTAGATCTGGTCGGGCCTGGGATGGACCTTCTTTAATGACAATCATATCTTAATAGGGCCTTCAATGTGTTGGTTCATTCATTACAAGCTTGCCTTAGTCTTCCTTCTTCAGAGGATGCTTTATTTCTGGGTTTCTTATTGCCACCTTTGCAGATTCATCTCTTGACAGGAAGAACATGCTCTTTCTCTCCTGTTTATCAATGTCAATTGCTTTGTCCATCATTATCTTCTCCACCAACATTTGGGTTTACTCTGTTTTTGAGTTTATGATTGGATTTTGCTGCTCATCGATTGGCACTTGTTCTTTGGTTTTGTTGACAGAGAGTTTGTAAAGAGTTGTGGTTTTGAGTTGGAGTTCTTGAGTACATTTGGTTCACGTTAGGGTTTCTATCTTTATCTACTATTGCCTATGTTAATAAAGATTCCTCATGGAAGTGGCATCCATTCCTGGAATTTGCTACTCCATCCTTGCTTATCTTTTTGTCATTGAGTCTCCCAGGTGGCTTCTCATGCATGGTCGAGAAAAGGAAGCCATAGCTTTACTTGGAGGAATCTCTACTACTTCGGCACAAGGTGGTGCAACTTTGACTTCAGGTCAGCTAATAGAACTTGCCAAACAAAGTGCTTCAACATTCAACCTGTACTCATCAATCAAAGAAATTTTTGAAAAAAAAATGGGCTATCAAACGACTATTAGCAATTTTAGTGCTTGGTTTTGGGATGGGAATGGTGTATTTTGGCATGCCTTTCAAAGTGGGAAATGCGGGATTCAACATATACTTGAGTATTGTCTTGTATGGTTTACTGGACATGATAGGTTTTATAGCCACGTACTTGTTGGATAACTATAGAAGAAAACTTTCACTCCTTGTCTTTACCATAGCAAGTGGGATTTGTTGTTTGATTTGTAGTGTGATAGGAATTAAACTACACATACTGAAACTAGTCATCACTTTGGTTTCATTCTTTGGTGCAGCTACATCTTTCGATGTCTTTGTGATATATGTAGTAGAGTTGTTTCCCACAAGTGTGAGAAACACTACAAACATTGATGGCCAGGCAAGCCATTGTATTTGGAGCCATATGCAACCCATATTTGATACCAACAGGGAAGAAAAATGACCTTTTCTCTTATGGCATATTTGGGATCATCATTTATGCAGTGCTTCTTCTTTGTTTTTCTCGTTAGAAACTAAAGGAATTACTCTCTGTGATACAATGGATCAACAAGAGAGGAAGGAAGGAATGATTGTGTAATGTAGAATATGTTTATTATGAAACAAAAAAGGGAAAAAATGACTTATGTGGGAATCCCCCCTCTATTAGCTGTACTGCTTTTTGAAGCATTTTCATGGTCAATTCTTGTGCATGAATGTATAATTTGCGAAATCCCTCACGATTGAAAATTTTGGTTCTATTTTATATGTTCTATTTTTTTTTTTAACAAAACCTATTTTATACGTTCTAGAAATTGGTTGCTATAAAGTCATTCCTCATGGCGCGTGATGGGAAGGTTGATCTCATTTTTTTTTAACCCTATGGGGACAACATATATGTATAGTGCTGACAAACTTGGTAATCTACCCTATGGGGACAACATATATGTATGGTGCTGACAAACTTGGTAATCTTGCACATAACTTATCTGATTTGCACATAATTTAGAAAAACCGTGGATGGGTAAAGCACATCGAGAAATTCTTAATTGCACCCAGAACATTCCATCACCTATGTTCTCTCTAATAAAAAAAAACACTAAATGACGTTGTTTTAATCCTACGTGGTAACCTCTTAATTTACCTATTAATTAATTGATAATATTTTAGTATTTATATTTTTTACGGAAAAAAAATAGCATCCCCTCGCAACGTTCCCTTTAATGGTTTCTTTCTCATGTTTTCAACTAGAGGACTTTATTTATTGACTCAAATGTTGTTATATATTTTAATAACATTTTATTGCTATTGCAGGCTTAAATCCTATTTATTTAAGTCTTAAAGCTTTAAAGTATGCTTTAAAGGGACTAAAACCTATTTTAGTAGTGGGCCAAGTTTATACAAAAAAAATTGTTTGTTGATTTATATTTTTTAAAAATAATCTTATCATCTAAAAAAAATTAGAAGATAATATATATAATTGTAAAAAATTTACAAATATAAAAATATTTAAAGTAAAATCATATAATTAACATATTTTCTTCTAAAATATAAATAATATATAAATTTATTTATAATGTATTTTTATATTTCTGTGTAAATTAATCATTTAAATAAAAGATTAGAATAATTATTTAAATTTTATAAAACATTAATTTAAATTTTAATATATTTAAACAAACATTGATCAATACTATCAGCAATTTAAATTATAAAAAATAAACTTATTTAATATTTTTTTTCTAAATAAACGTTATTTATACTTCTTCCAATTTACAATATATGTCTATAAGGTATTGATAACTACTTTAAATTCGTTGCTAAAAAAATGTCAATTGAAGAGTTAACATTTTTAAAATATGAGCACATTTTTCAATTGTACCTCCATTAAATGCCTTATGTAGGTATCTCAATAATGATAATTGATATTTCGATAGATTATATTTTTCAAAAGGAAAAATATATAAAGTAAAGACACAATTAAAAAATATTATAGTGACACAATTTAATATATTTTGAATCAAGTAGGGTTTCTAAAAATGTCTTATATTATAAATAAGAGGGGGCATGTATTTAATATACTGACAAAATAAGAAACTATATTTTTATACATGTCATTTGTGCATGTATATGTATATCGCAACTTCATTGGCACCCCATCACTACAACATTTTTGCCTTTAGGCAACACTTTATTTAGGGACAGTTTCAAAATTGTTGCTTAATATATGAATAGGAGACAGTTTCTAAAGATAGCCATTAAATTCTATTTTAGGCAACAAATAGTAAGTAACCTTTAAAAATTGTTGCCTATTAGAATTTGGCAATAGTTTTAACTTGTTGCATTTTATTTTTTAAAATAAGTAATATATTATAACTGTATCTTATATAATATATTATTTTTATAATATTTGTTAGTTATTTCACATAGCTCAAGTATATTTATGATGTTGCACTATAAGTTTCTCACCCCCAACTTGGCACCAACTTTATTTTTTATTTTGCTTTAGCGCTATTTTATGATAATTCCTTTTAAGTTAACTTTTTAATTTTAAAATTAAACTAGAAGAATACCAGAAGCTGAAACTCAAATTTCGTCACGAGCTTTATTTTTTATTTTACTACCCCTATCATGGGCTCTTCCACCACTGCACTGTTGCAATTCTTCCTGTTCATTTTTGTTTCTATTTGTATCTCATTTGGGAGCCGACTTGTTCCAACTTTTCTCATCTTAAATTAAAAGGTTCAAGGATTTGGGATTTATGGGTTTGTTTACTATCATCTCAAGCTTCGTGAGTTCATTCTTGCTCATGGGTTTCTGCTTGTGATTGGGTTTCTTTGCTATAAATCCATGGCTCTACTTATGTTCAGAGGTTAGTATTTTGAAAAACCAAATTTTAAATAAAGAATGCAATATGACTTTTGACGAGGAAGAAGGCTGAGAAATATGAGCTGAACAAGGAACAACGCATCCATTCAAAGCTTGACATATATTTTTTTTGGTCGCCTCATTTATTATTTTTTTTTTTTTGGTCTTCTCCTCTTTCCTGTTTAGTGATTCTTTGTTATATCCTTATGGAACTGGTTTAGTCAAATAGTTCAGTGTAAGTTTGAATTGAATTCGAGTCAGCTTCCATTTCCCATATGTTTCAAACTGAAGAAAGGGCCTCTGTCAAGCTTAATCCCAACTTGAAACTGACATAAAAGGTTATAGTGACAAGATATGGCCTTGGCATATATATGTTCTTTTGGGTACTGTTTGTTTGCATTAGGCTTTGGATGAAGTTGGAGTGATTGCTACAGTGCTATTACTTGTCTACAACAAACCAAAAAAAAAAAACAGAGAGAGAAAGAAATAGATAAAAGAGATGAGGAATATGGAGGATGCCTCGTTTAGAGAGATTCTCATCAATTTGCAACAATAAAGCATTGCGTGGAGAAGCTTGTGGCATTTTTATCATCTAGTAACATTTTGGCTGAAATCGGATTTATTACTAATTAAATACTTTACTTGAGACTTCTCTAGGATTTTATATTTTATATTTTATCAGTCTTAACAATATGTACTCATACTCTTATTAAGAATTATTTTGCCACATCAAAGCTTCATTGGCAAACTCTTTTAAACTGATCTGGGATTATCAAATGAAGCAAAAGTGTGGTAATATAGGCGAGAGAAAAATAGGGAGCATCAAATCATTAGAGATGTGCTTAGTTGTTGCCAGATTAAAAAAAGGCATTGATAGTATTCATCTAATTGTACAAATTTTTTCTTTTAATATTTATTTTTTTCCAAAATGTACAATACTTGAACACATGCAAAGTGCCATTCATCCCTATGATTTGATGCATATATAAATAATCTTACACTTGCATGTAGGTCATTGATTGGGGACTTTTTTCCCTAAAGTTCTTCTTGGATTTTTTTAAAAGCTTATCCCTCAACCATTGAATTTGCAAATGAGAATGGGATGGCTCATCCTTTCTATAAGAATTCTAACTCATTATTTCATATGCATTTTGAACATATCTTATTTTTTTTCAACAAATATCATGTTCTTTATTGATTATCATTATTTTGTTAAGTTTGATGTTCTTTAAATTATTTTTAAAAATATATATCTAGTTATATATTCAAAATATATCTAGTTATATTTTCTATTACCATTGAACAAATATTGGTATGTTGTTTTTAATGCCTAGGCTTTTAATTTTTTTTCATTTCTTTAATTTATTCCCTTTTTGTAATTTTGGTTTATTCAGTTAACCAAACATGATAAAAAAGGATTGGGTTGGCTTATCTCAGTATGATGAAGAATATATTGATGGTGTTAAATACTTTTTGGATGTTGCATTTACCGAAGGAAAGTTTGAAGGAGATGAGATTTTGTGTCCTTTTGCTACATGTTGTAATTATAGTTGGGAAAAGAGAGATGTAGTCTTTGATCATTTGATAAGTAAGAGATTTGTAGAATGCTACAATGATTGGATTTATCATGGTGAAAAAATAAGTCTTATGAATCTTGATGGTGATATTGATGATAATATCTCAAATGATAATATCAGTGGCTTATTATTTGAGACATCTAAAGATGTTGCTCAAGCAGATGAAGGACATGAAGGCCAAAATAAAGATGCAAAGAAATTTTATAAATTAGTTGAGAATGCCAAAAAAAGAATTGTACCCTAGTTGTGAAACATTCTCCACCTTATCATTCACTGTTCGGCTGTATTTGATTAAATGTCTTTATAGATAGAGCAATGCATCATTCACTGCTCTTCTATCATTATTTAAAGAGGCTAAGCCAGATTTGAAAGCGCAGTGGAAGATAAAAAATTTAAATCCCTATCCTTATATGGACCACATGAACTTATTTAAGTCAATGTGGATAGAAGAATTACTTTTAAATTTTGAGTTCCTCACGTGTTGTCTACATGTAATTAGATCACAAGAGCTAGCAACGTAAATCTACTCTCTCTACTAGTATCCACACGAATAGCTTTTCAACACAAACAACATGCTAGCACTATCTGTATCTAATGTCCATCCGTCAATTTATATGTCCTTTTGTTCACTAGAAATTTTTTGTGACTCTTAGAGATTTTTACCATCAGAGACTTTCTCTATTTATTTCCATATACGTCCCCTTGTATCTATTATAAATAGATTATATATATATATATATTACATTACATTACATTATATTGTGTTAGCTTTAAATTTAATAACAAACATGATATAAAAAAAATATCATATCTATTCTATAGTTTGAATTTATAAGATAAATGAATATTAGATATGATATATAGCATATAATATATTATATATATCATATATTTTTATTATATATATATATATTTATTTATATTGACACATATATATTTTGAAAAAATATATATATATATATATATATATATATAATATATATATATATACACACACAATACATATATATATACACACATTCAATTTCATATATATGTACATACACATATGATATACACACACATATATAAATATATATATATATATATATATATGTATGTATGTATGTATATCGAATAAACAAACAAGAATAGAAACAAAAAAAATTAAGAAAAGGACAAGAAATAATGAATAATAATATATGGTTTATACATGCACAAATAGAATAATTAAAATTAAAAATATTTGATAGAGAAAATGGAACAAATTAAGCAAAAAGAAAGGAAAAAGAAATAAAATAAAAACTAGAAATAGAAGTAGAAAGAGAATTAAAAGGAAAAAATAAAATAAATGAAGAAGAATTTGAAAAAGCTAATAGAGCTGCATAAATAATGTTAGAAAATTATAATTATAAATCTAAAATAAAATACAACAAAAATCACAACAAAATATAAATATAAATATGGCTAAAGCAATAGATGAATTAGAAGATGATGAAATAAGTCAATCAGAAGAATTAGAAATGAAATTAGAAAAATTATTGAAAAATGAAGAAAATGAAGAAAGAGAAGAATTAGAAAAAATAAAACAGCAATATAAACATTTGATAAATAATAATTATGATAAAGCTTTTATAAATATGTAAAATACAAATTCACAATTAGTAATTCATGAAAAATCATATGGAATGCCTCAAGACTTTAGGCCACCAAATTTAGATAACCCATCATATAATAATAAAAATGTAGCGTCAAGTAGAATATTAGAAAAATCAAGAGATGAAAGAATGATAGAACCAAATGAAAGAGAAGTAGACTATATAACTAATTTTATAAAACCAAATAAAACAGAATGTAATAATATACCTTTTATAGCTACTTTTAATACACCAAAAATAATGAATTTATACCAACACATTTAGCATAATATGAAAATAAACAAATATCAAATTCAAAATATGGTTAGATTTAAACTGTAATTTAGATAATAGTAAAATAATAGAAGAATGAGGAAAAGCAACATTAATAGCATTAATAGAAAAAAAATGTGGATATACAAACTGCAACTATGTTAATAGAAGCAACATTTTTAAGAAATATACAAAATTGGTAGGGAAGTAAACCTCAAGAATTTAGAGAAAAATTTAAGAAGCTAGATAAGAATTATAGTTATAGAAGATAATATTATGCTATGATTATAGAAAAGTATAAAAAATTATTATTAAATGAATTTGGAGGAAGAGCAATAGATATATATGAAATAAGTAAACAAAAAGATGCTATAAAAATAATACATGAAATAGAATTATATTCATTAGAACCATAATATTTTAATATTTTTATATGTGAATATAAAAAATATTACTATGAAGCAAGATTAGGAGACTTAAAAGAAAAAAGATTTTATTTAGATCTATTTTATAAAAAATTACCAAAATTATTATCAAATACAATATTAAAAGATTATTATAATACTTACTAAGTAACTTCATTTGGAACTGATATAATAGATGATTTAGATCAAGCACTAATAAATGTACTAAATAAAGTAGATACAATGGGAAGAAGAGAATTATTTTTAAGAAAATATATAGTTGATAAATGTAAAAATGCTTGGAGAAATATGAAATATTATAAAACAAATAAAATAATTTTAAGATGTGGAGAATTAATAAAAGGACATAAATGGGGATGTAAACCAGAAAAATATAAAAAAAAAGAGAATAAAATTAAAGATAAATTTAGAAATATCTAAAACATAAATATTATAAAAAATATAGAAAAAATAAACCAAGAAAATTCTTTAAAAGAAAAGGAAAAAGAAGAATTAATTATAATAAAAAACTTAAAAAATGTAAATGTTATAATTGTGGAGAATTAGGACATATATCACCTAATTGCTCAAGTAAAAAAGATAAGAAAATAATAAAAATATTGAAAAAAGCTTATGAAGAAAATTTAGAACCAATACGATATGATGAAGAATTATCTGAAATAAAAAATAAATTAAACAGATCAAATACAAAAATCTATAAATTAAAAATAGTAAGTGAAACTAAAAATAGTGAATTTGAAGAATAAATGAGTTATATGTATATGATGAATAGATTAGAAGATGAACTTGAAAGTAATAATCAGAATGAATATGATGAATATGAAAAAGTTGTAGAAGCTGAACAAGGAATAATTCAAAAAAGAATGACTTTTAATTAAAAACAATATGAAAAAAAATAAGAGATACTAAATTAAATTTAAAACCTAAAGAATTAAAAAATGAAGGTTTTGTGAATAAAGTAGAAAAACTTATTAAATCTAAAAAAAAGAAAAATATGGTTGTGTAGTATCAGAAAAGAAACACCCTATAAAATCAACTCTGACAAAAAGAGTATTAAGAATACATTTGATAAGTAAAGCATTAATAGATGTAGAAATTAATAAATTACCATTCAAAGATGAAGTAACTGAAATATATATTGCTGGAGTACATTTATTAATAAAAGCTTATTTTCAAAAAGGAAGAAATACATCAATAGAATTGTTAATAACTAATGAAAGAATAATAAATAGTGTTGAAGACAGTATTCTAGGAATATTAATAAGAAATCTAATATATCAAAAATTAGAATTTATAGTAAATACTAATTTCTATATATCCAAAGCTAATGAGAATATGAATAAAACTCTATTAATATATCATGAATTATGAGGAATACAATTATTATCAGGATCAAGAACCATTTGTATAATTGCTATGATAGGATTAGTATTTATTAATGAACATAAAATTTATAAAAGAAATAAAAAAAATTAACTATTGATAAACATTTTATGCTAGTATTACAAGAATTGAATTAGATCCAACTAAAATAACAATACTTGAACAATTAAGATAGAACTAGATAATACTATAGAATATTATAAAAATGAAAATAATTCAAGAAGGCTATTAACTAATGATATAATTGGACAAAGATCATTAAGGATAAGTACACCAACTTTAAACATAAATATTAATCAACCTATAAGAAGAAGCTTAAGTTTAGAATAAAGACCCAGAACAAGTAGATGAATATTAGAAGAAGAGAGATTATTATTAAGATCAAGAAGTGAAAGACCTATAATCTCAAATTTAGAATCAGTAAGACATGAAAAATCTAGAGAAAATAATAATTACATTAATAGAAGTAAAATAAGAGTCAAATTGGATAAATGTAATGACTTTAGTAGACCTAGAAAAAGAAAAAAAGTGGAATACAATTAAGTTTAACAAATAATAACTTAAAAGTAACTAATGAAGGAAATAGAATAATTTTATCAATAAAAATAAATAATAGAGATGTCATAAGTGTAAAATTTTGGGTAATAGATGATAATAATGACTAATGTAAAATAATTTTAGGAAAAGATTGTTATAATACTTAAAAGTAATTCTCTTCTTCCCATTGTGTCTGCTTTATTTAGTACATTTATTGGTCCTTGATCTAAATCATCTATTATATCAGTTCCAAATGAAGTTACTTGGTAAGTATTATAATAATCTTCTAATATTGTATTTGACAATAATTTTTGTAATTTTTTATAAAATAGATCTAAATAAAATCTTTCTTCTTTTAAGTCTTCTAATCTTGCTTTATAGAAATATTTTTTATATTCACATATAAAAACATTTAAATATTCTGGTTTTAATGAACATAATTCTATTTCATGCATTATTTTTATAGCATCTTTTTGTTTACTTATTTCATATATATCTCTTGCTATTCCTCCAAATTCATTTAATAATAATTTTTTTATACTTTTCTATAATCTTATCTAGCTTCTTAAATTTTTCTCTAAATTCTTGATGTTTACTTCCCCACCAATTTTGTACATTTCTTAAAAATATTGCTTCTATTAACATAGTTGCAGTTTGTATATTCACATTTTTTCTCTATTAATGCTATTAATGTTGCTTTTTCCCATTCTTCTATTATTTTACTATTATCTAAGTTATAGTCTAAATCTAGCCATATTCCTAAATTTGATATTTATTTATCTTCATATTGTGCTAAAGGTGTTGGTATAAATTTATTATTTTGTAGTGTATTAAAAGTAGCTATAAAAGGTATATTATTACATTCTATTTTATTTGATTTTATAAAATCAGTTTCATAGTCTACTTTTTCATCTGGTTCATTATTTTTTATCTCTTGGTTCTTTTGATATTCTACTTGACTCTATATTTTATTATTATATGATGGGTCATATAAATTTGGTGATCTAAAGTCTTGAGACATTCCATATGGTTGTTCATGAATTACTAATTGTGAATTTATATTTTACATATTTATAAAAGCTTCATCATAATTATTATTTATCAAAAGTTTATATTGCTGTTTTATTTTTTTCTAATTCTTCTCTTTCTTCATTTTCTTCATTTACCAATAATTTTTCTAATTCCATTTCTAATTCTTCTGATTAACTTATTTCATCATCTTCTAATTCATCTATTGCTTTAGCCATATTTATATTTACATTTTATTGTGATTTTTGTTGTATTTTCTTTCTAGGTTTATAATTATAATTTCCTAAAATTATTTCTGTAGCTATATTAACTTCTTCAAATTCTTCTTCTTTTATTTGATTTTCTCCTTTTAATTCTCTTTCTATTTCTATTTCTAGTTTTTGTTTTATTTCTTTTTCTTTTCTTTTTGCATAATTTGTTCCATTTTCTCTATCAAATATTTCAAATTCTAATTTTTCTATTTGTGCATGTATAAATCATATATTATTATTCATTATTTCTTGTCCTTTTCTTAACTTTTCTGTTTCTATTCTTGTTTGTTTTATATTTTCATGCATGTCTTGTTTTCTTTACAATACTTGCATTTGTGAATTGTATGTTCAAATAATATTTGACATATTTTCTTTTTAGTCCCTTCATCATTTTTTGTTTGATTATTTCTTAATCTCTTACACCAATTATTAAAGTTTCTAGAGTTCCTACTATTTCTTTCTATTGAGAATATACATGTAGTGGGTCTAGTGAAATATGTTCACTGAGCTTCATCTACAATTATTGTTCTATTGAGTTCTTGAAAAATAATATTCACTTTCTGTGCTCTTATAGTGGAGATCTTGTATATGAGATCTTTATCATAATGTCTTCTTTTTCTTCTTAGTCATACCCAAAAGGTCTTCTTGTTGTCCTAAATTTAATCAAATTAATTGAAGAATATAATCTATCTGGAGTTATTTTAGCTATTGTTGAGTAACATGGGATAAAGACTTTGTATTAAGTTACTATTCCAAAATAATGTTTGGCAGCATCTTTGATGGAATCTAAAAGTCTGGATATTTTTAACATGTCATTATATGGATATATTGTGTAGATAAGGCTATAACTAAAAAGGCCTTTTGCAAGTTCTAGGTTAGTTCCTGGATATATAATGACTTTATTGAAAGAATAATGGGAAACATATTTGATATTGTTGGTTGTTGGAAGGAAAAAATGGTTGGTCTTATTGATAAGGGGTTTAAAATAATTATATTGGCCTAAAGTTTTGAAGGATGGTGAGGTTACTGGACTTGGACTTCTTCTCCTAGAAGAAGTAGAAGTAGAAGAACAAGAACTATTCTTAAGTGTTTTAGTAACTATTTGGGCTTTGGCCTTTTGAGCTTCTTTTACTATTTCAGTGAATGGAATTATTAGACCAGATCTAGTTAGACTATAAGACTGCAATTGAAAATCAGATGTCTGTGTAGAGACATTAATTACTTGTTTTACTTGTCTTTAAGGGGATTGAGATAATGGTTCCTTAGATTTCTCTACGGCCTCTACTTTACTTGTCAAAATATTCACCTCATTTCTGAGATAAGCTACTGTTTTAGATAATGATTGAATACTTGTATGTAGTTGTCCAGCAATTAGGCTCATATTCATTTTTAGAATATTCACCTTCATGGTTACTTGGTCTAGTAAGGTCATTATTGGTGTCGTTGGTGAACCACCACCACTACTATTTGTCATCATATATGTCTCCTTTCTATTTGGCTCCATTTGGACAAATAATTTGTAACAAAATTATTTTTACCTTTGATATATTCAATTTCATAATCATAATAAGACATGTCTTATTACCATTTAATCAATATCTTATTACATAATTGAGTTGTCTTAATTCTTTTATTCAGCCAATGTTTTAGTTAAGTATTATCAGTTCTTATAATAAATCTAATGTTAACAATAAATAATTTAAACTTTTGTACACCTTTTACTATTGCTAAAAATTCTAGTTTGTGATAAATCTAATATTAACAATAAATAATTTAAACTTTTGTACACCTATTATCAGTTCTTATGATATCTAGTTTGTGATTGATTAAAGTTTTCACTTGCATATTTAGTTATTACTTCTTCTTCTTTATTATTGATATGATATAAAGCTACTCCCCAATAATTTTTACTAGTATCTGTATAAATTATTCATATTTCATTATTTACTGAGATGGTTAATTTGGGTAGATTTTGACATGAAATTTTTATTTGATTTACTATTTTTTTTTCTTTATCCTATGTCCATATTGTCTTTTCTTTAGCTAATTTACTTACTTTTGTTGTTAATTTTGATAAGTTTGAAATATAATTTTTGGCTTGATTTACTAATCCTAGAAATTGATTGAAATTTTTTTTTTATCAAATTCTAATATATCTTTTATTTTTATATATATATATATTTATATTTATATTTATATATTCACACACACATATATTTTGAAAATATATATATATATATATTATATATATTTAACTTCATATATCATATACATAAACATATATATATATAAGATACACACACATGAATATATATAGTTCAAAAATATATATATATATATATAATTATATTTTATATTTTATATTTTAGATATATATATATATATATAATATTTATAAAATAAATATTCAAATATGTGTGTGTGTGTAAAATTTATTCATCCTGCATTACATTTATTGAATTTAGAGATATTTCAGATTTAATGAACTTGGATATTATAGCTTGAGTTGAATTGTTCTTGTATGTGACATTGTAAACCCATATGAAGTTAGCAGTAAGCTAATTACGTCATTAGCCCACAATTCACAAGTGACATCTAACAAGACATTACAACTACCTAATTCATATGAGGATTGATGATCTGATGTAGCTTATCATATAACCATATTACATCCTTTGTCACGCAATATTTCAGTCAAATTCGAGACATGGAATTGTTATTTTCTTTTACCTAATTATTACTTTCTTAATCTTTGACTGGACTGACTATAGCAATGGATAAAACCTTTTCTCAGTCTGACTCATTAAGGGGCCCAGTAATATCTCTCATTTAATGTGAGGACAAATTTCATCTCGGTTACTCATATTCCTCTGTATGAATATCACTAAACGCACATCATATGAATGAAAATATGCATCATAGTAAACTTAATTATATCATATAAAAGTAGAATATATAAAATGAATTTATATATATATGTGTGTGTGTGTGTGTGTGTGTGTCAAAAACATTACATGAAAAATATATATTAATTTTTAAAAAATCACGTATAAATTTCAAAATTATTATGGAAATGTTCATTGCAAGAATCCATCGCATGAAAAATCAAGAACGTAATCAATTAAAACCTAACTTAAATGACAATTAGACCTAACTCTGATATCATTATTAGATAGGGAAGTGTAGTGGAAGATAAAAAATTTATATTCCTATCCTTATGTGGACCAAATAAACTCATTTAAGTCAAGGTGGATGGAAGAATTACCTTTTAATTCTAAGTTCCTCATGTGTTGTCTGCAAGTAATTGGATCTCAGGAGCTGACAACATAGATTTGCTCCCTCTACCAGTATCTACATGAACAACTTCCCAACGTGAACAGCGTGCTATTGCTCTTTGTATCTAATGTCCGTCCGTCCGTCAATTTAAATGTCCTTTTATTTACTAGAGATTTTTCGTGGCTCTCAAAAGTTTTTGCCATCAAGAGACTTTTTCTATTTTTTCTATATACGTCCTCTTATATCTATTATATATAGATTAGGATTTTTGCCTTTCTTTTGAATAGCCATCCATAATTTAGATTAAATTTATCTCATAAATAAAATCTATAATATCATATCTAATTTAAATTTATCTTATAAATTTAAATTATAGAACTAATATGATATTCTCTCATATTATGTTAGTTATTAATTTAATCTATTATATAAAGTTAAATTTAAAATTAACATAATATAATATAATATATATCATATATACATATTATATTATATATATACACGAATATACACACACACATATATATTTCAAAAATATATATGTACATTATATTATATTATATATATATATATATATATATATTTAATTTCATATATCATAATACATATACATATACATATACATATATATATATATATATATCAAATTCACACACATGAATATATATATTTTGTAAATATATATATACATATATAAAATTATATTTTGAATTTTATATTTCATATATATAAATATTATTAAATAAATATTATATATATATATATATATATATATAATTCATTCTATATTACATTCATTGAATTTAGGCATATTCTATATTCAATGAATTTGGACATTAAAGCTTGAGTTAGGCTATTTTTGTGTATGGTCTTGTAGGTCCATATGAAGTTGATAATAGGTTAATTACGCTATTAGCCCACAAGTCACAAGTTGCCTCTAACAAGACATTGCAACTACCTAATTCATATGGGGATCTATGATCCGATGCAATCTATTATATAATCGTATCATATTTCTTTCGTCACGTAATATTTCGGTCAAGTTTGAGACATGAAATTATCATTCTCCTTTACTTAACCTTTACATTCTTGATCTCTGAGTGGATTGACTATAGCAATGGAAAGAAAAATTCTTTCCATTATATATGGCTATACATTTTCTCAATTTTACTCATTAAGAGGCCCAATAATATCTCACTTAATGTGAGGGATAAATTTCATCTTGACCACTCATATTCCTCTGCATGAATATCACTAAACTCAAACTCAATCATAACCTTTATGATCACCCAGTTAAAGGTAACTTTTGACTAGGTTAAAATTCAATGGTCATCATGTTGGAATCTATGATGGTCTCAAGTTAATGGGCTTAGTGATATGGTTACATATGAGATAAGCTTATTACTTGTACCATGCATCTTTCTCATAGCGGGTCAGTCCAGTACCTTATGTTCTTTCAAGTTCTATGACTTTGATTTATATCTCTATAATTAATCAAAGGCATACTAATCTTGTTTCATCTATGATCCCTCATAGATGACCAACTAGGGACATTTAGAACAATCACTATAGTTTATCTAAGGATACAGTTATCATAGTGAACATGCAATTACTATGATAATAAAAGAGAAATTCATTAAATAATAATGTTTATTGTACAATGATTGGCCCTAAGGCACAATTTCCAACACCTGTCTCTTTTAATAAAATAAAAATCTATGATAAGGGACTTGGGCTTAGATTATAAAAAGATTGATGCATGTCCCAACAATTGTATGTTTTTTTTTTTGGAAAGAGCATAAGAAAGATGACATATGTCATATTTGTAAAGTATCAAGGTGGATTGAAAATCCTGTGGTGGAGAGTGACCTTGAAGAATCTACTAAAGTTCACAAAGTTCTTGCCAAAGTATTAAGGCACTTTCCTTTAATTTGAAGATTGAAAAGGCTCTTTATGTGTTCAAGAACTATAGATTCATTGAGGTGGCATGCAAAAGAGTGTTCGAGGGATGTAAACTAAGGCATCCTGCTAATGGCCAAGCATGGAAAGACTTTGATGCAAAGCATCTAGACTTTGCTCTTGAAACTCGTAATATCAGACTTGGCTTGGCTAGTGATGGGTTTAATCCATTCAGAACGATGAGCCTTTCACATAGCACATGGCTTGTGGTATTGACAATTTATGATTACCCTCCAAATTTATGCTTGAAAGCATAAAGTTATATCATGCCATTGCTTATAATTAAATTATTTTTAGCGTGTCAATGACAATAGAGAGCCTAGCCAAGTAATAATATTTGTTGAAACTAGAAGAGGCAATAAAGGAAAGCAATTAGATGAGGAAACTGATTGCGTAATTGTAAGTTAAAAATTGTTCTTCAACTAATGTATTCAAGTGATATTGTTCATATTGCTATATAACTTCTAATTTAATTTTGTATCTGTCATAACTTTAAGGCATGGTTGAGAACAATGATGAAAGTAATGTCAAACCTTTTCAAGTTGTGTTTGGAAAGGACCATCTTGGTGCAGTGCCTTGTGGGAGAAGGGTCACACAAATACTCTTAAAGTGAAATGAAGAGATTACTGCTATCAAGAAAGCACATGCAGAAGAGATGACTTCATTTAAAGATGAAATGAAAGGCATGCAAGATAAGTTTATCAATTACAAAATGCTTTTAAGGCCTTTGTGCAACATTACGATCCTCAAGTAAATATGGAATCATTGGAACATTTGTTGAAATTATCTCTTAGAGATACCAATAGTGGACAAAAAGTGAGAGGACAACCACATACACATTCTTCTACATTGACACATGTTCCAAATCTTAGAAAGGTAAGCATAATTGTACGATGAGTCCATTGTGTTTACATATCTTTGAACACAGTATTTTGTCTGCGCATTTTTTTAATTTAATAATAAATAATCAAAAAATATAAAAAAAATACAAAAATGAAATTTAATCCTTTTTAGGATTATATTTTTTAAAAAAATCTTGCTTAAATTTTTAAAAAAATCTCTCTCAAATTATCCCAACCATTCAAAGATATTGGAAATCAATTTTTTGAGACTCAACTATTTTTAAATTTCTCTCTTTAAATCTTTTTGTTTACCATTTGAATATATATATATATATATATATTTTAAAAAAATTAGATTTTTTTTTCTCTCCCTTAATCTAATTAATTAAAAAAATGGTTAAAGGAATGCAAGACATGTAAGTACAAAGAAGGCAGAAGAGAAAAGAAGACACAGAACGCACGCACCCTTAGAAAGCAGAAAGCAAATGGAGCCATGCATAGAACGCATGCATGAAGAGAAGATACGAAGGAAAGCAGACAGTAGAGCAGAAAAAGAAATTAGATATAGAGAGAATATACTCGGACCAAATGCAAAAGCAAAAAGCAAAAGAGGGTAAATGAAAAACAGAGAGAATGAAAAGAGGAAAACACACAGAAAAAAAAAGAAGCCACACACAAAACTAGAGAGCAAAGAGTAGGCAAAAGAAAAGACTGGACACGCACACAGATTACACGCGAAACACACGCAGAAAGAGAGCAACAGACGATAATAGAAGACCAGGCGTACACGTTGAGGCAAGCACACACATGCACGGAAAACATGCTAGAAAAATAAAGCACGGATGAAATGCAGAAAGGAAAATTGAAAAACAAAAAACAAGAAGAAGAAAGAAACCGAGAATAGAGGAGAAATTGAAAAATAAAAAACAAGAAGAAGAGAGAAACCGAGAGTAGATGAGAAACTAAAAAATAAAAAATAAGACAAAGGAGAGAGTCTGAGAGAGGATGGAGAAGGAGAAGGAGATGGAGAGTGAAAGATGAGGAGGAAACTGGGAAGAACAGAGCATGAAGGAAACACCGCATGCACAGAAAAAAAGAGAGTCCTGAGACAAAAGGAGAAGAGAAAAATGGACAAGAGAGGAAAAAAGAGAGATAGAAAACAGAGTAGAAAGACCAAGAATAAGAGAGCACGAGGAGAAAAAAGCAAAGGAGGCTGGTCATAGGACCTTCAACTAGACGAGAAAACTCAGAGAAGAGAGAGACCGAGGAGAATGAGAGAGCAGAGCATGGAGTGAGCAAGGACGAGTAGAAAAAGAAGAAGAAAGCTGGACGAGAAAAAAAATGAAACAAACAGAGCAAAAGAGATTTGGAAAGGGAGAAGCAAAAACTGAGAGCATGACAACTTAGGAGACTATGGTGTGGATATGATAAGCATAGTCAACCCTTAGACTCATAGCAAAAGCATTGATTCTTACCCTGATCTTCGAAGGTTGTGGTCTGAATTAACGATAAGATTTCTATCTTAGATCTCTTTAGTTATAAAACTTGTTAGTTGTTAATTTACTTCGCAAACTTTTGAGTATATTTTGCTTCAAATATCAGAAATCAGTATGTTTATAAGTTAGTTCTTCTAAATGCCAAAGCTACTAGTCATTTTTATTTTCTTATTTATTTGCATGCTAATTATGTTACTATTGGAAAGGAGTTCCAATTTTTTTTTGGATGAATTTTGCATTTTGTAATTGAGATCCAATAAAAATAAGAGAGTATATATTTGTTTGTTACTTATTTGTCGTGTGAAATTTTAAGAATTTTCGCAGGCATTTAAAATGATCTCATATCGTGTAAATCAATAAGATTTCACAGGTATAAAGGTCCGACTTGTATACTAAAGATGGGTTCTAATGGCTCACCATTAAAATTAAGTCTCTTTATACTAAATATTTAAGTCTTATGTGAGATTTCAAGAATCTTCGTAGAATTTAAATTAATCACATTATCGTGTAGGATAATAAATCCTCGCAAATATCGTGGTTCACAATTTTTATGGTAAATAAATAAATGAATTTAGTAAATAAAATAAATTTTTTTATAATTTTAATTAATTAAATTAATGAATTTAAATTATAATTATATTTACCCATTATATCTTTTGGTCATGTGAGATTTTTGAAAATCCGTAGACCTTTAAGATAATCGTATTACCGTGTGAGTCAATAAGGTTTCGCAGGTATAACGATTAGGATTTCTATATTAAAAGATATGTGTTATATAATTACATATTAAAATATATTCAAAGTAATATTATTTAATCCTTTTATCGTGTGAGACTTTGAATCTATGCAGATATTCAGGATAATCTCATGTCGTGTAAATCAATAAGATTTCACAGATATGAGAGCAAAACTTATATATTAAAATTAACTCTCCTTCTCCAAATTAATAATTTATTTAAGTCTCATGCGAGATTTCAAGAATTTTTATAGAGACTTAAATTAATCACACCATCGTGGGGATAATAAGTTCTCACAAATGTATTGATTATCAATTTTTATAATAAATAAATAATTTTTATAAATAATGATATAATACATAATTTAGAAAAATTAATTAATTAAATTAACGTATTTAAATTGTAATCATATTTACCAATTATATCTTTTAGTCACGTGAGATTTTTGAATCTCTGTAGACTTTTAAGATAATCGTATTGTCGTATGAGTCAATAAGACTCTACAGATATAACGATTAAATTTTTAATATATATATATATATATTATATATTAAATTAATCAAATTAAGGATGTATTTAAATAAATTTAATTTCTTTATCGTGTGAGATTTTAGAATCTCCACAAATATTTAGGATAAATCATATTATCGTATAAGTTAATAAGACTTTGCAGGTATGATAATTAAGAGCCTATAAATCATAATATACATACTTAAGCAAACTATTATTAACACATAAAAATAAATAAATTAAATTACCAAACTCTTTTATGGTGTGAAATTTTAGAATCTCCGCAGATATTTAGAGTAATTGTATTACCTTATAAATCAATAAGGTTCTGTAGATACTGCGATTAAAATTTTCAATCATAAAACATAAAGAAAAATAATTTTAAACCATTTCCTTTCTTTATTCCAAAAATTCAAAAATGGAGAAAATAGTTAAAATTATATTACCTTTTGTAATTTAAAACACACATATTAAAATTTTAGAAATTATTTTATTTGCAAAATGATGAATTATTTCTAATTAATTTCTCTTCAAAAAAAATATTTTTGCTAACAAACTTTTAAGCCCGAACTACATGAACTTTAATCCCCATCACAGAGTACGTAGGTCTCAGAGTCAAATTCTAAGTCGAGCTCGTCCTCCCTTGTAAATAAATAAACATTTCTCACATAATTCTTATCATTTTTATCAAACACATGAATATAAAAGGGATAATTAAAATAATTATAAACCATATTAATAGAGCACAACAAACTTCAGGTAACTGTTCTGATGAACGGGTATTGCGAAGTGCCTAACACCTTCCCCACACTCAACCGACTCCCAAACCTATTCTCTGATTTCGCAGACTACCCTTATCCTTCATTAAACAATTTTTTGAGATTTATCTCAAAATATTGGTGGCGACTCCTCGTTCCGTTTGATTCCCGCCACGAAGGCCAGGACCTCCGCTTGCGCGCCATCCGCGTCGCATTTTTTTTTGGGTGCGACAATATCCATTTGTCTTGTCTTCATAATACTGTGATTACTATTCAAAATTTGAATTCTCCTGTAAATATTGATGTGGCTTTGGAGAATTTTTGATATTTTTTTAAATTATCTTGAGCGTATCACTTTAATCTTCATATTGTATTGACTTAACAGAGCTTGAACTCTCATTGTTAAATGTTTTTTTGTATCTCTACAATTTCCTTTCTTCAAGGTTTATAGGTATTCAATTACTCATCTTTAGACTCACTTCTTATCTCATCTTTCTTTGATATTTTTCATGTGCCTACAATGCTATGCTCCACTATTCCAAATTAATTGTGATTGTATTTGTAATCGTAATCATCCCTCCTTATTCATAATAATTATAGAAACTATGTAACACTATAATTCTGTAATTGATATGAGCTATTTGAACACCCTTGTTCTTCCTACTTGAAATTGAAACTATTAAATCCTTTTTGGTAAATATGAGCTATTTCCTTTGGTCAAAGGTTGAACATATTGATTGGATTGTGCTGTAATTGATACAAAATTTATTTGGGTATTTGTTATCTAAGCTTAATTTTTTCTATATCATGAGGCATGATTTTTATTTGATATAAAATTTTATTTTATTTTCTATGCAGGAAGGTGATTCTAATGAAAGAGATTCAAATGAGGAGCTCCTTCAAGATGGTTGAAGAGATATCAAAGAAGAGTTCCATTTATTTTGATATATAGAGACTTGTTTTCATCGTATTTTTTTTATTGTGATCATACTAACCTTGTTATATCTATTTGAACGAATCAAGTTGTCTTTCTTGGCTTTTGTGTACCTATGGATTCATGCTCAAAAGTCTCTGTAACTACAATTATTGAATATATTACAATATCATTTCATAATGCTTCTTGAATTATGTAATTGTTAGATATATAATTTATTTATCATGGAAATTGATCTTCTTACATTTGACAAAGTCAGACTACATTTAGAAATTGTTGTGATTGATATTTCTTTAAGCAAAAGTTCTCAATTGTACTCTATATATGATCACACTTACAATTTAAAACTATTGCTTATTTGAGCTTTAATTACAGTTGTGAATTGTAACAATTTTAAGCAACATTTTAAAATTGTAATTTATACTTTGATCATAACCATAGCTTATTTTCACATTATAGGCAACGAATTTTAAGAAATGTGGCCATAGATTGAGTAAACTGTTGCCATAGACTTTTGATTATGTTAGTATAGGCAACAGTTCAAAAATGTTGCCTAAATATATAGGCAACATTTTAAGCAACATTTGTGAATTGTAAGCAGTTATAGGCAACAATTTCAGCTTATTTGAGCTTATAAGCAATAGTTGGCTGTGCCAGTAGAGGCAACAGTTTAAAAATATTGCCTAAACATATAGGCAACATTTTTCAAACTCCTAGCTACAGTTTTTAAGTGGACTAGGTTCTTTGGGTTGAGTTATACCCAGGTTTGCTCATAATATCCATTAACTTTTATATGTGTATCTCTGTAAGCATTTGTTCAGCTAGGGCTAAGATTCTACACTGCTTTTTTTTTTTTTTAAAGAAAGTCTGCACTCTTTAATTTCAAGGATAATCGGCAGTAACATTTTTTTTTCTTTTTTTTTTCTTTTCTAGCCGAGATTTGAAACAAATTATCTTGTATTCAAACGGATGAAACTGATGGTGGAAGCAAGACAAGCCCATGATTATTGGACCTGTTTGGTTTCTATTTGTAATTTTTGTTTTTAAAAACTTTTTTACAATGTATTTTTTAAAATTAATTTTCAAAACAAAGTAAAAAAAAATCTGTTTGTTTGTATTAATTTAAAAACAATTTTATAATTAATAAATTGATTGATAGTGATGGTTATGGATAGTTAATGGTTGTGGCTTATGATAATTATTAGTCAAAGTAAATGTAATTTTTAATAATTAAATATAATGTATTTTGAAAATAAAAAATAAAATGAAAATAGCTTTGAGATATTAAAGGCTTGTTTAGTTGTTGTTTTATTTTTTGTTTTCAAAAGTTGTTTTGTAAAACAATTTTAAAAACTGTTTTTGAGAACAAAAAGAACTTGTTTGGTAATAGTAATCCAAAAATAGTTTTATAAATTTATAAGATGCGTGATTCTTTTTTATCGGGGCAAGAATACAACGTTTGCCATTAACAAGGATAATTCTCATTTCTTGTTTCCTGCTTTTTCTCTGTTAAAAAAAAAAGAAAAGAAAAGAAACAGAAATAGCCAAAAATTGTTTTGGTTTCATTTTCTTGTATTTAAAAACAAAAAAATTTAAAGCTGTTTTCAAAACAAAAATTAAAAAATCATTAAAATAAAAAAATAATTTTTAAGAATAGTAAACAAACAGGCTCTTATACTTTTTTGTTTTTAAAAACAAACAAACAAGAACAGTGTTGGAAATAACAAAAAACTGTTTTGAAAATAGACACCAGGCTTTTTGATTCCGATATCTATTTTTTTAAATAATTTCGTAGAGTAATTTTCAAAACTAGTTTTTTGGACAATAAAAATTTTAAGTTAGGTCATGATGACTACTTCTAAATTTAAAGAACACTTAAAAATTGCCCACCAATGAGATGGCATATTAGGAGTGGGATTTGATCTTTATTTTATGAGTTATAAATTAAATTCTTCTTGATTAGTAATTGTGGGTTTGTTAAAACTAGTTTTGAAAACAAAAAATGATAAAAAAAATATGCTTGAATCATTATTATGAAAAGCATACACAAAGTGGTGAAATAGATTGTTGAAGAATTATCTATTTTATTAAAATAATTATACATAATATTTTTTAGTTTTTTTCCCTACTTTGGCAAAATAAAAAAGTAACAAAATATGAAAGAAATATGCTTGTAAATAAACAAATAGTGGTGATAATATATTAGGAAAAATGATAGTTAGATTAAAAACTTTAATGATAGTTAAGTCTTTAATAATTTTTTTAAAAAAATTAATTAAAAATATCAGACATAAAATTTTATTTATAATTGTTTCAACTAATATTCATAATTTATTTTATAAAAAATTTTATTAAAAATTTAATTATTATTAATTTATTATTCTAGATCCTATTTGATTTTTATATTAGCCCTGACAGCTTATGCCTTGCATGTACAGGCTTGAAAGCCTCTTGCAGGGGCTCATATATGTGCGCATTCGTGTGTGTGTGTGTGTTTATATATATGTCTAAATTAGCTAAGCCTTGATTTGGCAAAGTTGTAGGTCAGTTTTGATGTAATGATATATTACTCTTTTTATTTTAAATTATAAAATATTTTTTTAAAAAATTTATATATTAATAAATTTTATTAAATATATTTAATAATTTTATTTTTTTAAAATTAAAATATAAATTTTTAAAATCATTCATCATTTAATATATTAAAAAAATAAAAATTAATGATAAAGAGAAAAAAAATAATATTAAAATTAATATATTTAAAAAAATTTAATTTATTTAAAATATTTTTTATTTTCAAATAAATTTTTTTAAAGTATTTTATAGTTTAAAATGAAAGCAATATATATATATATATATTTATTTATTTATTTATTTATTTATTTTTTTACTGTTTTTTTTTTTCCTACTGTTTTCGTTCCCAGATCCTACCCAGGTTGGCTGATTCCGTTCAAGCCAGTCACGCTTCGCCTCGCTGGCCCTCACCGTGGCAGCCCCATCCCCATCTCAGGTCTTCTTCTTCAATCTTCGATCAGTCGACCCTTGGTGCTGTGCTCGTGAAGTCGTGCTCTCCTCCGTCGCCAATCAGTCGAGCGCAGACCTTCTCCTTCATCTTCTCCGCGGTGCCCAAACTCAGCTTGCGAAGTCGGGCTCTGCTCTTGGTTGTTGGCTTGTTGCTTAGCTCTCGTTCAGGCTTTCCTCGAGTGCTCACCGTCGATCGCTTGTGCTCAGTTTGGTCCTTCTCAGTCCCCATTTCTACTCAATTATAAACCTGCTAGTGATAGTATTTTGCAGGTGTGCTTGAGGAGTTCCTCAGGGATCTCTCTGTCATGGATTTAGATAATTGACGAGAACTAGAACTAGTCTTGAATAAAAAACAAAACTTTCCAGCCATGGTTATTAAATTTTACTTATAGTGCTCAGCGGCGCTTCTAAAATCGTGAATTTTTGCTGTTATTTAAACATGTTACCAGTATCATATGAGAGGCTTGTCTTTTTGGGTGCTATTAGTTTGGTTCTTTTTAGGCGAACATGTTTTATAATTTTCATTTTGGAGAATTAGTTGCCGAGTTCACTCAGTTGATTGCCTGGTCTTGTAGATTATAATTTAGAAGTTCTGTGTTTATGATTATTCTGGTTGTTTTAGGATATTCTTGGTGTATATATTTCTAGTGATGAGAAAAAGTTTTCCAATTAAACTTTCACAGGCCTGGATTTTGGATGTGCAGCAGCAGAGGAGGTGAATTTATTACTGTCTACAAGTGGATTTTATCAATCTGAACCTAGTTCTAGTTTCTTTCCTTGTGGAACTTGATTAATTATAAAGAATATGGACTAAACTATAGATTTGTATGGCTTGAGAGAGGTCAGTCAAGGTAACTAGAATTTTCAATTCATTCTTTAATTGTGTAAGACCATTTGACCAGGAGGAGATTATATTGAAGTCTTGATTGGTGTTGCTGTCCTTTAGTGCTAGCAATGTCTTGCTGTTGATTTTTATTTTGTTAGTTGTATTGTGTTGCGTTGTTGCATTCATTGGTGATGTCATTATGTTGTGTTGTATTGTTCTATATTCTATTATTAGTGTGCTGATTGTCTGGACTTTGAAGGCTCAGTTTTTAGATGAAATTCTTTAGAATAATTTTTATTTGGATTTATCACAGGTTTTAATTTCATTTTAATTTTAATTACATGTAGGCTTTAAATAGCATCAAAGTCTATTCAGAATCTAAAATATGTAGGCTTTGAAGCTTACTCAAAGTAGGCTCGAAGCTTACTTAAAGCCGTTTTGGCCTAAATTCATTAGCTTTTTTAAAGGCCTACATATGAAGTAGGCCTTTTAAAAAGGCTTTAAGCTAGGCTAGGCCTATCATTGGCTCAGCCTTGAGCCTTGAAAAAAAAAAAAAAACCTATGTGCAAGCTCTGGCTTGAGGCCTCTGTTACAGGCTCAAGCTTGTTTGGTCAAAGTTTGGACTTGCGTGGTTTATTCTCATCCCTAAGTCTAAAGCCTCTTTGGAGGCCTATTTTTCGAAACAGGTGAGGCTTGATTTTTTAAAGCTTGGCCTAAAGTATCAGGCCTAGCCTGTTTAAGTATATTTATATATTTTATTATATTTAATTTATTTCATTTTATTACTATTTTGTCCTATAATTTCTTTTTGTCCTGGTCTAGCCTGGCTTTAAGTCTGAATGTCTCATGCAGTGAGTGACGTCGTGGCCACGTGCTCTTCTTCAAACGCCATTTCATAGACCTCCTTTGATCAAAGCTTCTTCTCCTTCAAACTTTTATTCCAGATCTGTAAGTCATCATCCTTGGTCACCATTACGGTCCTTCAGTTCTGTGAAATTTGAAGAATTGTTGCTCTCAGTCCTTCTGGCTTCTGTTGTGCTTGTGGTTTCTCTATCCCTGTTCTCCTTCCATTGTGCTCATCATGCTTATGGCTTCTGGTGACAAAACTGCAACAGCTTCCAGGTGTGGGCACTCTTCTTTCCCTGTCAGCTGCGAAGCTCAGCTCTGCCCTTAATTGTATTTCATTATTGCTGTGGTTCATTACCTGCAGTAAGACCCCCTTTTCCCTTTGTATTTTCATTCTTCATCTCTTCTTTGTTTGCTATATTATTATGCGGGCTTACATGCCAGGCTTTAAAAACTTCCTGTTTAGGTAAATAGGCCTTTAAAGAGGTTTTATATCCAGGCTAGGCCCCAATCAGGCTGGGCCATAGGCCACCTGACATGGTACTAGCCTACTCCCACCCCTAAATAAGTGGAAATTAAATATTATACTTTTAATGGCATAAAATTTATTTAAATTACATATGAAATCATGATTATTTTATTAATGGATGTCAAAAATATTTAAGTACTAAATAAAAATCCGGAAGAAAATCAATATTTTATTGGAATAAAAAGGGGGGAAAAAGAATATATTCTGCATGGCAAATTTGATTTTAAAGATTAAACCTTACAAGTTATTGAGTTGAAATGATGGCTATAGCCTTTTGACTTTCCTATAAAATAGGAGACACAGATCCATGGGATTTGGATATAATATAAATGTCACAAGAAGATGCACGACCACGACATTCACACGTGTCAAATTCTTGTGAGTTGCTCAGGACTCTGCTGGGCAGTCTCACACAGTCTATATTGCTAGTTGGATTTACAATAGTTGAAATCTAATTGTGATTATTCTAACAACAGTTTTACCATCACTTGTAAATAACTAGAACATTCTCAAGTATGATTTACATTTTATGAACGCTTAGAAAGCTAGAATTATCCTTCCTTGGCTGATTAAACATTGAATTTCATGTCAATGTCATTGCACTCTCATTATTCCTGTTTTGCTAAATACTTGTTAGAGTTTGATCGATGGTTATTATTCAAAATCATGTCCAAATCATTCTTTTCCAACTAAATCTTATACATCATGTATTGTATGAGGTCGAGGAACTGAAAGCCACACTATTCATGGTTATGGAAATGGTTTAAGCTTATTTCTATATTATTAGTTTGAATTTCTCTATTATTATGGAAGTTCAAGAAATCTATGACTAGGTTATCAAAAACTCTACTGAATAATTTCTCCATAAGACTATCATATCTAAAAAATACTTATTGTTATTATTCATGGATTTTCAATTTTTGGTCTGCAGAGTAGGGTGACATAGCATGTGATGAAGAGCAGGGTTTGTACAGATAAGTAGGGCACAACCGCATGGCATGGCATAATATGACCCGCCAAGTCCCAAAATGCCAAACCTAAGAAATGTTACCAAGGAAAGCCATCAAACACCTTCAGTGCCCTTGTTATTCTTTTCTCAAAACTCTTTCTTCAATTCCCTTTGTTTCTTCTCTTTCCACCGGTTCACTGCAACAGCCATCTCTGAAAACTTTGAACCAAATCCAACTCCCAAACTGCCATGAACACAAAGACCAGGACCCTTACTCTTTGCTCAAAGAAGATCCCATTGATATATGCAGCTCATTGTGGGTCAAAACCTTCTCCTCCCTGCCAGACACTACCTTCCCTAACCTCAGTGGCTTCCTCTCCAAATTCGACCTTTGGGTTTTGGCCTACCAGCGATGTTGTGCCCATGTGACAGGTACCTTTCCTCCCCGAAATGCTATTCATTCTCATGTTCTAAGGGACCTGCTTTCTCTTCGGAATGCCGTTGTTCATGGACAGTTTGCATGGAACAGGAAGACCCAACAATTCATTCGCAGCCCTAATGACAAGCCTCTAATGAGGCCCTTGTCTAAGCGCAAGCTTCAAGCAATTCTAGAGTCCAGTGAACCTTGTTTTCAGGACAGGGTCGTCCAAGAGGTGTTGTTTTTTATTTTAGAGCCTATTTTTGAATCTCGGTTTTCTCCAAAGTCACATGCTTTTCGACCTGGCCGAAGTGCGCACACAGTTATTCGCACAATTCGGAGTAATTTTGCAGGTTATTTATGGTTTTTGAAGGGTAATTTGAGTGAGATTTTGGAAAATGTGGATAGAAATGTAATAATGGGTTGTCTTGAAAAGGCCATTAAGGATAGAAAAGTATTGGGTTTGATCAAATCTGCACTTAGAGAGCCAGTGAGATGTGAGTCACATGATGAAACTGAAGAGTCGAAGAAGGATAAGAAAAGGAAAGGTACCAAGAAGAAGATTCTCAATGAGAATGAGCCAAAGCCAGACCCATATTGGTTAAGGACATTCTACAATTTTGCTCCGGAAGAGGCTGCTAAGGTACCCTCTTTTGGTCATTGTGGAATTTTAAGTCCTTTAATTGCTAATATTTGCCTTAATGAATTGGATCATATGATGGAAGGATTAATAATTGAGTTTTTCAGACCGTGCAAGTCTGATTCAATATGGAAATATTCAATTGATGATAGCTGTCATAATCCTGCTTGGCCGGAGTTTGTTCCATCTAGTGGCAAAGAAAAAACTCGGAAGATGGATTACATAAGATATGGAGGTTATTTTCTAATTGGGATCCGAGGTCCTAGGGAGGATGCCATAGAAATTAGGAAGGAAGTTATTAAATTTTCTGAGGATGTGTTTGGGATACGGTTGGATAATTCAAAGGTGGAGATCGAACATATAACGAGGGGAATACAATTCTTGGACCATATAATATGTCGAAGGGTGATACATCCTACCTTACGTTACACATCTTCTGGAGGCAATATAGTGAGTGAAAAGGGCGTGGGGACTTTGCTTTCAGTGACTGCTAGTTTGCAACAATGCATTCGCCAGTTTCGGAGGCTTGAGTTGGTAAAGGGAGATAAAGACCCTGAACCATTGCCATGTACTCCTATGTTGTATTCAAGTCAAGCTCATACGAACTCCCAGATGAATAAATTTCTTGAGACCATAGCCGATTGGTATAGATATGCTGACAACCGTAAGAAAGTTGTTGGGTTTTGTGCGTATGTAATTCGTAGCTCATTGGCTAAGTTGTATGCTGCTAGGTATAGGCTAAAGTCTCGCGCCAAGGTGTATGGAATAGCTTCACGGAATCTTAGTCAACCTTTGAGAGGGAGTAGTAACAATTCTGCTCCTGAATATTCTGACCTTTTGAGGATGGGGCTGGTGGATGCAATTGAAGGTGTTCAGTTTTCACAGATGTCACTAATTCCTTCTTGTGATTACACTCCATTCCCAAGGAACTGGATCCCAGAGCATGAGCAGGTGTTACATGAATATATAAAACTTGATAATCCGAAGGCCTTTTTTGACTTGCTCAGGTCCATTAAACAAGAAGGTTTGAGTCTTCCTCAAGATGAAATATCTCAAATGATATGGGATTATAAGACTCTTGGGATTCGTCATTTTCAATTAGATGGAGATAAAGAAAGAAAAGAAGATTTAGAAGAGGCACCTGGGTAAGTTTGTCAGTGATTAAGTTAGTGAAATCTCCCTATTTAAAGTTTGCACCACAAGTTTGTCAGTGATTAAAGGCCATTTACTGCTTTTCTCCATTTCTTGTAAGAAAGTATTGCCCTTGCGGGCACTATCTACATATCTGATGGGATGCATCCACTGCATGGTTGCAAATGAGATGAGGTTGTTGTAATTGGATTGACATTATAGAACAGGCTGAAGTGTCATCGTTGTGGTATTTCACTGAATGCATCAGGCTAATACATGCCTAGGCGCTAGTGTTGCTTGGACACTGGTGTGGGATTTGTTGACATTGTGACTGTTAATGTTTTCAGACATCCACCACTTACAGATTGGTGTCTTGCAAGATTTGACGAATTTGTTTCACCTACAGATTTCTGTAACTGAAAAGAATGGCCATGAAGTATTTGAGAGGAATTTTTGGGACATTGAGAGTCTAAGGTTATAATATCTTTGGAATAAAAAGTCATCTTGATATACTACTGGTAATTGGTTGTTCAAGTTGATGAATTGCTGGAATTCTTTTTGGATATTTGTGCTGCTTGACTAACTACAGGAGAAGATTCACGATTCTTCAAAAGCATTTTTGGCAAGAGGTTATGATAATAGCCTGAGAAGCATATATAATGAAACTAATAATAATTGTGGGTTGACCCATAAGCTTATAGCTGCTTGTTTTATAGAACATGGACAACACCGTTGCATATGGGGTGACTTTGCAACCAATTAATGGAGAGGATAAAGTCTGCACAAATCTGTCCTGAACTTCCCATTTGCTTCTCTGTAACAAATCTGAAGTGAGGATTTGAACTTAATAATGCTAAACAGTGTTTCTTCTGCTAGCGCATGATAAATATTTGCTTCTGTTCAATCATGTTGATATTGCCTTTCCCGTGTTTATTTTATTGGAAGTTACTGTCCTGGTTGGAGATCGAAGGTTATTAGGTAATGCTATTCTGGAGCAGTGTCGGTACCTAGTTTCCCTAAAACAAAATTAAAAAAAATCACTTGAATCAGCATTTATTATTAATAGGATTTTCAGTTTTAGATATTTTATTTTTCAGTGTCTGGCTTTCATGTATCTATTTACAGAGAATTTCAAGTGTTTCAAGCTGTGGTTTCCGAGATCAAAAGGTAAGAAGAAATGAAAATGAGAAGAACTAAAGAAAAGATGTATGTACGTTGTACAAGGGACGATAAGCATCTGAAATTTCTTCATGCTTCTAGCAATCGCCTTTGAGGGCTTTTTTATATTTCTCCTGCATGTTGTAGATAAGCAGTTTTCTATTCGTTTCGTTATTAGTTATACATAAAGATGCTCATCATTGTTGATGTTGATTTTCATCTGCAACTAAATTCACTAAGAGAAGATAATGGAAGAGAGGGGAAAGCTAGCTTATTATGAATAAAATGTCAAGATTTTAAAGTTCACTTCTCTGCACTCTCTTTCAATATTCTTTTCAATTCGAACTTGCTTTAAAATAAAATCTGTTCGGAAGTTCAAACAATCGTGTAGATAAATAAGGATGGGGAGATTTATGCCTCATAAATCAGCAATTCAACATGAAGCATGCCGATCTCCTCGTCTTCGAGGGATTCCTCTTTTTTCTTTTCTTTTTCTTTTAGAGAATGAAAGGGAGAGACATTTAACAGTTTGAGATTACGAATGATATTGAACATGTGACCTTATATTCATGAGAGCTTCTAGCATAAATTGATAAGAAATATATAACCCAATAATTTATGGACAGTGGAACTAAATGCTCATCACTTGCAATAATCTCAAGAGCAAATAAACAAATTTATGACAGTAGAATAAATAGTACAAATCAATAATAAATACTATAAATTATTAACGTAGAAAAGTTATCAATGCAAGAGTAAAAATCATTGGTCATTTAGACCAAATAAGTGCAAACAATCAATCAAAGCACCAAAATAACAAGCTTACAAAAGAGGATGAAGATGAAAAAGAATAAAACTAGAGGTTGTAGTGCTAATAGAATAATTCTCACACTAGGAAATGAGTCAATGATCCCATTGTTGAAAATAGCACATTGAATGTTTTGAATTAGTTGGCCAAATTTTAGCGTAATTCAACAGTTAATGAATTTGCAAATATATATTGACCAAGATTGCTTTGTGAATATAAGAAAATAGCTATCTTTTCTTATCTCTCAAATGACTACATTTCAATCCTGAATATCACGTTTATCTCATAACCAAATATAAGCTAGCTCCTCTCCACCTTAGTGAGACTCATAATGGGCTTCAATTTTAAAGATTTTTCCATAGGAAGAAAGCCCAAACCCAATATAAATCAGCAATTCAACATGAAGCATGCCAATTTTGTAGGCTTTATGGGGATTCATATATTCATATATTCAAAAACCTATCTCCCTCACTAAGGAAAATTGTTATTTTTCCAAGGGAAAATTGTTATTCATGATATACTGTTGATACTTCCTATGATTTCAAAGTCAAATTTCAAACAAGAAAATTTATAATGTAATGTCCAATCTACCTGTAGCTTCTTCAAATCAAGATGCTTAAGCAAATCATTCATTACAGAATTTATTGTGTGAAATGTGGTTGAACTTGGTTCAACTTCGTAGCAATCAAACAATGTCTTCAAAACCCTTTATCAAGAGTTTGTGACTTTCTCTCTAACATCAATAGCTTCACAGAAGATATTGAAAGCCGAACCAATCATTGAAGCAGTCAAGGCATCAGTTCAACAATGAATAGTCAAAACGCAATCGAATCATTATCAAACTGGTCATAAACAAAGCACTTTATCAAATCGATTAAGATACCAGTTTAATAGCTGATTGGCTTAACTAGATTTTCATATTATACTTCACATAAATCCACACACAACAAAAGCAAACAAGGATAATTGCAATTTTAGCAGTTTCCCCAAACTTAGAAGCTAAACACAATGAGCGTATAAGTGGGAGCATTTCCTCACTTACTTAGAAAAGATGAACAAATGCAAAAGCTTTTCCACTAGTTGATTCATTTGGATGGTTTTTTTTTAATTTTTTGTTTTCACTTTCCTTATCAACATACATAGTATAAAAATCTGGGTCAACCTACCTAGTTGAACTAATAAATCATTAAACCAATATCTTGACTGGTTTACTAAAATGCTTTATTTATGTTCAATTTGATCAAGGTTCAACTACAATTTTGACTACTAACGTTGGAATTAATGTCTTGATTGGTTCAATAATCGGTCTAGTTTTTAGTACACTGTCAGCAAAAGACCAATTTAAATGCATGCTTCATACACTTGGGAAATGGGTAAAGCAAGTTATGTTCACAACGCGATTCCTCCACTTTTGCCATGAGAAATCTCAGACTTCAAGAAGGTTAGACCACTCATCTTAAAGGTATAACATATTGTTGCTATGGTAACCTGGGAAGTATTTCTTACCGAACAAACCCAAGACACAGCATGTTTTAGATATTTACTTTCAAGTCCTTTAATTAAATTATAGTATGTAGAAGAACTACTCTGCCGAGTTACAAAATAAAAAGTTATCTTGTATTGCGTTTTTATTGTGTAATAAGAAGGATGAATTGTAACATTTATTTTAGGAGAAATTACGTACACGTGACAAGCAATGTCACTTTGCTTACAAAATGAAATACTAAGTTTACCTTAAATGTAGAAAAGGGCACAACCTAGTGGATTGATTATGAGATTATTTAAAGTGTTACAAGTTACCAAGTGGATTGATTCAACTAAGTGGCAAAAGCTAAACTACAAGTACTAACTAAAGCGAGTAATATGATAAGTTTCTTTATGTATGAATGTAGAACCCTAGAGTTTGGATGTGTGAAAGAATCATTCTCTTCAATTACTATTGAGCTTTTATTGATTCCCCTTAATGGCCGAAAGATTATCTAAGTTAACTAACCTAGAGAGCCCAACTAATTCATTTCCCTAATCCATTAACTAATGGTCTTATTTCAATTCCCTAATTGACTCTAGATTTGCCAAAGTGTCTTGTTATTTTCCCTTGAATGAGCTGTGACAATTAGGTGATTTAGTAAGGTTATAAAACTATGCAAACCCTACCTAATCTAGCCAAATATTCAATATACACAACTATGTAATGAAAATCCAAGACAATTAATGAGACAAGTACTCAACTATGCATTCATTCATTGATTAGAAGAGTGGCATGGGTTCGTCAAAAGAGTAATTCCAAGACAAGAATTCTCATTACAAATGGAGATGAATTTCAACTAGAATTACAAACCCATAATGTGTCATATGTATAAATGACCAAAATACCCCTCTCCTTAAACTAATGAAATTGAAAAAAAAATAAAGGCTGCCTGTTCAACACATGCACCCGAAGCTAGAATCCTTACACTCAAGCCAGAACTCTTGCACCCAACTTAGAAGCCTTGCATCCCATCTAGAAGCCTTGTACCCCAAGCCGGAAGCCTTTTACCCAACCCAGAAGCCTTGCACCTAACTCAGAAGCCTTACACCCTAATCAGAAGCCTTGCACCCCAATCTAGAAGCCTTGCACCCTAAGCCAAAAGCCTTGCACCCAAATCATAAGCCTTGCACACAACCCATAAGCCTTGCACCCTATCTAGAAGCCATACACTCTACCCAAAAGCTATGCATCCCAGCCATAAGTTGTGCACCCAATGCAGAAGCCTTTCACACAAGCTAAAAACCTTGCACCCTAACCAGAAGCCTTTCACCACAAACCTTCTAGCTTCTAGCTTAGGAGTAAGGCTTTTAGCTTGAGGTGTAAGGCTTTTACGTGGGGGTGCAAGACATCTGGCTTGGGTGCAAGGCTTCTAAGTTAGGTGTAAGGCTTCTAGCTAAAGGTACAAGGCTTCTAGCTAAGGTTGTAAGGCTTCTGAGTTAGATGCAAAGCTTCTGGCAAGGGCTGTAAGGCTTTTAGGTTGGGGTGCAAGACTTTTGGGCTGGGGTATGAGGCTTATGGCTTAGGATGCAAGACTTCTAGCTTAGGTGGAAGGCTTCTTGTTTGGGGTGCACTGATTTTGGCTTAAGGTATGAGGGCTCTAGCTTGGATGTGAGGTTTTAACTAGGATGCGAGGCTTTTGACTTGGGGTGCAAGGTTTCTGGATGGGGTGTAAGGCTTTTGGGTGGGGTGCAAGGCTTCTAGTTTGGGGTGTAAGGCTTTTAGGTAAGGTGCAAGGCTTTTGGCTAAGGGTGCAAAACTTTTGACTTAGATGTAAGGCTTTTAGAAGGGGGTGCAAGGCTTTTGGGTTGGGGTACAAAGCTTCTAACTTGGGTCCAAGGTAGAGCTTGAGGTGCAATGATTCTGGCTTAAGATGCGAGAGTTCTGGCTTGGGTACGAGACTTCTGACTTGGGGTGTAAGGCTTCTAGCTTGGGTGCAAGGCTTATGGTAGGGTGTAAGGCTTCTGGCTAGGGGTGCAAGGTTTTTGGCTTAGGTGCAAGGCTTCTGACTTGGGATGCAAGGGTTTTAGTTTGGGTATGAGGATTCTAGCTTAGGTATGAGGCTTCTAGCTAAGGTGCAAGGCTCCTGGCTAGGAGTGCAAGGCTTCTAACTAAGGGTGCAAGGATTTTAATTTGGGGTGCATGTGTTGAATAGGTAGATTTTTTTTTTCAATTTCATTGGTTTAAAAAGAGGGGTATTTTGGTCATTTGTACATATTTTTTAATGAATAAAATATTGCATTTGGTCCTTGGGACTAATTTTCCTTTCCACAAAGTCCTTTTCACCAATTGTTCCTTAAAAATATTGAAGTTAAAGTTCTAAAATATTGATGTGATAGTCATAAATTATTGATGAGGTAGTTGTAACATATGATTAGTTTAACTATTAAATATATGAAGTTATAGTTGTGAAATGTTAAAGTGATAACTGTAAATTACTGACGAGGTAATTGTATACAATTAGTATTAAACTTATAATGCATGATCAATTTTAAATAATAATTGTAAATTACTGATTAAGTAGTTGTACATTATTTGATTGATATAATATAATTTTAATGAGAGCGTTATTATCTTTGCACCCTAATTTTAAATTATACTTAGGTCCCAAAGTACTTGGCTATGGTTTTTAAATTTTGTGGGACTTATTTATAAATAAATTGGCTTTACAAGACCTATACATAATTTCCCCTTATTTTGTTGCTACCTTTCCATCCCTCTTTTTTTAAGTGTGTGTGTGTATATATATATATATATTTACCATTTTACTTGAATTAAGAAAATTAATTAAAATTTATTAGATATAAAAATATTGCAAAAGTATACTTTTAATCATTTATCTTTACATAAAGTTTCGTTTTAGTTTATTAATTTTATAAAGTGTCTTTTTAGTTTTTTACTTAATAGGATTTTTTAAAAGGTCAATTAATTAAAAAGAAAAGTTATAGCACATAAGGTTCAAAAAGGGTAAAGGAGGGGGGATTAAAGAAAGAACTATATATTGAGAAGTATTATAGGTTACAGAAGAGAAATGACTAGCTAATTTTTTGAATATCCCAAACATAGCCTGCTGAGAGTAATGTTTAGAATGAAGGCAACGGAAAATTTTTTCTTGCAACAAAGAACAAAAGTTCCTAATGCTTGAAGGGTGTCAACAAACGAAAAAACCTTGACCCCTTTTAAAGCAGCTTGAAGACAAAGCAATTTGAAACAATTTGGATTAGAGGTTAGAGATCTTTTCCAAAGAAAGGTGTTTAAGTGAACCAAGTTTAGTGTTAAGAGACAAAGACAGAACTTACTCGGTCTAGATTTGAATCTCTTCAAGCAAATAAGCCATTAAGGTGAAGTAGAAGAAATTGATGGCATATTCAATGTTGGTGACATAATTCCAATGATGCTATGATCATTAATACCCTTACGAGTCTTTGATCATTGACACACTTCCAAAAGATAATGACAGTGACCATGAAATTCCTTAATAACCTCACCTGGCAACTGAATCTTACCTTTATGAAATGAAATATAATGTTTTTTTACCTCCAAATCAAACTAAAAAGAGTGATAATACTTCTCAGCAAAAGACCTAAGCCACAAAATATAATTGTGAAAAGTGGGAAGTGATCCCCTAAGAAATACCTATCTCCTTAATATGCAAGGATTGAATTGACAAAGCACCAAACTAGAGAGTTTTGACATAAGAACATCCACTGAAAAGTCAACGATTATGATTTTGAGAAACCAAAAACATAGTAAGAATGCATATCAAGATGATGATGACAAAGAACATCCTCAAGAGGTAGCACAGAATGAACCAACTTCCTTATAAAAAGTTGTTTATATGGTAGATTGATCTTCCACATAAAAGTCTAAAAAGAATCATTAGAACCTAATCCCTTATCCTGGATGTTAAAAAAGGAACCCTTATTAATAGTGTAAGAGCCATCAATGTTACTTGTCCAAATCAATCTATTTGGAGATGGATATAAATTGGCAATGGAATCTTCAAATCAATCTATTTGAGGATGGATATAAATAGGCAATGGAATTTTTAAAATCTGCCTAGCAACATGTGGATTGTAAAGTTGATATAACAACTTCCTATTCCACTTAATAGGTGATCATATTGAAATGGAATGGACCATGAAATCATAAATCTTACTGATATCGAGAGTTTGAGCTAAAGCAAAATTTGAAGGTTTCTACCAAAGATCATGATCAATAGGAACACCTAAACCTAAACCAACTTGCCATGATAATTTTTTGAAAATTACATCTCTAGAATCCATAATGCCTTTCCGAAACCAATATATGTTGTAAGGTTTCTTGAGCTTGATCCTATTTGAAGAGTCAATGTACTTGACCTTCAAGGTATTATCAAGTAAGAAGTGCTCTTCAGAGGTCAAAATCCTCCAAATTTATTTTGCCAAAAAAGCCAAATTCATTTGATGAGTTGAACAAATTTCAAGACCACCTTCTTTCAAAGGAGAAAGGAGTATCTTTTCTTGCAAGCTATATTTTTCCCCCATGGATTCTTTTTAGCCTTGGTACGCCTCCTAGTTCCTTGTGGACCATAAGCATGTCCTCTTCATGAACCTTGATGGACTCCAAGCCTTCTTGCTCCTTATATGGGCCATGCTCTATGTGTGGTCCATCACCTATAAAGGCAACAAGCAACTGCATGTTTGTGATGGTTTTTGTCATGCCCTAAAAATTAGACATGATTATATGCACAAACATACATCCCTTAAGTCTTGATCAAGGAAACTTTAATCTAATATTTTTATTCATTTGAAATAGAATGGAAAGCCATTATAACATTTTCATATAAAGAAAAGATTCTTAAACTTTATGTAAAAATTTTGACATAACTTCCTCTATAAATAGGACTTCCTAAAATCTTTACAACAGACAGTCTAAATTTAGAATACAGAGTTTTGCTCTTCTACAACTGACAAACACATAGATCACAAATCAGGATTCTATCTATAGTTCACATGGAGCATCTAATTATAATTTTGAAATATAATGCATAATTAAACATTTACATCAAAAGGAAGGTGTCCTCAAATTATTTTCTAATCAATTTAACAATGAGCCCTCTGAGGTAAGCAGAAGGTATATCGTCAACTATGTTATCTATGAGACCAAAATATTTTCAGTGAATAACGTCTCAATAATAAAGTCAAAAGGAGATATATGAATATTTTTAAATAATTATAAATGAATTAAAAAGAGCCATCAAATTAGAGAATTTAAATATCTTAACAACTTCACAAATGCTAAGCCGTTAAATTTTAAATAAATAAACAATTTATCACCTAACTTTAAGAAATCAAGTAATTTAAATAATTAAATAGGAATAGAAACATTTACTAATTAAAAAATGTAGTTTATTTTTTACAAACCTAATAAAATTAATTTGTTTATGAGGACTTTATAGAGCATATAACAGATATGGACACACAGTCCATAGGTTAATTAAGACACAGTTGAAGCCACGAAATAGACTTAAACACATAGTCCACAAGGGTAACTAACCAGATGTGGTTGAAATCAAAAAACAGATGTGGACATATAGTCCACGAGAGTAACTAATCATGCGTGGTTGAAGCCATGAATAGACACAGGTATGAGACCTACGAATAACAGATGTGAGAACAGAGCTTACGAAAATCAAACTAGTTAATCATAGACCATGGCGTGCCAAGGGTTAATAGAACTATCGTTAGCAACAAGTATTCTGTATAAAGTCTCTTTTTAAATCAACTTTTAGACATGTGAGAAAATAATCACTTTTCAAAACATAAATTTCTCTTCTCAGTATCAAACTCGCATAAATCAATTTAAAATAATCAATCTTCTAAATGTGAAAACTGCATAACTAACATCTCATAAACTCTTTCACTAATTATTCATAGTTGGCTTTATCAAATAAAGGATTACTAAAATTTATAAAGGCATTTTCATCAATCTTTTAAGTATAAGTAATGACTTTAAGAAATAAAATAATTTAATCAACAAAAATAGCTAATACAAGAGAAATACATATAAATATCTGTAAATTGTCAAAACAATATTTTGAGAAAAGAAAATTTACTAATATATAAATTGATTGGGACGTTATTCACTTACCTTATGGGTTCTCAATGTTCGAAATTCACTTCTTATAACTTCAATCGAGTTTATCTTCTTCTAAACAATCTATAAAAATAATAGGGTTTAAATAAACTTTCAATAAGTTCAATAAACCTCCTCCCAATATTAACACAACCATTATTTAATCCAAGCAACTTAAAGTTCCCAACATCATCATTTATCTCACAAAGTTTCCCCTAAGTGTGTTGCACCACCAACCAATACTCCATCAATTCACAATTCTTCTATTACCCACTTTATTGAATACCTTAGGTATATCCTAAAGCCATAAAACAATAATATAGTTCATAATCATCACTTACAATTAAATTCATCATATTTCATTTATCCATTTTATCAAACACCTTAATTGCATTCTCAAAACCAAACAATAAAACATTACCATAGTTATAAATTATTTAACATAAAACTTTCAAAATTCAACTGACCATACAATAACTTTAAAATCAAATTCTTTGCAATGTTCAAGTTAAAATTCAACTAAATAGTATTTCAATAAATCATGCTTCTCACTATAATTAATAGCATTTCATTAAATACATAATGAAGCAAAATTCTCTTAATGAGCATTTTATCAAACATCATATGAGTATTAATCTTCAAGTTTTAAGTCCAACTCTTCACTCCCAATCTCATCCTTACCTTTTTCCATAATTCTCCATTATCAGTATTTAAATTAATAGCTTCTGAATAGCATTCCTTCAACATATCTCAATCTTAAACTCACAAAAATCAAATCTATCAATTATCATATTTCTCTTGACATTTAAATTTAAGCTTGAATCAGTTCTCCCCCTACACAATAGCAATAGCAACAATATAATAAAAATTGCAACTTCAACATCACACATACACACACCACTGAATCAAACCAACAAAACGAGAGGAAAAAAATCAAAAATCCTCACCTTTGCCCACAATAATGGAAGCATGCAGAAGGAGAAGATTGTGCAAGGAAAGAGGAGGAGGAGAAGAAGAAATAAATGCACCCCACAACCACTGGAATAGCAACAACGCAAAGTGACAGGTGATAGAGCAAAGCAACAATACTGCTCAAAGAAGATCTAATAGCAACAACATGGGAGCTTGAATAGAGGAGGAGGCATGACAGACAGAAAAAATAAGAGGATTCTGCATTAAAGACCAGAGGCAGATGAACAAAGAATGGAAGGATTGAATGAATCACTCTGCCCAAAGAAATGGAAAGGGGGAGGTTTTTGACTCTCTTTATGTGACTCCGATAACAACTTAACGAAGAAGAAGAAATTGGGGAAGGAAGAGAAGACTCAACGACGATAGGCGAAACTCCTACAATTACTAACGTCGATGATGAATTGGGAACGAAGGAGGAATGCGGAGGATGAAGGTTTCTATAGAATTCTCAAAAATGGAAAAATAACGAAAGAGGCAGAGCCCTGGTTTAGCTTTTGATTTTATTATTATTATTATTATTATTATTATTATTATTATTATTATTTTACAATGAGGGCAGAAATGGAAATTTTATGTATATGGGGCAAAAACAAAAATCTCCCCCTAAGCACCAAGAGGTCTTGAACACAGGACCTGAAAAATGAGGACCCAGAGCAATTCCACAAAGTCACCAATACATTCTAGGAAAAATGACAATTAAGTTTCAAAGGATCAAGTTTATTCCAAGTAAGTTTTAAGACATTTTGAAATAATAGTTAAGTACCCAAGTCCTTAAGTGGCATTTTAATGTAATGAGAAATGATTGAAATACCTTTATTTGGCTGGTGAAATTTTAAGGTTACTCATTCTCTACTCTACCCTGCCTTGCGATTACTTGTCTATCGTCTCTTCCCTGCCCTGTTCATCATCTCTTCCCTACCTTATTGCAAGCTAGTCAAGCTCTCCGTCATCTCTTCCCCGAGCTGTCCTATAAAGTTATCCGTCATCTCTTCCCTGAGCTGTCCTATAAAGCTATCCGTCGTCTCTATTCTAGTCATATCTGATGTCTCTTCTCTACCCTAAGCAATCATTTGCTTAGGTCATTAATATGTAATCTATTTTGGTCATTAATTTTTGATGAGTGTGACGCATTTGCCTCGTTGAAGAGTCTAATCCTCATCAACATTCACCATTCCAATTATGCAGAAATTACTTCTTTTTCAATTTTTTCCCTAAGTGTCTTAGCTGAAAGTGGACTATGTAGTTTGTACAAGTGAGGACATACTCAAATGAATTTTATGTTTGAAGTTATACATTGTACCCAATCAATCAAGTTTACAACTTTGAAACTTTCTAACTTTTTTTCACAATTTTATTCCCAACTTCTAATATTGAAACATATTTGTAATATTCAAGTTATACATAGTACCCAATCAATCAAGTTGCCAAGCAACTTAGGCCCAATTTTGCAACTATCTCGAGACAAATTTGCCACTGCTTGTCGAAATTTTAGATGGGAGAATTATTAAATTCTTAAGAAAATTATTGTTATAGGACAACGCTCCAGTAATTTATAACTCAGATACCAAATTTTGCAACTTTCTTACAAATAATTTGCAACTCCTTTTAGAAATTTTGAGTGGAAGAACTATTAAATTCTTAAAAAAGTTATTATTCTAGGACAACGCTTCAGTAATTTGCAACTGAGATATCAGATTTTGCAACTTATAAATAATTTGCAACTCATTCTCAAAATTTTGGGTGGAAGAACTATTAAATTCTTGAACTTGCAAAGCGACCAAATTATTTTAGGATATGACTTTAGTAATTTGCAATTGATATACCAAATTTTGCAACTTCCTTACGAATAATTTGTAGCTCCTTCTCAAAATTTTGGGTGAAATAACTTTTGAATTCTTAAACTTGCAAAGTTACCAAATTATTTTAGGACAACGCTCTAGTAATTTGCAACTGACATACCAAATGTTGCAACTTTCTTACAAATAATTTGCAACTGCTTCTTAAAATTTTAGGTAGAAGAACTTTTACATTCTTGAACTTGCAAAACTATCAAATTACCTTAGGACATAGCTCCAGTAATTTGCAACTAGCATTCCAAATTTTTCAACTTCCTTTGCAACTCCTTCTCGAAATTTTACGTGGAATAACTTTTGAATTCTTAAAGTTGCAAAGCTACCAAATTATTTTAGGACATGACTCTAGTAATTTGCAACTGCCTTACAAATAATTTTGCAACTCCTTGAAATTTTGGGTGGAATAACTTTTGAATTTTTGAACTTGCAAAACTACCAAATTATTTGAGGATAAGGCTCTAATAATTTGCAACTGACATACCAAATTTTGTAACTTTCTTACGAATAATTTGCAACTCCTTGAAATTTTAGGTGAAATAACTTTTGAATTCTTGAACTTGCAAAGCTACTAAATTATTTTTGGACATGACTCTAGTAATTTGCAATTGACATACCAACTTTTGCAACTGCCTGACGAATAATTTGCAAGCTCTGTTTGAAATTTTAAGAAGACACACTTTTAGTGATCACAGAAGATATGAAATGTACAAAAGCATGAACTTGGATTTACAAAAGAGGGGTTGCTATGTACCAAAAAAAAGTCCCCTAATACTACCAATATATATGTACATAAACTTATATATGTCAACCAAATCCAAGTTGATCTAATCTCATGTTATAGAAACATCAACTTCGATTTACAAAAGAGGGGTTGCTATATGCCAAAAAAACCCCTAAAACTACCCATACATATATGTCACCCAAATCCAAGTTCATGTGGTAACCATTTACAATAACATCAACTTAGATTTGGATTTCTACATCTCTTCTGTGTATGACCTGCTTCATGACAATGAGAACAATGATAAACCTTCTTCTACTAATATTGAGACTTGATCCTCATACGACGAGGTTTGCTAGTTGGTCGAGATGTTCTAGGATGCAGTAAAAAGGTTTAGTTCATGAGCTCAGATACTATCAATGCTTTGGTTTTGGCATGTCATGGGTTTCAACATGATGCATAGTTCCTCTATATATTTTCTCCTATGAGCTATGAAAATAACATTTCTCGACATAGTTATACACATTACCATGTACTTCTTTAATGGCTGCATAAGCATGTGGGCAAGGAATTTCAAACATTTATGTAAATTCCCTTAGTATCAGATTCACATATACATCTCCACATGGTGTCTGAACTAATGCAATATGTGAGCCATGCAGCTGAACTATCATAACTTCTACCCTCAAAATATTTTCCATCAACTTTGCTTTAATATTTGGACCAACTATGCTTTTCTACTTACTCATGGCTGTCTTACTTGTAAAAAATTTCTTGCTCAATATGTCTTTATGCTTATTTATAAGAATACATATATTATGCCTCCTCTCTTCAAGAATCCATGCATTGAATGATTTGACCAAGTTAGTTGTTATCTTATCCCATCTTTGAAATGAGAACAATAATAACGCCCATTGATCAACATCACCTGGATTTTCAACCCATCTTGCTAATTGTGGAGAGAACATCATTAAATTTCCTATAGCTATATGAAATTCATACTCATGCCTTGTATAGGCAATGTGATCCAATAACTTTAGTGCCTCTTCCTTGTTGTTCCTTCCCATTCCCTTATAAATTTTGTTAAACTCAGAGCTAAAATTCTCCTTTACATGTCGATAGCAAAATGCATGTCTATTGCCAACAAATATGGCTCTAACAACACCAATAATACCATTATTTCTATAAGAAACAATAGTTACCTATAGTGAACCAATGATATCTTTAATATTTTGCAGAAACTAGGTCTAATCATTGTGAGTTTCACTACTAACTGTTACAAAAGCTAATGGAAACAACTTATTATTGGCATCGTATGTTAAAGCTGCTAGTAAGGTGCCTCGATAAGAACTACTAAGGAAACATCCATCCACATATAAAATAGGCCTAGCCCCAAGCAAGAATCCTTTAATAAAACAACTATATGTAATAAATAATCATTCAAATCTATTATTCTCAAAGGCCACCCATTTTGCTAAAGTGTCAGCATCAGTCTCCATTAGTCTATTACACAACCAAGGAACAAGCATATATGATTGGTCAGGAAGCCCATTTATTTCCACTAATGCCTTCTCTTAAAGGCTTGATGATAAGTTAGACTTATGCCATAGTCTCTATATATGTCAGCTTTGATTTCATTAGGTTTTTTTTTCCACATTAAACCTTACTATGTCATCAATTATAGACGAAGTCAGTGTGTACCTTGTACTATAAGAAACTTCAAGGTCTTCTTAGACAAAATGTAAGTGCTTGTTCTTGAAAGTTGTTACACGAAGCAAGGACATTCCCTTCCTTAATGAATAAGCTATTATCTTCCATTGACATCCTTTTGCCTTGCATTTTGCAATTATTTTATTTATATTGTTCTTCATAAATTTATATTCAAACCTATGTGCAATACTATACTTGTAGATTGCTTGTCTACAATCATCAACACTCTAAAAGTTTGCTCGGGTCCTACTAGCAAATCCTTCCATTTTGTTTCATTTAGCTCAAGCGTTGGTATTGGGATGCTTTGTATTACATATAGTAGAACTTTAAAATCATGTGTAGCATGTGAATTCCCAACTGAACATCTTGCTATACATTTCCATTCAAATCATGTTTATTACTACCATTCATATTCATATTAGCATAATATTAATCATTCAACTATTAAAAAAACTTACCCATCAATTGAATCTTTTGTTACCTTTGTACTTTACTGTATCTTCCTAATAATGTACACATGAGCAAAATTATCATTCAACTTCATTAATTGATTTGTTCCTTCATCATCTTTAATGTCTTAAAATGCATTACAATCAAACTTTACTTTGTACTTTAACTTAATTCCATTTAAATTACAATTCAAGCATGACAAAGTCAATTTAACGAGTCCTTTAAGAGACATTTTTTCTCTGATCATTCTTTCATTACAACTTCCCCCAATCATAATGCATTATCCTATACATATCTTTTATAATATCTCCATCAAAATGAAAATAATAAAAAAATTTGTTTAAACAACTACTTTTCATCGCACCTAATAACATCAACTGACAATAAAAAAAATAAAATGTCATAATATATCACTCAAAAATAAGTTACTTTTGACATCAGTGATTTTTGCATCAGTGAGATAGTGAAAACGTTGCATCTTAAAATATGGACACTCGATGATAAATTCTTACATTTTCAGTTGCAAAATGTCAAATTTTCATGCCAAATTTTTAGAAATGTGAAATAAAAAAACCCTTTCATGTTCAATTGCAAAACAACATTCCATCCTTTTCCTTACACGTATCATTTTGCAATAAATTAATTAAACTTAATTAGGATAATTAAGTAAGTCAAAGTGGTGTGTGACCAGAGAGGTCTAATAATTATGTTTGATGCTATTTCAACCCTAGTTGTAGGTCTAGTATTGAGGCGGGCCACCTGGGCATCGAAAGGAGAAGAAAAGGAGTTGAAGTTGTTGTGCCATACACTGCAGCGCGTAGATCGTCCGCCACAGTGCATAGCCATCTCTGAACCTCTCTATGCCATAATGCAGTGCATTGTGCATCCACCAAATGTAGATCGTCCACCACAGTGCATAGCCATTTTTTACACTTTATCAGATGTGAAATGAGATAAGAAGAGGTGCGCCAAAGCTCTGCTAAGGTTTACTTAGGGATTACTTTGAGAGTGTTTTGAAGGCTACAAACACCCAAGGTAAGTATCATACTCATTAATCTTCCTATTTCTTCCACATTTATGAGTTTATGGTTAGGGTTTGATAGTGGAAGTGGGATTTCGGTCCATATAGGTTATGGGTCAGAATTTATTGACTCAAATAGAATTAATGGGGGTACATTAGAGTATTTACACCTAGGTATGTTGAGTTTATCTTAGATTGTTGAGCACTATTAATACCCAAAAATCTCATTTAATTAGGTGGTTAGAAATTTGTGATGCCATTAATAGGGATTTAATGGCTCATTAATGCTATTAAGGGCTAAAGGTAATTATTAAACCCAATGGTTAGGCTTTACCTCTTGTGAAGTGAATGTTGGCCAATTTAGAAGTAGAGATTAAGGGTTCAAATGTTTGGGTTTGTTATGTTGATGGAATTTAACTTGATTGATTGTAGTTTTAGCTCTTCGTCACCTATTTGATTGGAATTTGAAGCTTGGAAGCTAGTTGATTGAGAGGTAAACTTTTGACCTCTAAGAGGTTTGAGGTAACTGAGGAAAAACTCCACTTTAGATAGTTATATGTTAAATGATTATTGAATGCGAATGGTGAATATTACATGCATAAGATTGATTTTTATGTAAAACTATACATTAATTTTCAATGAGTGTATGAAAATTTGATTGAGTACAATGTTATTTTGGCTTAAAATGCAAAATGCAAAGTCAAAAAGGATTTCACTATGAAAATGCTTATGTTTTGAAAAATGAATGCAACGATGAGTAGAGATATTTGTGTTAGTCATGAAATGAATTTGAGAAAATGATAAGGATACACACTTGGGTAGTGCAAGGTCACGAGCCCAACATGGTTATTGTAATAGTAAGTAAATGAAAATAAAAAAGTAAACTCAAGTGAGTAATGATTATGGCATGATCAGTGGTGCGAGTTCGCCTAGGGATTTAGGAGTAGATAAAATCCATATGGTAATTAGGCTACCCTTCGGTACATGGGGGTTATAACCTTATCCCACTGTTTGTCAAGGGACTATCTCATATTTTATTGTCGGACTAGAACTTAGCTATCTCCACCAGTTCAATGAGGAGAATAGCCTAGGGTATGAGACACCTTAGGGACTCAAGAATGAGGAAAGCCGTGGTCTGAGAGTGAGTCTTGTGATCTTTGGATGGGTCATACCTCACGATTAGTGAGTTTGGGTAGTCTAGTCACACGAATAGAGCCCTAATCAGTGTTATAGCCCACAGTTTCAGTCTGAGAAAATAAGGAGGATATAAGCTTAGTTGATCATTGTCTAAGTAAATATATGATATGTCACACATGCTAAGTAGTGGCAGGTCACAAGAGTATGGGTCATGTCACATATCTGAGAATATGGTGACAATGCACCTAGTTACGTGAGTTAAAGAAGCTATATAGTGATAAATGGTAAATTATGATACATGTGAGTTTGATTTTCATATTTGATCTCCTTATGCATGTATTTGTTTTATAATTGATATATAACTACATAGGGCAGCTAGACTCACCTCTCTTATTTAATACTTTTTAGGCTCTAGCTTTGATGTTGAGAGGGAGAAGACTAAAGAGGTAGGGAATTAGCATATTCCTACTGTATGCCTCTAGTTTAGCTTTAATTTTGTAATAGTATATGGCTTGCCAATTCTATGTTGCATATCACTTCACTTGCACTATTTTGGTTGTTCAAAATGTTAGAATTGTATTTTGAGCCCTTAACCTTTGTGCATGGTGATATATATATATAAATATGTTTATAGGGCTAAAATACTAGTGCAAGTGTAGAAATGAAGATTTAAGCATGTTTTGAATGATTTGAGCGAAATGCAATGCTAATTTACCTCCCTTTTTATTTTTAGTAAATTGGGGTTGAGGAATGAATTTTAGTTATAATGATGTTTCGGTGCTTGTGACGTGTTGTATTGGTAGTCCCAGGCCATTGGACATGGTCCAGGTAATAGGAAAAGTTTTTGGCATTTATTGAGGGTTTTGAACACCCATTTTGTGTAAAAGTGTTGAAAAGTGGTTAAAATGTATTTGGATATCCAACTTCCTAGTATGACTTGTTTTAGAAGTAAAACCCATGCCATTAGCTAATTCATGTAAAGAGCTTTCTATAGACACCTAGATCACGTCATTCGGATGTTGAACGAAGAATCGAGGTGAGTCAGAAGTTTTCCCAATGCTATTGTCAAATGATAGTAGAACCAATGAAATTTCATGCAACATGCCACAGTGCATGGCACTTGAGCCACGACACGTGGCATAGAGAGCAACACGTCATAGTGCAGCATGAACGAGCCACAGTGCATGGCTCTGAATCACAGCACATGTTTTGTTCTTTAACCATTCTTGATTTCTTTCACTCCTCTGAGGTACGAAACTTATTTTTACTCTGATATAAAAGATTTTAATTGATTTTCACTTGTTTCTATTTAGAAAACTTGGGATTCCTTATTTTTAAATTAAACCTTGATAATTAACTGGTTGAGCTAAGTCTCTGATTACTAGGTATTTTATTGGATAATTTTATTTAGTGGAGTGAGAACGTTTCAATTTCTACTATAACTTTGATTTGTGAATAAAAGCATGGGACTTTATTGGCCTTTTAGAATTACTTGGGACCCAATTGGATTTAATTACTCCTTTTCGGACTTGATTGTTATTTTCCCTACATTCTATTAATATTTTCCTATATATATATATATATACTATCTTATTATAAATTTTAATTTTAATATTTTTTAGGTAAATATTTAAAATATTTTATCATCAATTTTAATTAAATTTTTAGGTCATTACCATTTTCCTCTCCATTGCTAATTATGGCTCAGGCACTTTTTACACTCTTAATGGCAATTATCTTCTTTCTTATTTATTTCATATTCTTTTCATTTCTAAAAATTTACTTTCAATCTAGCATTTTTGCTTTGATAACTCTATTTTCTTTTAACTTTACTGTATTCATTTTGTCATGAAAGATCTACACACAAAGAAAATTATTCTTCAAGGACTTGTTAGATATCAACTTTATCCTTCTCATATTTCCAGTCCAACTACTTATTTTGGAGTTAAAGCTACAATTGGTTAATGGCATGCTTGATTGGGACATCTAACTTATCGAACCGTTTGCCATGTGCTATCCAAATATGATCTTACTAAGTTTTCTCTTTTGTCTTCCACTTCCTGTCCAGCTTGTAATCAATCTAAAAGCCATATGTCCCTCCCCCAAATCATCATCATTCCCTTGCTCCTTTATTCTTAGTCTTTTAATGATGTATAGGGCTTAGCTCTAGTTTTGTCTATTTTTGGTTATAGATATTATGTTTCTTTTGTTGATGATTTCACTAAATTCACTTGGTTTTATTGCTTGCATCTCAAATATGATATTTCCCAAGCTTTCATTAAATTCCAAAAACAAGTCCAGAATCTCTTTAACACAAAAATAAAATTTCTTCAAACAAATGGATGTAGTGAATTTGAAGTTCTCCATCATATTCTTCAATCTTTTGGCATTATTCACCAAATCACTTGCCCATATGCTTAAAATGATTCTGTTAAACACAAACATAGGTGTATTGTTGAATCTGGTTTAGCTTTACTTCATCATGCTTCTTTAACTCCTAAAATATGGACTTATGCTTTTGCCTATGCTGTCTATTTAATTAATTGTCTTCCTTCTACTTCTCCTCATTATAAATATCCTTTTTAGCTTTTATTTAACTATAATCCTGATTAATCTTTCTTAAAATATTTAGATGTGCACACTAGCCCAATCTTAGGCCTTATGTTCAAAATAAGCTAGAGCCTTGATCTTTTTTTTTTTGGCATTTTTCTTGGTTATGCTGATGACTATCATGGTTGTTTATGCTTTGAACCCAAAACAAGTAGGACTTTTGTTTCATAGGATGTGATTTTTTTCCTTAAAAATTCCTTTCCTGCTATCAAATTATTTTCTCTAAGCATATTTCACAGCACTACTCCTTTGTTTCTTTACCACTTTCAATATGACCAAGCCTAAGCCAATACCTTCTCAGCCCACTAATACTCTTCCTACCCTACTCGCTACTCAACTCGCCTCCTCAATTACTTTATCATCTTCTACCTTTCCATCTAACAGTACCTCACCTCTTTCCTCCTCATCATCTTCATATCTCTCACTACATCCTCTCTCTCTCTCTATCTCTCTATCTCTCTCCTCCTGTACCTCATGCTCAACCCCATCCTATGGTCACAAGAGCCTAAACTCAATCTCTTAAACCAAAGCAATTTCGTGATGGCAATTTTCATTGGCCTTTACTGAAATCTCTTGGCACTATTATTGGTGGGATTCTAAAGGCTCCAATTTTGTTGCCACAAACTTAAAGTATCCTGAATGGCATGATATTATGCCCATCAAGCTCAAAAAGGTTACACATGGATATAATATAATAGACATGATTTTCTTAACTATCTTAATCAATTCTAAAAACATATAATAGATATAATATAATGTAATATGAATATGCCATTACTTGAAATAGCTTAACAAGCTAATAAATAACATAGATTATCTGATTACCTTAACCCTTTTATACCCATGGTTTGTAATCACTATAATTACCTCTTGAATCATAACAAAGTTCCGCACACCTCAATCTATGATAATAAGTACTATATGTTAATTTTTCATTAGCACAAGTATTTTTCACAACATGAATCATTACAATTTTGCACACTTATCAACCTTCATCATACTAGAAGAGCTAGTCAAGATCATATATAGGTCCCCCCATCACCTCAAGTCCTTACAAAGCCCAATCACAATATATCATGACATATTTTAACATATCACAACATGTCAAGTCCTCAAACTCTAATCCAACCTAGGGCTTGACCCTAACTCATTATCCTTTAACTCTTTTCCCTAAAAACCACCTACTCTTAAGAAACTTGGATTAAGCTATAAGAACCACAATCTACCCATAAAGCATGAATTCCTATCTTTTTCTCAATCTAACATAACTTCCTGCCTCTAAAACCCTTGAAATTAATGGTGTAGAAGTAGAGAGGAGAGAGGAAAGACTAATTGGAATGCATGATAGTTTGAAATGTATTCTAGTATTTCAACTTGCCAAACCCTTGCGCAACCCTTCTTTTCTTTCCTCCTATGCTCCTCAAATCTCAAGTTTACTCTTTGCCCTAAATGGTGATTCATGCACTTAATATCTAATTTAATGTGTCGTGTGCTTCAACGTAGCATGCACATGCCGTGACGCATGGCATATAATATGCAATCATAAGTTCTCTTCCAACTTGACCTTGATCCGCTTTGAACTCATTCCTAGCCTGACCCTAGAGCTTCCCAATGATCTAAAACATCTATTAGTAATCTAGAAACATGAATTATCAAATTAATCCAATTATTTACTAATTACACCCTTAATTAGAAATTAAACCTTAGATTAAAACTTAGGATGCTACAAGTCTCCCTTAAAGCCATATAATGCCAAGTCAATTACTAGTTAGAGTTAAAGTAATAATGTTGTGTATAATCTCATGGTATAGCCAAGTGTCCATATGCTAGTGTAGGTTACCTAATTTAGTCCCTTAGTTAAATTAAGCTGGGTAGACTAGGGTATATTCTTTAATTATCAAAGATGTTTTATGTTAATGTTAAGCCTAGTATTAAATTCCTATGGTAGGATTTCATATTTGTGAATGTGCCATGAGGTTAGAAGCATAAGAGAAAGTAGCTAAGACAAGTAGCGAACTATTACAAAACTCTTGTATTTATTTCATGAGTATGTTATAAGATGATATACCTGCCATGTATGATTATGAATGCTAAATTCATAATATGTTTATGATGATGATGATTATGCTGGATTCCTTAGCCAATGTGACTTTCTATGCTATAGTTTAAGATGTTTTATCTATATAGCTTATGAATGTTATGAATGTATATTGCTAAGTACTTGAATTATATCGTTTGCTGATGAGATTCCCCCAAATCTCACCCCCTTTGACTAACCTTCCAAATACCAGTTGGACTAATGAAGGAAATGTTGATGTATAAGTTAGGTGACTTGTAAGCATGCATATAGAAGTTTGTATTTAATAGGGAGACAGTTAGTCCACTTATTCTTTGGACACTAGGATTTCTACATAGGTTATGGCATAAAGATGTTTATGATGTTTATCGATGACTGTATCTATGTATATAAATACACCATAATGTTTTAAATGGATGAAAATATGTGGAGAGACAAAGAAAGTAAGAAATCAAAATAATAATGAGTAAAGAAAGTTAAGGAAAGAAATATAACTAAGGCTTAAAGTGCATGATGAAGAGTAAAATAATAATTTTTTTCTAATTATCCTGAGCCAGATAGTGATTGATTCTCCTTGTCTTTATTGTCTAATTATTTCATACTTCAAAAGACATAAAGAAGAGTTTTAATTAATCTAGAAACAAAAGGCTATGGTTTTAATGAGTTAAACAAGGAGATTTTTTTAAAAAGTTTCACTGCATATGCTTTGCACATGCTCTTTTAGTAACATCATACTATTTAATGACATAATTAGAGTATAAAAGGTAAGATGTGGCAAAACCTATTCCCAATTCTAATCAAATCTTGATCTAAAATTGGAAACACCACAATAATAAGGGAATAAAGTGAATGCTTGTAACCCCAAAAATATATCTTTTAAGTTATAATTATTTGAAATTTCATGTAACTTTGAGCATATATAGTTAAGGTTATAAATAAACTTCATCTAAGTTGGTAGAGTTTAAGAATATATAGTTAAAGTTGGTACATAGCCGTAAACCTAAAATTTCCCCTTTCAGACATCTTATCAAACATCTTATGTGCATCCATGTTCAAACTATAAATCTAACCTCTTTTCTCCTCAAATCTCATCCCAACATTTTATAATATCAATATCTCCATTTATTAAACTACTGATGTCTCATTCATTCATCATAAACCATTTAAGGTAAAGAAAAATAAAATTCAAATCAAGTAATTCATAAGCAAAACATAAGAAGCCTCAACATATTTAAATATGAGAAAGAGAAAGAAAGAGCTTATGATGAATTGAAGCTAAAGTGTCAAAGGTGCTATCAAAGTTGAAGAGTAAAGTCGAAGATGAAATGGGTTTGAGTTTTGATTGCTAGTTACTGCTACCATAAGTGATGCCACCTGGTTTAGATTTTGGTGTTTTGTTGAAGACAATAGTAGGAGATAGAGGAGGGAGATGTTACAAGGGGAATGTGAGGGGAGAAGGCTCTGGTCTATTTACAAGTTAAAAGGGATTGGCGATTCTAATTTTTAAAGAGTATATAGGACCATTCTCAAATAGAACCGTCCTATAAGTTAAACACATATAAGATAGTTCACTTATACAATCATCTTGTATAGTTTTATATTTTAAAACAAATCTAATTTTTAAATTCCTAAAACACACATAGGTCTGTTGTGCAAGAAACTGTCTTATATAATTAACATATAAGATGGTTCCTTATATAACCATCCTATATGTGTTCTAATGTTATTCTTGCCCATTCCTCTACCTCCTTATATAGGATGATTGTGTATACAATAGTCATATATGAGGCATATTGTAATCCTTCCCTATATCCACTCGATACAGGAGAAGATTAACTAAATCATCACATTAATCACAACATTTAGTAAACAAAAATTTCATTTGAAAAGCTTGGGCCTAAGACTTGTATTGCAAAATTATTGAAATCACAACACATTTGAGTAATACATAGCAAAAGCAAATCACATGCATTCATAGCACCAATTGCATGCATCTCAAATTACAAAATCAGGTTGAAATATGGGCTATGTGTTACGATGTACAATATGTACACCGCAGCATATGGCATAGAGCCACACGCCTGAGTCTTTGTGTCATGTATTGCGGCGTGAGACACCATGCGCCATGGTACGCTAGTTTGAATTTTCTATTGTCATTTGATAGTAAAAATGATGAACTTCTAGCGTGCGCCATTTTGGATATGATCTAAGCGTAAAAATGATGAACTTTTAGGGTGAATTTTCTATTATCATCCGAAGTGATTCAAGCATCCACATGAAACTTATCTTATAAGCTAGCTAATGAGATAAGTTTGGATATGATCTAACGGTCTGATCAAAATTTAGACACCTAGGTGCAAAAAGTCACTTTTTACAAAAATTTCACACACCCAAGTGCTCAAGTTGATCCTTTTCTTTTATTAGATCACACAAGGCCTTGAACTAAATCTAAAAGGACCTATTACACCTGGTTAACCATAGTACATCACATATATACACCTATACCAAAATTTGATCTCTCAACGGCTAATTTTCACATCTCTCAACTTTTCACAATTTGTTACAATTTGGCCTAACTTCACCACATATTCACATCTTAATCTTAGCCTAAAATTACTCATTTTATCATTATTTTCACATGTGGGCTAAGATTCACCAAAACTCACAGCATTCATTACAATTTCTTCATTCAACAACTTATAACTATTTAAATTATGCATGCAACCCTGTGGCAACTCATATACACAAAATTCACCCTCCATTAGTTCATTACACAAACTCAGAGCTTTCACACGACTATAGCACCACTATACCGATCCAGACTCTCTTTTCTTGCCCTAATCACTTCTTTATCTAGTAAAAATGTAACCACAAGGGTAAGATAAAAATTTCAGTAATAGAATAACTTACTCATATATGACTATCACATGCAATTATATGAAAGTAAAATATAATATATCCTAAATCATAACATAATCAAATGTTTCATTCCAAATATCCCTTATATCAATCATTTCATTACTTTTACACTTGTTTCACCACTTTTCTCCACTTTTCTAACACAAGCATGATTTCTCTCGTTCAAACTTCCAAATCACCCCAATCTAAAGCCATAGGCTCGCCTTAAACTAATATACAATTTCATTAACTTAAGCTCACCTTTAATGGTAGAATCACTCGACCAAAGGTGTTTTATCTCACTTTTGGACTATGGTTTCTCCCAATACACATAATGGGGTGTCATGGACTCCAACACCATATCACACAGTTACTAACGAGTTTAAATATCCAATACTACACCTCAATAGGTACTAAGAAGATCATCTCCAATATCGTACCTCAAAAAGTACTAAGGAGGTATAGTTCTCCAATACTGCACCCCGTTGAGCACTAAGGAAAATATGCCATATGTTCTTATCACCACTTCTATACTTGGGTGAACTCTCACCCCTATGATCATGCTTTCTGAACCATTCTTAGGTTTTCATTCACCACTTTACTCCTATATGTACATATATATATATATATATATATTTATACCAAATTACACAAATTTCATTACTCGTTACACCAAAGGCTTTTTTTATGCAATAACCATTCAATGCTACAAAACATGCTCGATTCAAAATAATTTCATGCATTACATAGCATACTCACACACAGTTACAACAAATAGTCAAGCAAAGGAAGTTATTCAGTTACCTCAACTCTTTTATCACTAAAAAGGTTGGCTCTTTACAAGCTTCCTTTCTTAACTTACACATTTGATATGCCAATCCAAGCACAATTGGCACTATTTAGTCAATTGGTCCAATTTGACCAAAAGCACATAATTACTACTTATTGCTACATTTAACTGTTTATTCTTTTTCATTTATCTGTTCTAAATCCATCACTACTCAATTACTACTTTACATCATCTAAACAGCTCTTATTTTGCTCAAACATTATTTCCACCTTAAAATCTCAATGAATTAAGGCCAAATTGAGCCTATGGGTTCACAGCTATACCATTCATCTCCAAACCAGTCACAAAACTCTAATTTAACTATCAAAAATATTTTTATTACTATTGGACAAGAATCAAACCCCTAAAATTTCACCAATTCAATTTCTTTATAACTCATATTCAAAGAAATTTGGATAGAATAGAAGGTAAGAGTTACATATAACTTACTTGCTGAGTTACTGATTAGAAGCACCTTCCACAATCCAAAATAGCTTGCCTTAGCAAACCTCAACTTCCTCTCCTCTCCTTTTATATGTTTCCGATTTCCCTCTCTAATATTCATCCAAAATTCATGACTTATGGAGTCATTTTCTAGTCCATGCACTGTGGTGCATGCAGTGTAAGCTACAGCACATGGCACAATGAGAAAAATTCTCACCACTCTCACTTGCTTCGACCCGAAACATAATTGTCTTACTTATATTTGTTCATTTAACATCATAATGAGTCAAATCATCAAATAATCATCTAAATCTCTAATCCCACACTAATGACTAGTTTACCCTCAATTAACAACTAATCATGAGATTAAAAAATTCATGTTACATGTATTGCATTGGTAGTTTTGTAGTAGTGTATGTTTTGGTGAATACTAACATAATCAAGTACATCTCTTATGGTGTCTACAAGACTAGGTTTTTAGGGACAAGTTCCCATAAAGGTCTTACCTTTGGTCATCTATCTTGACTTTCTATGTCTATAGTTGCCTACAGCAGGTCTTCAAGTGGTATCAACTCAATTATCTATCCATTATCAAGCACGTTTCAATTGTATCATTAAAATTTGTCAAGGGGAAAAAGTACTAGCATCTCAAACATGTCATTAATTTAAAATTTCTACTTTAAAAACCATGTAGAAGAAATGTTTCATCTAAATTGCTATTGAGAAGCCACAAAAACATAAAAATAATGAGCTGAACATTTGATAATCACACATGGCATATACCTCATTTAATATCATGCTAATAAAGAAATTAGAAGAGTTTAGGTATAGTTTGCTACCTACCATTGTCTCTTCTTTATTCACCTTTGACCTTAGGGTAATCTCATCATTAATAAATCCTATCACTGGGGCAATCTCATGATTAATAAATCCTATCATAGGATAATGCTAGGGTTAACATTCACATTAGGTATCTTTGTTAATTACGAATGCACCCTAGTCCACCTCGGCTTAACTAAACTTATGGATTCAAGTAGATGACTCATGCTACCTAAATGCTTTGAGGTTATACTATAAAAACATAACTCTGTTAGCCCATGATGACTAACTTTAGGTGTCAACAAGTTCCTTCCTAACCCAAGTGTAGTCTAGGCCCAAGTCATGGAACATATAGCCCACTAACTTGGACTTGGGAATTCTCAGGTCTCTGCCCTATTAATTTATTTCTAGAATTATACATTTACTTTAAAAAATCATAACTAATTTTAGAAAATTCATTTAGACTTGTTCTAGGTCTACAAATAAACTTTGGAATGTCCTCTTTAACTACAAAATCATTTCTAGAGAACCCATTAACTCAAGAACAACTTATAGCTTCAGGAATCCCACTATTCTAGATTAAAATATCATTCTTTCTAGATTTCAAACCTAACTTTAAAAATTCAAAATTACTTCTATAAAAATCTTTTGAGAATGATTCTAGTGTCTATTTGTTCATATTAAACTTTATTCTAAGATAAAGATATTACATGGACAACTTGAAGAACTCATACTTCCATAATCACAAGCAATGTTTACTTTAGCTAAAATCACTTTTAGTAATTTCCAGATTTCTAGCCTCAAATTAGAAAAATCATAACTTTTCTTTGTTCATAACAAGATAGGTGAAACAAAAACAAGAGCTACAGAAATGAAAGCATGAATGTTGAATTCACGTCTTAGAAACGTCCCAAGTTTATAGCATTCAAAATCCATCTGTAACTTGCGTAACCTCCATTTTAATCCTTATGTTTTTGTTCGGCCATGGCAATATAAATAGGGCACAATTTTCAGTGTAATGAAAAAAATCTTCAAAGAATAAAATGAGAGTTCTTTTATTTAGTTTCTGAGCCATTTTGGTATCAAAGCTAGTCCAGAGAGCGAGAGAGAGAGGTACAGCTAAGGGATTATGTCAAAGAAGAGAGAGATTCAGAGGAAAAGTCCCTGATGTCTTCGCGTTTTGCAATCCAAGTGTTTTTTCCAAAAACTAACATCGCTATCATGCTTAGGGGATGAAAATGTGGAACATAAGGTTCCCTGTCGACGTACAACTCCACACTCACCATCATATGCCACCACTGGAGACACATATGCTGTCAACATCATCCCACGCACTGCACACGCTTATTAAAGGTTGAAGATAATGAGGTAAGTTGCCACGTCACCCTTCTGATTGGTCAATGATAGGTTATCCCAATAAGGATTTGACATATGTCACCAGAGCCACATCATCCTGCCCAATCAACCCTATTTTCTAAAATTACAATTTGACCCCAACCTTTCTATGTTTCCATTTTCACCCTAAACTTTTAGAAATTACACTCTGACCTCTATACTTTCTAAAAAATTCCATTTTTGCCCCTATATTTTTTAAAATTCCTATTTTGCCCATAAACTTTCCAAAACTCTCATCCTACCCTATCCTTTTAACGTTTCCATATTACTCCTATATCTTTCCAACATTTCCTATGCCCTCAAATTCACCAAAATTTCCATTTACATTGATTTTTCCCAAAAATTCCTTATATAGCCCTCACACCTAACAAAATGCCTTCAAGACACAGGAATGTGCATGAGGTTGAGATGGAAGAGATGAGATGTAAGATACGAGAATTGGAAGCTACTATGGAAATGCAACGAACTCTGTTAGACAATAATAGAGAAAAAACAGAATAAGCTTTGGGAAGCAGCAATTCGTCATCCACTGACAACTATCGTTGCCCTCAACAATAACAATTTTGTCCAAATGAAATTAAGGTAGACATTCTTAAATTTGAAGGAAGACTCCAGCCAAACAAGTTCATAGACTGGCTTCAAATATTGAACGTGTATTTGAATATAAGGAGGTTTCATATGCACAGAAAGTCAAGATTGTTTCCCTTAAACTTAAGAAACATGCCTCCATTTGTTAGGAAAACCTCAAACAGAAGTGAGAACATGAGGGGAAGCGCAAGATTGAGACGTGGGAAAAAAATGAGAAGCTAGCTCATTAAGAAATTTCTACTAGATTATTACTATTACTACCAAGATAAATTTCTCTAGCTATAAAATCTTTGATAGAAGTCTTTGTTTGTAGAAGAGTATACTAGAGAATTTGAAAAATTCATGATTAAATATGACATTCAAGAGAAGGAGGAGCAAATGATAACTCGATACCTTGCAGGCTTAAGCATAGGCATCAACTGTCCAGTCAAGCTTCAGCAATATAAGACCTTGAATGATGTAATCCGTCTAGCCATGCGTGTTAAGAAATAGACTCTTCTAGCCTCCTTCCTTTAGGGTTTATTAGATGCCCGCAAGGAGGAATTTCAACAGACCAGCCCCTCAAGCAAGCCATAATCTAGCACTATGCACAAACCACTACCAAATGTCGCCAAGGAATTAGGCTCTAAAGCAATTAAATGCTAAGGATTTGGCCACATGATTGTGAATTGTCCTACCTGGAGAGTTGTTACCATTAGGGAAGGGCACGTGTCTGAAGCACCTAAAGAAGATGAGGAGGAGACTAAGTTTTATGGAATTGATCTAGTATATGATGAGGAGGTAATGCTTGCAAATCAAGGAGAAGTATTGGCAATTTGATAAAGTCTACATACAACTGTAGTTAAGGAAGAACTTTAGTTATGACATAATATTTTTTACACCCATTGCATGGCCCAAGGAAAAGTTTGTAATGTTATTATTGATAATGGAAGTTGTGAAAATGTAGTGTCTGACTATATAGTTGAGACATTAAAGTTGCCAACACAAGACCATCTGCATCCTTACAAGATTCATTGGCTTAATAAGGGAAATGAGGTAAAAGTTTCTAAACAATGCTTTATGACTTTTTCTATTAGGAATAGATATTGTGATGAAGTTTTTTTTGATGTTGTTCTCATAGTTGCATGCCACCTTCTTTTGGGGGAGACCATGGCATTATGATTGACATGCTATGCATAACAGGTATGCAAGAACCTATTCTTTCATGAAGGATAGTGTTAAGTTCACATTAGTGCCTCTACCACCTAATGAGATTAGTCAATCTTCAAGGGAATATAAGACATTGGTGTCTTTAATGGTTAAGGAGGAATTCAAGGTGACGAAGTCTAAAGCCCAAATGATGAGCTCCATACTAGTTCTTGAGATGAATGATGAGTCTACCAATCCACCAAGAGTCATTCCTTTATTGTTTGAATTTTTAGATGTGATATCTAATGAGATATCGCTGGGGTTGCTACCTAAGCGAGACATACAGCACGTCATTGACTTTGTTCCTAGAGTAGTCATTCTTAACAAGCCTGCCTACAGGATGAGTCCTTAGGAACATGCTGAAGTCCAATAGCAAGTTGAAGAGCTGTTAAAGAAAGTGTTAGTTTGAGAAAGTATATGCCCTTATGCTGTACATGTTCTTCTAATACCTAAGAAGGATGGAAGTTATAGAATGTGCATTGATTGCTGAGATATCAACAAGATCACTATTAAGTATCAATTTTTGATATCCCAGCTCAATGATATGCTAGACCAGTTGCATGATGCCACTACCTTTTTCAAAACTAACCTTTGTAAGGAATACCACCAAATCAAAATCTGGCCAGTAGATTATGGAAGACTGCTTTCAAGACCAGAGATGGCTTGTATAAATGGGATGTGATGCCTTTTGGATTAACAAATGCCCCTAGCACATTTATGTGCTTGATGAATTAGGTATTGAGACCCTTTGTTTGTAAATTTATTGTTATGTACTTTAACAACATACTTATTTACAGCAAGAGTCAGGAAGAACACTCAGAACACTTATAGCAAGTCTTGCAAGGCTTGTGGGAACAAAAGCTTTATGCTAATCTCAAGAAGTATGCCTTCCTCACCAATGAAGTTTTGCTCTTGGGTTACATCATTACTGCAGAGGGTGTTTGAGTTGATCCAATTGACAGTTAGCTAAATCCAAAATCTATCCAGGAGGTTCAAAGCTTCCACGGATTAGCTTTTTTCTATTAGAGGTTCATCTACAATTTTATCTCTATTGTTGCACCACTTATAGATTGTGCCAAAGAAGGTAAATTTTAGTAGACAAAACTTGCTCAGAAAATTTTGAGGACCTTAAAAAGAAGTTGATCGAAACTCCAGTCCTGAGCCAGGAAGGACATCCCATTACCTTTTTCAGTGAGAAGCTCAATGATGATAAGCTTTGGCATTCTACCTATGACAAAAAAATTTACACTGTTATTTGTGTTCTCTAACATTGGAGTCATTATCTACAAAACAAAGAGTTCATACTCTTTTCTAATCATGAGGCTCTTAAGTATTTAAATTCTCAGTAGAAGATCAGCTGCAAGCATGCATATTAGAGTAAAATCTTGTAGTCTTATCCATTCCTTATTAAGCAAAAGGCTAGAACTTTAAACTCCATAGCTGATGCTCTTAGCCATCAATATATGTTGCTCACAACAATGCAAACCAAAGTTATTGGGTTTGACCTTGTTAAAGAGCTATATTAGGATGATCTTGATTTCTATGGAGCATAAGAAGCGACTAAAGAACAACCTTTCTACTAGTACTACATGCATAAAGGGTTCTTATTTCGTAGGATGACCTTATGTATTTCCCAGTGTTCATTACAGGAAGCAATAATTTGGGAAGCGCATGATGGTGGATTAGCTAAACATTTTAGATAGGATAAAATAGTTGACCTAATGAAGGAGAGCTTTTACTAGCCTCGATTTGAACGGGATGTTAACAAGCATATACAAAGACGTAGAATTTGCTACTTGGCCAAGTCTAAGGGTCAAAATACCAGGTTGTAGATGCCTTTACCAATTTTAAAAGCACCTTAGGAAGATATGAGTATGGATTTTATTTTAGGTTTACCATGAACTCAAAGGCAAAAAGATTCTATCATGGTAGTTGTGAATCATTTCTCAAAAATGGCCCATTTCATTCCATTTCAAAAGGCTAATGAATGTTGTTCAAGTAACAGCTTTATACTTTAAAGAGATTGTTCATCTTCATGACATTCTTAAGACTATCAGTTCTGATTGTGATGTGAAGTTTTTTAGCTACTTTTAGTAGACGCTATGGAAAAATATAGGAATTAAGCTCTAGTTTAGAAAACCTAATCATCCCCTGACAGATGGTCAAACTGAAGCTATAAATAGGATTCTTTATAATCTTCTTCACAGCTTCATAGGAAAGAATTTGAGGTAGTGGGACCTCATTCTTGCTCAAGTTGAATTTGTCTACAATAACTCTATCAACCAAGCAACTAGGAAGTGTCTGTTTAAAGTTATTTATGGCACTCATCCCCTTAGTCTGCTAGACTTGATCCCTTTTCTAGATAAGTAGCAATATAGTTCTAATGCTGACCAAAGGGCTAAGGAAATCAAGAAGTTACATGAACTAGTTTGCGAACGAATGTAGAAGTAGAACTTGAGATACAAACTCAACATGACAAGCATTAGAAGAATAAAACTTTTAATGTGGGAGACTTGGTTTGGATACATTTACAAAAGGAAAAATTTCCTAAACAACCAAACACCAAGCTATCCCTAAAAGCTGATAGTCCATTCAAGATGGTGCAAAAGATTAATAACAATGCTTATAAGGTGGAATTACTTGGTCTTCATGGAGTGTCTGCCACCTTCAATGTTGCTGATATATCCCCTTACATTGATGATGATGTCAAATTTGACTTGAGAACAAGTTCCATCAAACTCAGGGAGGATGAAATAGAAACAAGAGTTGTAGAAATGGAAGCATGAATGTTGCATTCACATCTTAGAAACGTCACAAGTTAATAGCATTCAAAATCCATTTGTAACTTGTGTAACCTCTATTTTAATCCTACTATTTTTGTTTGGCCATAGCAATAGGGCACAGTTTTTAGTATAATGAAACAAATCTTCAAAGAATAAAACGAGAGTTCTTTCATTTGGTTTTTGAGCCAATAGGACTCATTTTAAATATTATCATGTCCTCCATAACTAGTTGAAATTTTGTGGCCAAAATTGAAGTATATAGGTCATAAACTATCACCCAATCAACTATGACTCAAAACTAGATAGTGATAAACTTGTGCTTGCAGTTCATGGATTTGGGTTTGAAACTAGAACATGCCATTAAACACTTCAATTTCAGCCTTTAATATACACGTGCATCAACATTAAATAGCATTTTCTAAGGTCCCAAAACATCAAGCAAGTCCAAAAGACAAGCTAGAATTTTGTCCAACATACACACACCCAAATTCAAACACGAAATCTCTTATCTTGAAGCTTTCTACCATGATCATCAACATGCAAGGGCAAAATCAACCAAAACTCAAGCATTTGTTCCCCTAAACACATTTATAATTTTTGTCCAAGGAGAGAAGAGGAAGATCAAGTCATTATATCTTACATGCAATGCAAGATTCTAAGTGAGAATGATGGAAAACCAATGAAAATACTTGATTATAACCTTTGTTTCTTGCTCTTGATCCTTAAGCTCTCTAAACTTTAGATTTCTCTCTCTCTCTCTCTCTCTCTGGATGCTGGATGAAATGTAGAAATGATGATGATAAATGAAGACTCCTCTTCAAATAGAGGAATAATGATGGCACTCTTGTAATTATGTGTTTGCTTGGTGACCTTTTTCTCAACCATTTTCTCGCTTATATTTCATTTAATTCAAAATTAAAATTTTAAATCATCTACTCACATCAAATGACAAGTGGCATATTGTATGTGAAAGTGTGTGGTCCTACTGACTTGTTAACACTTTCTTTAGTAATACTCGATAGCATATTTTCTTCTTTCTCGGGAATTGTATTTGTCTTATGTATGTTTAGGCACGTACTTTTATAAAATATTATTCGGATATTTTTCTCAAATAGACTACTTGGCTGGGCTACTGCTCAAACATAAGCTAGACTTGCCTTCATGAGTATTGACACTTCTTGTAAAGCGTGCAGTTACCTGCAGCTTTCCTTAAGACATAAAATACCCTTATTGGACATCATAGTGTCGTACTCTAATGCTAGAAATACAGATGTTACACTTCCTTCTCAAAGAATATCCAAACTAGAAATGAATACACTTTCGGTAGAAATTACTTTTAATTAATTATTCAACATAGCACATCAAATTGAAACGGAGAGTTAGATGCTTCAATTGCTACCTAAATGATTGAGAGTTGTAACCCTCCAATAATAAGTAGCCTCACGATAATTATCCTTTAACTTTTGTAACTTTTTTTTCCTTTTAAGTCTTTGTCAGTATGAGCTCAATGCCAAGCTACTATAAATAGGCTCCAGTGTGACATTTTGAGGCAAGCAAAAAATAAGCAGAATATTTCTATTCAAGTGAGAGTCTTTCTCTTGAGTTCTATACCACAAATATTGGCTAAATTATCTAAAAAGATTTAGTTTGGAATGGTGTCTGAGAAGCCTTTATAGAATAAAAGCATAAGATTTTAATTTAGAACAATAATACTTCCGATTTTTTTTTCGATATATCAAACTGTCTAATAAACAATATAACACATTAACATATGCCATGCACACACACAAATACACATAATTTTTGGCAAATTAAATGCTTAAATACGTGAGACATTCACCGATTTGATTTGCTCTAATTTGTCCAAACCCAGGCCAAAACAAAAAAAAAAAAATTGTCCAAACCTAACCTTCAATTCCTCATCATTTGGTCCTCATGGCTGATTAAATTTTCTTTCGGCAGACTCCTTCCAATAATGTCTTCATGATCTAGCTAATTAAAGAGAGAGATAAAGAAAGCTAAGTGGTGGGATCCACATATGACACAGTTGTTCTAGTATCCATGTTCTGGAGGTTAATTACTTGTCATCTTGGTGTGAGGTGAGACACTGTCATCTCATTAACAGAAGCATCGTTGAAAGTTCTAGAAGTAGATGACTGATCTTCCAGGGACTTTCTTCTTGAAAAAGCAGGAGGATTAGGATTCGGTAATGTCATTGTGTCACTTGCAAGCATGAGTACGACAGTAGACATAATTGGTCTATCATCTGGATCTTCTTGAACACAAAGTAAACCAATGTGTACGCACTTCAAAACTTCATTTTCTATATATGAATCTTCTAACACCGGGTCCATCAATTCCAAACATTTTCCTTTGCACCACAAATTCCAAGTCTGCAAGAAATTGCAAATTAGATTTTCAATTTGAAATGATGAATGCTGTCTTAATATTAAAATTTCATGATTATGACATTAGTTAGTTTGAAATTAAAGAACTTACATAAATTAGAAGACTTTGGCCATGCTCAGAGAGATAGAAACTGCAAATCTTTTTTCCACATATGATTTCTAGCAAAAGAACTCCAAAACTAAAAGCATCTGATTTCACTGAAAATAATCCTTCCATAGCATACTCTGGAGCCATATAACCACTGCTTTGAATCAACTCAGTTAGAACTTTCAGTTATCCATGAGGTGACATTTTCTAAATAATTTAAATATTAAATTTCAAGTACAAAGAAAAAGAAAAAGGAACTTTAGCTTAAACTTACTAAGTACCAATCACTCGTTTTGTATTTCCTTCATTTTGGGCTCCTTCAAAGGTCCTTGCCAATCCAAAATCTGATATTTTAGGATTCATTTTATTGTCCAAAAGGACGTTGCTAGCTTTCAAATCTCTATGAACCACTCTTAGTCGAGAGTCTTCATGAAGATACAAAAGTCCTTTTGCAATCCCATTGATAATATTTAATCTTTGATTCCAATCTAATTTCTTCCTCTTTTCTTCACCTGGCAATATTTTTTCCAGGAAAAGATTTATTGATGTGAATAGATAAAGTAAAGAACAAGATTTCTTAGTTGTTCTCCTTAATAGCTACTGAAACGACAGAATTTGTTACTACAATTTGTTGATAGTCTAAATTTGGTAATGAAAAAGTTTCCTTCTAAGAAACAAGGATCGATATTGAAAATAATAAGCAACCATGGGTGTCTATATGTATAGATTTATACCACATATGAAGATATAGAAGACACAAATTTAGGCAAACAGAGGCACTGAAATAGGGAAGGAAATCTCAAAGCTAATGGGCAAACAATCCTATCTAAGTGATAAGTAGAGGATGAATCATCAGATTGAAGATCAATGAGTCTGACTTTGATACCAGGCAAGGAATAAGAGAGAAAAAAGAAGTGTGATGAGGAGAAAAACATGAAATGTTTACGGTTGATTTTGAGACTCATGAAAAGAGATCATTGCAGCAAAAGACATTGAATGCTCGTGAATAAATAATGTCCTACTAATCATAGCTGTAACCTACCAACTCTGATTAAGACACATTTATAAACAAGCTTGTATCTGCTAGTGCTCTAACATAACACTCATGGTCATGTTAGCATGCTAAATTATATCACTCACGACAAACACTAATTTTGAGACATATAATGAGACAAAACATAAAAATCAAACAGCGAAAGAAAGAGCTTAGAAAACATACTGAAAAGGTGGAAGTCAAGGCTAGAATTTGGCATGTATTCATATACAAGTAGCTTCTCATTTTTCTCTATGCAACAACCCAAGAGCCTAACAAGGTTTCTATGTTGCAACTTTGCTATGAATATCACTTCATTCTTGAACTCCTTTGAACCTTGACCTGATGCTTTTGAGAGTCTTTTAACCGCAATTTCCTTCCCATCTGGCAATGTTCCCTAATGAAGAGATTGATAATTAAGAAATCTAGGAAAATAAAAGATATCATATGTTACGAATATGTTAAAAAGGTTAATTATATGATAAGAGGAAATATTATGTGTATACCAAATCGAAAGAGTTATAGTTGCTATCAGGCTATCAACCCTTGCTTGATTAAGAGCCAAATATAAGCCCAAATAGAATGGGGCTTTATCAAAACATAGAGAAGTCTGGGCCCCTATCCACAATAAAACTGAGCCCATAAGTGTTATATTCCCATTGTCATTTTTGAAATTGGGAGGGAACAGTTTTGCAACCATGACTGAGCAGTTGTACGTGGCAGTTATATATGTGAGTGCAGGGCAGGCGCATGAAAACTAATCGATTCTCCGCATATTCTCCTGAACGAAAACTCCTGTAATTCTCTATTCCTCTCCTCTGTGTGTTTTCTGTGAGGGCAACGAACCGGGTTTGAATAATCCGTTCTTAGACCTGCTTGTATGACCAAGTTAATATGGTACACTTGCTCGAACTTCTATTAAAATTTGGCTTAATTTTGTTTTCGACCAACCATTCCAAAAGCAGCTCAATTTGATCAAGCCCAGTTCTATATATGGGCGAGGGTAAATAGCACGAAATAAAGGTTTCAATGTATATTCTTGCACCACAACTACTATAGTTTTGCATGTCAAGAACCTTTGAAAACTGTAGCAAGAACAACAAAATTTGTTGCTTAAAAGCATACGCAACAATTTTTTTTTTTTGGTTGAGCTGCCTTCTTTTTTTTCCAAAAAGAGTCAAAGGACATTTTAGCTCCTCATCACATGAGAGCATTTGGTATTTTAAATTATTTTGTGATGCAATAACCCTTTTTAACATTAAAAAATGGTGCAATTGGGCTTTGCTATTAAATAATCTAAGTTTGACTTACCTAGAAAAAGGACTTCAAAAATTATACCAAATGACCCTATAAAAAAAAATTTCTTGGGTCCTTGTCAATATTAATATTCTTATAGGGTAGTTATTTGTACTGCTATGTCATTTTATTAATGGTAGAGGTAACATTGAATTGTTTTTAATTGTTAAAGAAAAACATTACATCACAAAAAATTTTAGGACATCAAATATTCTTGCACCGGTTAGAATATGCCCTCTAACCCTTTCAAAAACTATTATTGCCCATACAATTAGAATATGCATCGGTTAATAACTAGGTACACCAAAACTGTCAGCTTTGTTAAGTCCCCCTCATTGACCACCACATCATAAAAATGCATTATCTTCATGAACTTATTAATTTTTGGAATAGTTTTATTCAAATTTTAATTTATTTCTTTTAGTTTAAAAATCATAATTCAATTCTTATAAAAAAATTATTTGGCCCTTAACCTTGAAGTTGTGCAAATCGTCAATTCCTCGTCATCACAAATTGTCTGTCCAATTTGGACTAAGATTAGGATGGTTGGGTCCTTTCGTATATATGATTGTTCAAATTGATTCTGTTTTCCTTGTAACCCGGAGTCTTTTAGCTTGCTCTTGGTCTTCTGTTCTATCAAAGTGCAAACCTGAACTAATTTAAAATCATGTGAATAATCAGGGCATTACACTAAGCCTATAGGCTTTGTGCACGAAAAACCTGTGCTCCAGAAAATTTTTCACCTAGTCTATTGAATCAACCAAGTGAATTTTGCACCTTTGAAATCCATATCTATAAATTGCCATTCATTTATAAGACTTGAAACAGTTTTCTCACTATACACATTGCCAATCTTCTCTTGCTATAATATTATGTCATTAAAGTTGCCCATGTAATAAATCCATGATCTAGCTAGATTACCTCTCCCTCACCACTATTCCTTTATTGTTCATTACAAGTATTGTAAACCGAAGTTACAAAGTTGGGAGTTTCCAATCTGTTGGAAGTCAATCTCATGTGAATGATGTTTTCAATTCCCAACTTTATTTCCACCCTTTAAGACTAACATAACACTTGTTTTGCAAACCACACTTTATTCTAATTTTCATCACTTTTTATCATAAACAGCACCAAAGAAGGCTTCCTATTCATACACACCTTCAGGTTCTTTATTGTCAAAGCCACCCCAAAAGCCTTGACAATGGGCTAGAAACTTCATGGCTCTTTGATAGCTGCTTTTGGCCAACGCTCAACCCCGCCTTATTGCAGCTAGTCATTTTATCTATTTAATTTCTTATAACTTAAAAAATAATCCAATGTTTAATAATATTCCTAAAACTCATGCAGTTGCATGTTGACTTATTTTTAAGCTTAAGGATACAAAAGTTCTAACTGGTGTGGAAAGTTCATCCCCACTTAAATTTATTTACAAAAATATTACCTATCACCTTGAAGGATTAATTATCCGCTTTTATTATATATCATATGTTCTGAAATTGTTAAAACAATAACACGTACGTAGTTGCCCATTTTGGCCAATATATTTCTTGATAGCATATCAATATCTTCAATATTAGCCTAAACTAAAATTGTATACAATTTTAATGACTCTACGTAAATTTAAACTAAAAAATCATATTAGAAATTAAATTAAACTTTTAGGAAAGAAACAAATAATGAAAGCAGTTGATAATCATAAAATATTAATTAGTACCTTATAAACAGTACCAAATCCACCTTCTCCCAATTTAGAATCTTCTGAGAAGTGATTAGTGCTCTGTTGAATCACATGCAGAGGGATTGTGGGAAGATCTGTGTTCAATGATCTCTCTCTTCGAGGAAAATCATAAAACATAGGAGCGCCTTCCAAGCGCGTTTGATCTACAAGACAAGTATATAAATTAATATTTGATCATATGACCATACATTCAGTTTTATACACGTGTGTGTGTGAAAAATTTGATAATGCATGTACAATTGCGTATATATGTGTTCAGCGTACGTAGTATGGGGGACAAATTAATGTGATGCAAAGACAGGAGACAAATTAAAGTAAATGGCTGTGGTAAATACCTTTTCTAGTCTTCCTCCGCCATAAGTAGACAGAAATGCTTAGTATAGGCACAGCCACTAATAAACTTACGCTTATGATCAAGAATTTGGACTTGCCAGCGCCATCATTGGCTGCAAAGTACTTTCACAAATTACCGTCAGATGTCAACACATATGGATGTTGATTGGTATTTAGAAGAGAGAAAAGTTGAAGAAAACCAAGGTTGGTTAGACTTAGAGTAGAAATATATTAAACCTGTAGTAGGATTTTGAGAAGAGGGTGACTGATAGAACATGTAATCGTTGTATTTGATTATACAACTTGGGGTCCCAACGTGCCATCCTTGCTTCTGCTCACAACACTGAGTAACGTTATTCATCAAAGCCTCCAAACATTGCCTGCAACTCTTTCTGTCAAGGTCTCTACTACATTGTACCAACGCATGCCTTCTTCTTCCACCTCCTAGATCAAACTCTCCCCATGCATTCAATTCCTTTGTCTTCTCCGTCGCTCGTCCCATCAGACTCCTTATGTAACTTTCTGCCTTCTTCCACTCCGTCGGATCCGACATCTTCGTCGTTCCCTCCATGGACCATAATGGGCTCATCATCACCTTTCCGAAGAAGTTCTCATTGGAGTATCGGACGATGCAGTAGCTGTACCTATATATATGTTGCAGCCAAATTACACGCACTTGCTCTAGGAATAGTCAAAGTGTACAGATTGCAATCCAATTATGTGAAGAAGAAATATGATATCCACCTGTGATTTGTTGCTTATCGATTTGTCATGCCATATGATTTATGATATTAGATCAATCCGGTACACCACATTATCCATGATCTATCCGATAAAATTGTACCAATTCAATTATATAAAAGGGAGAATTACAATCAAATTTCACATAAAGAAATTAATTACTATAAGGTTCATTGAGAACTAAACTAAACTGTATTGATAATTGGTTGTATTGTCAATGCAATTTAGTTTAGTTGTCAGTAAGCTCTATAGTAATTAATTTTTTTATATAAGACTTCAATGTAATTGTCTATAAATAAAATCTTACTACTTGAAAAGATAACAGAAATTACTTTCTTTTTTGTTGATAATCAAAATTACGAATTTCAAGAAAAATTCAACATGTTTTTTCCTTTTTCAAATGGTCCCTTGTAAAGTCAATGTTCACTTTTACTAGACACATTTATTTTATTAATTACAGTAATAATTTAATTCATTTTTTATTTTTTAGATATAATTATTATACTTAATTAACTTTTTTAAACTGTGCAAGTTAGTTATTTTCTCTTATATTTAGAAATAGAGAGAATATATGTCATTATTTTTAATGACTTTATTTTTATAACATGCTTATTTAATTTCTTGCATTTTTTCTACTATTATTAATGTTAAAATTAATTTATATTTAATACAATTTAAATGTTATGTTTTTATCCAATAGACCGTGGAAAAAATTAAATTATATGACACAACGCAGCAGAAGACATTGGATCAAAATAGAACATAGACGCCTCCTCGTGAGGATTAAATTGAAAAAATTTATGGACTAGTCGAATACAAAAATACAGCATTATAATACAAAAGCATGTTTTAGAATACATTATGATCAAAAATAGATAGTTATTATTCATAGGATTGCCTCCAATAGAAGGACATATGTTGGGAAAAAAAAAGTAGTTAATATCTAATCAATCTAAGCATGAAGAGGGATACTTTTGGAATAGATTATTCGGTCAAAATCATCAAAAGTTTTATTTATCATAAGCAAACTAGGTTATATACTCTCTTTTTATTTTTTTCCCATTTTCTCCTGTTGTTATATATATACTTCGGATTAAATTTGATTTGAGTATTAATTTTTATTATTGTATCTGAAAAATCTAAATAAATTTAACTTGGTTGTATTTAATATGATGAACAGCATAAAGAATAATAAGGAGTAGATAGATTCATCCCTGACCGCTATATTTTTTATTTTGAGGGGAGGGATAAACAGAAGAATAGAAAAATCATTCCCTAAATTTTCTTGCGATGGGATTCGCTCTAAAATTTTTAGTATAGTGCATGTATCATCTCGAGAAATATTTCTGTCTCAAAAAGCATTAAAACCAAACAACAAACATATGAAGATTATATACTCTCTAGATTATTGTTTTGAGTTCCTGAAATATACTTTCAAATCCAAAACAGAGGCGTTCTTCGTACATAATGTATAGATTGGTACCATATTGCGGCAGAAGGGTGATTGGGACAGCGTTGGAGAAGCTCTCTGGTGGCAGTGGAGACACAGAACTGGCAGAGGTAGCCGGGGTCATCGCCACGGCAGTCATAGAGGCCGTAGACGGTGTTGGTGGCGTTGCCGATGGCAGTGTGGTTGTAGCCTTTGTTGGTGGCAGCAGCATCGGTGGAGAGCAACGAAAGGAGCTGGTCAAGGTTGGCTTTGTATAAGTCACTAAGAGCTTGTGGGGCTTTGTTATGGCAGTCATCTCCAACGTAGTTTGATGCTAGACAAGTACTTGGTCTGATGAAAGTACAGATCATGACTATGAAGAAGGCAATCAGAAATCCAGGAGTGGGAATAAGGGGTTTTGATGATTCCATCATGGTCGGGTTACAAAGGCTATTTCAATTTTGGTACGTGTATGTATATATAGGAATATATTTAAATTGGTGATGAATGGGGGAAAATATTTAGAGGTCATTTTATGATTCGCAAGGTTTTGACTCTCTGGTATACGTCAGTGTTGTGTGGTGGAAAATTATGTTTGAATTGAGAGAGAGATAGAATATTGATTTATTTAGTTTAGTATTCATTTTTAATAAGGTCATTCAAATATAATTTAAGTGGATTAGATGGAGGTCTAGAATCTGAAAATTATGGACCAGTTGTTCTTATGCAATTATATTTATGTTTATCATGAAACGTTTTAAGATTCTAAACCCCCCCCCCCCCTTACATTTTTGAGTTCTATTTTAGTCCTAAATATGGGACACAAATGCAGTAGTTAATTCCCCCCCCCCCCCCCCCCAAAATACTAACACTCTCTCCGTTGCTCCAAGTTATAGTCCTAGACACGTTGGCTTTATTGTGGTAATTAATTTTATTAAATGACGGACAAAATTAAAAATTTAAATATTTTTACTCAAATTTAAGGATATTAATTATCAGTATTTAAGAACTGTGAAAATGACTAACTTTGCCCTATACTTAGAACTGGAGAGTGTATGTTAATTAAAACTTGATATCATGTAAAACAATAGTTAATAATTGAGTATTCATCCTTGATATAAGGTTAATTTAACCAATTTCGTGCTAAAAAAACAGTAGTTATATCTGTAAAATTGTTTTAAAAAATATGTAACTTCACAATTTTGTCATTCTTTGCATTTAATAACCATATTAAATTATTGTCTAGGAATCAAACCATAATAAATAACTAAGGGATAAAATTAGAAAAAAAATCTAATTACTCTAACTTTACTTTATATTAATTAAGTAGGGAGGTAGAGCCAGTAATTCGGGCCAAGCCCGACAGGCTAGCCTGAATTGGCCTGAAAAATTTTAAGGTTGGGCTTAGAAAAAAATATGTTTTTTTATGTTCGGGCCTATTCGGGCCGGCCCGAATAGGCCTGAAAAAATTCGGGCCAAGCCCGATTAGGTTCAGGCTTGGCCCAAATACCTGAATAAAAAAATTATATTTTTTAAAAATATATAAAATATAATAAATATTAAATTAATTCTTTAAGTTTTAGATCATTTTATACTAAAATATCATATATTTGAGTCCTAGACATCGTTTAAGTATTAAAAATATATATTTTATATTTTTCATAAAATAAAATAATTAATTTCAAAGTAAAAAAATAATTAAAAATAATTTTAAAAATTAAATTCGGGTATTCGGGCCGTCCGAAGCCCGAAGGAATTCAGGCCGGACTTAACTATTCGAGCTTTTCAAAAAGTCGGGCCTGTTCGGGCTCGGCCCGCCCGAATTCCCAGCTCTTGGGGAAAAGCTTTCAAATTTTGTCTTATATGAAAGATGAGAGGGAATATGTCCATTTTATTAACAAAATTTTCAAAATAATATATCCTGGATGAAGGTAATTAATTATATAATTGGTTAATGAATGAAATTAAATTTTATGTTATGATTCTTCTGTAAACAGCCTTCAAATTTATATATACTCTCTCTAAATCATAACATAAAGTGTTTTCTAGAAGTCTCACTTGATTTAAAATATATGGTATTAGATAGATTATATTATATATATATATATATATATATATATCCAATCATACCCTTACTTTCACTTAGGTAAGTAATGAGAGTATTTTGAATCTATCAAATATTATGTTGATTCAACTCAAGGGTATAATTGAAAAGATGTAAAAAATTTAAAAAAATTAAAATTTTAACTAATTTTTTTTTTGGGAATAGAAATGAGTTAAAATGATATATATTGTGACGCAGAGGGAGCATGTGACATACAAAAAAATAAAGTTTGTTTTCCATCCTCAATAGTTTCACCTAATTTTCAATTTATTCCCTACACACACGCTAATTGGCATTAATTCCATGTTGTGGTTTCAAAATATTAAATTAATGGTTGTCGTGCTCCTGCTTACTGAATTTATTACTGAATGTCTTCATCAGTAAAGAAAATGATAACGATGACAAGGCATGCTCATTCATTTTGTTTTGCATTAAAAAACGGAAACATCCCTAAGGCAATTTGGGGGACACAAGCTGGGAATGCATTAATTATTCCAAATAAACCGAAACAGCTGGAATCGTTATACCGCACATAAGATTCTTGTACACTACATCAACTGGGTATACATTAATAATTTACTACGCCTTTTATATTACTGGCACTTGAACATAATGCAAACCCATTTAGAACAACATCCTCTTTCTTAATTTATAAGAAAATTTTTTTTATAAAATTATACATACTAACAAAACTTATTAAATATATTTTACAAACTTTCTTTGAAAAAACATAAATATAAATTTTAAAAAAATACCCTCATTTAATATAGGCTTGTTTGTGAAACATAAATAGAGGGAACATATAATAAGGAAAGAGGGATAATACAGAAACCAATATAATCATCAGAACTTCATTTTTGTCAAAGTACATTATATTTTAGGATATCAAATTATCTTTAAAAATTTCTTATAAACTGGGACGAAAGAGAAATATTTTAAATGTTATTAATTTGACTTTGATTTTTATTAGTATTTTCTTCTATTTTATGTAGCACTTAAATGAAAATATTTTTCTTTTTTTTTTATGAAGCAGTATAAGGAATTTATTTATTACATTCTTACATTGTTTTGATATACTATTGGTATACATTATTATTTAAATTACCAAGGAATTGATACTTTTCCCTTGTGCTAGAGCATTAGACTTCCTTCATATGGGTTAAGGGAACGTTGCTTTTTATCGAAGACAAAAAAAAAAAAAGGTATTGTACTATTCCTTTGACTTCAAAAATATTTTCACATTTTAGTCCCTCATTGATTTACAATTTAACTTTTCAATTTTAAAGATAATTTTTTATGTAAATATTAAAATACCATTTCTATTAAAATGTCATTTTGAAAGTGTATATACACCTATGGCTAGGTGGTCTTCGTGTGGCAGAAGCTCCGGCGGACAATATAGTTTTATGAACATATCTTTTTTTTTTTTTTTTTTTTGTGGTCGTAGCGAACGCTTTCATTTCACACCTCTTTTTAAGCAATGTGGCTTTTAACAACTTTATATCGATATACATGACGTGCTCATTGATTGGTGATTTGACCGATTTCGATCCTGTACAAATGATTGTACATGGAAACAATCATTTCTCGGAGAATAACATCTCCTCCTCCTGGAGGGAAAAAACTATTAAAAAAGGTCTAATAGAATATGAAACTTCATAAAACCCAATACAATTGAAATTATGTTTCGACGTTTAAAAAAAAAAAACGCGCCCCTGATTTGTTGAAAATATGCCTTTCAAATGTTGAAAGTCCATCCAGTGGATGAATGGATTTGGTGTTATTGTAAAAGCATGAATATAGTAGTCACGCTAATTTAGATGTTCACTTGTAAATTTATAAGATGTTTATAGTTTGGTTTACAACAAAATTAAATGAATTATAAGTTGATACGAGAGATAGATGACAATCAATTCTAAACGTAATTGGCCAAAAAAAAAAAAACAAATTCTAAACGTACACTTATCAATTTCAGAACTTCTAGTTGATAATATTTTAGATAACTTGAATAAGGTAAATCAAAGGATAAAATGTTTAAATAAAATGATATAACAACTGGATATTTACTTATTAAAACCTGAACGGTTGTCAATATATGAGCATTTACATGATAATTTTCTATCAATGACAATGACATTATTAGAATTTACTCTTTCAATCCTTATTATAAGACACTTTTAATCGTTTCATGTATATTAAGAAATGTTAACATTTTTCTTGATATCATAAAAAAGTAATATATACTTTTATTTTTACTATTAGTTTTAAATAATAATACAACTATATTAAATACTTTTACGTTAATAAAAAAAAGAATAAAATTAAAAAAATAATTTAATTGTTGCAAAGTGTCCTATATTTTGAATCAAAAATTATTTATAAAAGATATGTTATAAATAGGATTTGAGGGAGTAAAAACTAAATGTTTGTAACTATTAAATATATATTAAAATTTGGATAAGTCATTATGATTATTTTATACAAAGAGAATCACATTTAGGGCTCCCACATGAGAAAAAAAAGGCAATGAAAGCCCATAATAATAGAAAGTTTAGCATAAACAACTAAATTGCTAAACCTTGTTTTTGTGCATTATTGAATCTTTTGTTATTCTAAGCCCTAACTGTCATTTTTTCTCATCGATAGCCTTGAATGCAATTCTCCTTATAATATACTATGTATGAGAAGTTGTCCAAAAAATTATTAAATAAATGTTTAGTTATAGACAAGTTAGTGTTCAAGTTTTAACAAGTAAATATTCGCTCGTTATATCCTTTGAAATACCCTATACAAATTATGTATGATATATATTAAGGATTAATGAGCAAATAGAACCTTGAATTATTGTTTAAAAATCACTTTAAACTCTGAACTCTTAAAATATGGAAAGTAAACTCTAAACTTTTAAATTCATAACAAAATAAACTTTGATGATTAACTTTTTGACACTTTTACTATTTGGGCAAGTACTGTCTAGGGTTTATTTTCCTACAAATTTAACCCTGACTGTTACAGTACTCACGTGGACAGTAATAGTATTAAAAAAATTAATGATCAAGGTTTATTTTGTTATGAATTTAAAAGTTTAAAATTTATTTTGTATATTTTAAAATTTTAAAATTTAGGATGATTTTTAAATAATAGTTCAAGGTCTTTTTTGTTCATTAACCCTATATATTATCAACTATAAGTTCTAATGTTCAAATGTGTTCATAACTACTTGTCATCTTTAGTATCACTTGTAATCCATATAACTTTTATGCAAATCAAATTATAAATATTTTATAAATTTACAAATATGTATCCTATATTAACATGACAACATTCATATTTTTATAACACAAAATCTAGTTATCCTAACTAGGGACTTCCAATCCCGACATTCATAAGGGCATCCATGCCAGAATATTTTTAACTTTTTACCTCAAAACATAATTTCACTTAGATCTTTTTGGGGAGAAATTTCTTATTCTATTGGGCTTTCTATGCAATTCTTTTCCTTCCAAGTGCTCTAGAAGCTATTTTCCCTTTTCTTGCCAACCCAAAATCTTTCATCAGTCGTCTAGATGGAATCTAAATTAAGGGTGGCTCTTAAAAATACATCACTGGTCACAAGTTTTTAAGTTTAGTTTTGGCCAATACTAGTTAGTTTAATTTAAAAGTTGTCACACTAAAAGAAAAAAAGGTTAGTTGATAACAAATCAACGTGATTAATGGCCACTAAAAAGATCAATGTGACTTTATTTCATTGAAAATATATTAGAATGAGCAACACAAGTAATTTATATGATACGATTTTAATCAAACAATTATATTAAAATAATTTCTTGACATTTATGTTTATAACTAATTAACTATGTGCATAAGGAGTAAATATCACGGAAATGTTAATTAGGATCCTTTCCTGATTAGTTACTTATTGATGGGTGTGTCCGTTAATTAATTAATAGAAACTTGCTCGATGATGGGATCTCAAGCCCTTCAAATTTGAAGCAATTTTGTCCACGTAAAACATTTTGGCTGGGACCCATGGCGATCCATGTATGTGGCAAATACTCTTTCTCTGACTTTGCATGTCGACGTACATAGCGAATTTAATAGGTGACGAGGAAAACAACAACCAAGGTGATCCATAACTGCTACATGATTCCATGTCTCTTCTTTTCAACCACGCCATGAATACCGTTTCCGATCCATTTGGTAATGTTATTTTTTTTTATTATTTTTGGGGCTCAAAATCCATTTGGCAAGTTATTCACGTGTCCTAGCTATTTCCATACAAGACTAGCTTAAGTTGAACATTTTTAAAATTATGAATTATTTCCTGGGATCCATCAAATTATTATTATTATTTGATTGATTATCAGATTATAAAAGGATCAATATTATCGTTTTACCAAAATTATTATTTAATTTAGTAATCTTTGTAAATGAAAAAACACGACGAGCTATCTCATTTAACATTCACGACAATACTTGAAGTTTGAATTAGTTGGCAGTGCTTATATTATATGTCTGTAATGAAAAATAGTAACTAATTAAGTTATTTAAAAATATAATTTTGCAAAAATGTTATGCGATATTTTTTTTAAAATTTGTTTAAAAAATCCTGTAGAAGTTGATAAATAACTTAAATTTTCAAAAAAAAAAAGAATAAATCTTTTATCAATGTTTGGTGATAAATTTTTTAGATTTAAATATAATTCCATAAAATTAAATTACTTTCATTTTTTAAATACAGTTACTATATCTTTAAAATTATTTAAATTAAATTTTAAGAAGATTTAATTCCTTGAATATAAATTTATCTCAAAATAAATGTCTTATGGCTCACCAATGTCATTTCTTTCAGACCCATCTAAATGGCTCGTTTGGTATTTTTCTAATAAAAATATATTATTTTCAAGCAATATTTATTGTATTTTAGTTATTATCATTCATACTGTATTATTATTTATATTTTGTCGCATTAAAGTCACAGGAGTGCTTTGTTTGCATTTCCGGGAAACATTCCTCTTGTTCTATTGGATTGAAGTGGTACAAACAAAAACGGCTTTAATTAGCTCCAACAAAACCGATAAACTTATTGCAGAGCTGCCGTTCAACCTATGGATTAGTTTTATTCTTTTTCGTTTATGCTTTTTTGTTTTGTATATTTTAAGCTGTCAAGAGTTCATATTTAAGATATTGAGATAAGCATATCCAAGTGCGTACCAATTTATGTAGGCTTGAAAGTCATATATATGTAAACAATATCAATATTAATATGAAATATAGATACTAATTGCAAATTAAATCACATCATTCATTGGTTATAAAAATTGGGATTGATTAATTCTTCCTTAATTTTTTATATAAAAATTGGATTGATTAATTCTTCCTTAATTTTTTTATATAAAAATTGGGATTGATTAATTCTTCCTTAATTTTTTTATATAAAAATTGGGATTGATTCTTCCTTCTTAAGGGAGATGATATTTGAAGAAGAAGCTTTAACAATCCATGATAACATAGTTCGAATGCAAAGTAGATTAAGATCGGTTAGTATAGGAGGAAGCTCATAGTAGACCTGAGCCATCTCAAGCTTCAGGTAGTAGGTAGGTTGTTAGAATTATTGTTGACCCATCCATTTACTGAGCTTGAAAGACATTTGTGAGGTTCAGTCCATTAACATTTGATAGCAGTGTGACAAAAGGTGAAGCCGAATAGTGGATTGAGCGCCTCAAGACCATATTTAAGGTAATGACCTGCATGTCAAAGCAGAGAGTAGTCTTGACTATAGTGCAGTTGGTTGGAGCAGCCAAGAGATGGTAGGATTTAGTTAGATCATCTAGCACTACAAGGTATTCTTGGGAAGATTTCAATAGGGTATTCTTTAACTATGACTTCCTGGTGTCCTTTCACACTGAAAAGGAGGAAGAGTTCTGCTCATTCAAGCAAGGGGATCTGGATGAAGAAGAGTTTATTAATAAGTTCAATGATCTGTTAGTCTATTCCATATACATGCAGCATCACAATGATATGAAGTGGAAAGCTGAGCAGTTGTTAAAAAAGATGTGCCCAGAGTATTGACAGCAAATTGCTTTGTTCTATGTGACTAATTTTGAAGAAATGTGCCATAAGTTGAGAACAACTGCAAGGAGAGGCAGAGTAAGAAGAAAAGAGACAATATGAGAAGGTTTGCATTGTCTCTGGGGCCGTTGGGTGGTGTTTACAAGAAGTCCATTTATAGCTCAAGCAATTCTGGAGCTTATAGGAAGAGGAGTTTCATCAAAGGTTCTCAAACCTAAATTGTTCAGGAGGTTCAATAAAGAGGAGTACAGGGGTTAGAATTGGGCCTTTACAACTTTTAAGATGAGCTTTAAATGTGCTAGCTTCTACTTTTAGCATTGGAGGATCACCTCAGTATAGTATATATGGTAGATTTCATGCAGGGATGTATTGATCCTATTTCAAGTATGGTAAGCTAGGCCATATTGCTAGACATTGTCCAAAGGTTGGAATAGAGGCAATAGAGCAGCAATCAACTATTCTAGGATAGGTCTTTGTCGGGACACAAGAAGAGGCCAGAGCATCTCTAAACCTGATTAAAGGAATACTTTCTATTTATGGTAATAGAATAGAAATGATGTTTGACTCTGGAGCTACACATTCTTTCATCTTAGAAGAATGTGTTGATAGAATGAAACTAGAATTGAAAGAGTTTCTCATGTTGATTAAAGTGACTACACCTTCAGGGTCCTCAAATATTACTGGCAGGGCTTATGAGAAAGTAGGAATTATATTTGAGGATCGGGTATTTGAAATTGATCTGATCTATATTCCCATAAAAGGGATTGATGTGATTATTGGCACGGATTGGCTAGCAACTAATAATGCTATGCTAGACTATGCTAGGAAGCTGGTAGCTTTGCCAGTATTGATGGTAGGGTCTAGTTTTGTTGAATAGTATAGATTTCTGTCAATTGTGCAAGCTGAGAAGTTGATTAAGCAAGGATGTTGTGCTTATATGGTGGTTTGTGCAGCTAGCAGTAGATATGATGTAGGCATTGAGAAGATTGGAGTGGTGAGTGAATTTCTTGAGGTATTTTCAGAAGAAATGTCTAGATTACCTCTAGAATACAAAGTTGAATTTTCAATAGATTTGGTTCCTAGTATTGAGCCAATTTCTAAAGCTCTATATCGAATGTCACTCTTGGAATTGAATCAATTCAAAAGTAGATTGAGGATTTATTGGATAAAGGGTTCATAGATCGAGTGTATTACCCTAGGATTGCTAATATTGTTTGTAAGAAAGAAAGATAGTAGCTTATGGTTGTGTACCGAGTACTAGTAGTTGAACAATGTGACAGCGAAGAACAAATACCCTTTGCCCAGAATCAATGATCTATTTGATCAGTTAGCTAGAGCCTCAGTCTTTTTTAAGATTGAATTGAGGTCAAGGTATCATTAGTTGAGAGTCTATGCAAAAGATGTGCCCAAGATAGCCTTAGAACATGTTATGGGCATTATGAATTCCTTATTATGCCATTTGATTCGACTAATGCACCTGCGGTATTCATGGACTATATGAACTCTATTTTTAGGCCATATTTAGATCAATTTGTTGTAGTCTTCATCAATCACATTCTAGTTTATTCTAAAGATGAGGAATAGCATGCAAAGCATCTCAGGATTGTGCTTTAAATTTTGAAAGATAATAAGCTATATGCTAAACTCAATAAGTGTGAGTTTTTCATGAGAGAAGTTAGATTCCTAGGTCATGTAGTGTCAGCAGATAGAATATTTATTGATCAACATAAAGTTGATGTGTTAAAGTGGGAGCAACCAAGCTTAGAGACAGAGATTTGAAGTTTTCTAGGATTAGCTGGATATATTACAAATGATTTATCTAAGGTTTCTTTTAGATTGCTTCTCCATTAATGAAGTGACCTGCAAAGATCATCCTTTTGTATGGGATGACAGATGTGAAACTGAATTTTAGAGATTGAAAGAGAAGTTGACTATTGCACTTGTATTGGTAATTTTGAATTCGAGACTACCTTACAAGATGTACATTGATGCTTCTCTAAAAGGTTTGGGTTGCGTATTGATGCAAGATGAATGAGTATTGGCTTATGTATTAAGGCAGCTAAGATTGCATAAAGAGAATTTGCCAACTCATGATTTGGAACTTGCAGCAATAGTCTTTGCTCTTAAGATTTGGCATCATTACCTATATGATTCAATGTTTAGTATATAGAGCAACCACAAGAGTCTAAAGTACCTAGTGGATCAAAAAGAATAGAACATAAGGCAGAGAAGATGGATAGAGTTACTTAAGGATGGAAAAGCTAATATGGTAGCTGATGCGCTAAGTAGGAAGACACTACATGTAGCTAGTTTGATAGTATAAGAGCACAGCTCAATGGGGTTTTTTTATAGATTCTCAATAGGATGTACCATTGAAAGCTTTAATTGGTGCCTATACTTTGTTATTAGTAGTGAATTCTAGACAAAGTTGAGGATGGCACAGTTAGAAAGATGAATATCTTCATGGGATTCGAGAAGAAGATGAATTGAATTTGTCAAGAGATTTTAATTTTAATGATGATTGATTCATGGTGTAATAGGAGAGAATTTGTGTGCCTGTTGATGCAGACTTGAGAAAGATGATCTTGAATAAAGCACATTATAGTAAGTATACTATTCACTTAGGAGTTATAAAGATGCATCATGATGTGAAGCGTTAGTAATAGTGGCTAGTAATGAAAAGAGAGGTGACTTAGTTTGTAACACGATGCTTGACTTGTTAGAAAGTTAAGATTGAGCATCAGAGACTAGTTGGAATATTGCAACCACTAGAGACACTTAAGTAGAAATGGGATAGTATTTCTGATGGACCCCATGGCATGGATGATATGGCATTAACGACAACAAAGCTTGGATGATATGGCTAGTAATCATGAGCATGGTGGCATGAAAGGAGCCTAAGGCAAGGAGCAAGGAGCCCAATACTTCCAATCCAACATGCCTAAAGACCCTTTACATCATATGGGAGGTCTAATGACAAGAGCCCAAACTAAAACCATGAAGCAAGTATTGTTTAGTTTTGTACAAGAAGTCCAAGAGCTTGAAGAGTATTGGGGTACTCCTCTCAAGCCCAAAGGAGAGCATCCATATGTTTATAATATGCTTAAAATCTAAATTCATGAAGAGTCAAGCCTAAGAGATGCAAACCTTAGCCCAATGTAAGGGTGACTACAAGTTAAGCCTGTTACAAGCAAGAAGGCATGAAATCCTAGTGAAGAAGTCAAGGGTGGCATCATTTTAAATCCTTTATGATCCCTTAATTATCTCCTAAATTGTTTCCTATTTTAATGGTCCTTTGATTTGAGTCTTTTTTTTCAAGGAACAAGATTAGTTTTAGTTTCCTATTTTGAGTTTAGTTAGAGATTAGGATTAATTATATTATTAATTTCTAAGTTTTATAATCTCATAATTTTAGTATCACATCTCTTAAATTATGTGACTAAATATTTTTTCATTATTTTATATTATTTTTCCTTTTAGTATTAGGAAATTAGGGTTTTAATTTTAGAAAATAGTCTTCTCTATGAGCCTATATAAATTAAGGCATGCTCCCTTTTGTAAACGAAAGAGAATTTAAATGAAATTATTCATTTTAGAGTTTATAACTCTTGTAAGCCTTAGTGCTTTGTGGTGGCATCCCGTGTGAGAAACAGACATGATCAAGAGCGTGATCAACTCTTGTGGTGTCTTCGAAGGTTGAGGTTCCTAGAGGTAGATGCTCTAGAGAATCTTATTCTTGATCATTATCCCATTGTGTATTTTTTTTCTTTCTTTATTTTTGTCATAAATTTTGTCCCTTTCTTTTTGTTGTGTTTTTGCTGTGTTTTAGGTTCTGTCCCTAAACTAGCACGATTCTTTTTCGCATCCCTTATCAGATTGGTATCAGAGCTTTGATTGCTAGTTTAATTCAAATTCTTGTCCTTTCTTCTTCTTTTTCATCTTGAGTTACTTCTTTTTGTGATCATCTCTTATCTACTCCATGTACTTTTATCTTTTGGTTTTTCTCTTCATCTTTGTGACTTTTCATCTTATGTGAGTTTTCATTTTATTAACCTTCTAAAAAAGAGAAAAAATACCTAGAAATTCATGTAAAAAAGGCAAGAAAAAGTGTTAGTGTGTTGAAAAAAAAGAAAAAATTCAAAAAATTCAAAACAATTTACAAAAAAAATATATATTGCTGAGTTATGACTATGGAAAAAGGCTATTTTTGAACTCCAAGTCACTAAGAAATTTCCTAAAGAGAAAAGTCAACTTGGGTGGTAAGAAAGTCTTCTACTTTGATCACTTTCTTATTTTTAATTTTTGGTAGCACTTTTCAAATTTTCTACTTTCCTATTTTGCTATTTGTGATACTCTCATATTGTATTTAACTTCTTATTTTTATCTTTGAGTATTTGACTCTTTGACTTTTATTTCTTTCTTTCTTCTTTTTTTGTCACGTGTGGTTTTTCCTTTTTGCAAACTTAATTTTATTTAAAAATTTTGCTTTTCTATTTGTTTCAAAATTTAAAAAAAATTGCAAAAATATTCTCTTTTCATCTTGTACTTGTTCTCTAGTTTCCTTAATTTAGAAGATATTTATTTGGTTGTTTCTTAGTTTCTTAATTTGTGTTTAGTTTTATTATTGGATTCTATCCACAAGCTTAGTAAGTAGTAAAAGGCAATTATGTTTTTCATCATTAAAAAAACCATTATTTTTTTTTGTAAAACACGAGTGACTTTATTTTCTTGAGAGTAAACATGTGAGTTTGTATGTGTGAGGATCCATTTTTATCTTATATGATTTCTAGTGCTTCTGTGAACATGAGTAACAAGGTTGAATCCCTTAGTGTTGATATGAACTCTATTTTAAAACTTATTAAAACATAGTTGCAGCAGTTTCGCTTGGAACTTGATCATACGTTTTATAAGGAGGATATAGATGAGTTAGAGACTTTCTTTTATAAAGGAAAAAAGCGTGAGACCCCCAGCAATGATGAGGAGTATGAAGAGCCACCTTCTCCTAAGGAAAAGAAATCCTCAAAGTGTGATGTTAACTTATCGGACCAAAAAGTAAAGTATCCTTCATTTAAGGGTAGCAACAATCCAGAAAAATACCTTGATTGAGAAATGAAGATGGACCAAATCTTCATGATTCTTGATTGGTATGAGTCAAGGAAGGTAAAAACTATTTCTTTGAATTTCATTGACTATGCTATTTATTGGTGGCAAGATTTACAATGCAAAAGACGCCAACTTGGGAAAAAGCCTATTAAACTGTGGGAGAAGCTTAAAAGATACTTGAGAAAGGCTTATGTCCCTAGCTACTACTACACGGAGCTGAATAGAAAATTGAGAATGTTTTCTCAAGGATCTATGATTATGGACGAGTATGTGCATGAGTTGAATATCTTGAAGTTTCGTGCAAACATTCAAGAGAATGAACGTGAAGCAATGTCAAGAATTATGGATGACTTGAGGCTAGAGTTGAGAGATAAGCTTGACTTGTACACTTTTTGTGGACAAGGAAGAGCTCATACACAAAGCTATAAAGTCAGAGTAAAGAAATAAGAACAAACATTCCAAGTCCTCTTGGAAAGACTTTAAGGCAACATTTGAATGGAAGGATTCCAAGGCCAAAGATACATCCAAGGCCAAGGAAGAAATGAAGATCAAGTATGAGGGTAAAACTTCTAACCCTAAACTTTTTTCTTATTCATCTAATACTTCTCCTATTAACTATTTCAAATGCCATGGTGTGGGTCACATGGCGAGAGATTGTAGCAATAAAAGAGCTATAATCTTGAGAGATGATGGTGGCTATAATAGTGTGCATAAAAGTGATGTTGATAATGTTGATAATGATTCTACCTCTCATGAATCAAATGATGAGCTTGAATGCAATGGTGTAGTTGATTCTATCTTGGTGGCAAGAAGAGCTCTTAATATTCAACCAAAGAATGATGATGAACATAAGCAACGTGAGCATATTTTTCACACTAGATGCTTCGTCAAAGAGAAAGTATGTAGCATGGTAATTGATAGTGGTAGTTGCACTAACGTAGCTAGCACTTTACTTGTAGATAAATTATCTCTACGTTTAACTCCACACCCTAAGCCCTACAAATTAAAATGGTTGAATGATTGTGCTGAAATTAGGATTTCTAAGCAAGTGTTGATTACTTTCTTTGTTGGGGTTTATACTTGTGATGTATTATGTGATGTAGCCCCTATGCTTGCTAGACACTTGTTATTAGGTAGGCCTTAGCAGTTTGATAATAAGGCTACTCATGATGGTTTCAAAAATGGTTATAAGGTGCCTTTTAAAGGCAAGACTATTGCATTAAATCCTCTTAGGCCCAACTAAACCTATGAAGATCAACTAAAGATTGCTCAAGATTACAAGTAAAGGAAAGATCTCCTTGATTGTGGCATGAGTAAGAGAGAAAAGAAAGAAAGTATTACTTTACTTGAAAATCAATCAAAAGATAGGAAAAAGAGTGGTGAGAAGGTGAGAAAAGAGAAAAATAGAATGGTGGGAGTGAAAGAAAATAGTGAAAAGAAAATACTATTATGTAGGAAAAGTGAGATTCAAGAGGCTTTGTTGAGTGATCAAGCTCTTATTGTCATTCCTAAGAAAATTATTTTTCTACTGACACTCTTGACCCTACTTTGCCTTCTAGTATTGTCTTTTTGTTGTAGGATTATGGAGATTTATTCCCTGATGAGATTCCTGATGGGCTTCCTCCTTTAAGAGGAATTGAGCATATGATAGATTTTTTACCTAGAGCTACTATTCCAAACAAGCCTGCTTACAGGGCTAACCTTGAAGAGACTAAGGAGATCCAGTGCCAAGTAGAGGAATTGATGATGAAAGGCTTTGTGCGTGAGAGCCTTAGCCCTTATTCTATCCCTGTTATCTTGGTGCCAAAAAAAGACAGATTTGGAGGATGTGTGTTGATTGTAGAGCAATCAACAAAATCACTATAAGGTATCGTTATCCTATCTCTAGACTTGATGATATGCTTGATGAACTGCATGGTGCTTCTATCTTTTCTAAAATTGATCTTAAAAATGGTTATCATCAAATCCGTCTAAAAGAGGGTGATGAATGGAAAACTATCTTTTAAACTAAATTTGCATTATATGAATGGTTAGTTATGCCTTTTAGTTTGACTAATGCTCCTAGTACTTTTATGGCATTAATGAATCATGTTTTTAGAAAGTTCATAGGCAAGTTTGTTGTAGCTTACTTTGATGATATTCTGATTTATAGTAAATCTTTGACTGATCATGTGAATCATCTTAAAATTGTGTTTGATACCTTGAGGGAATATAAGCTGTATGTTAATTTCCAAAAGTGTTTCTTTTGCATAGACTCTGTTATCTTTTTAGGATTTATTATTAGATCACAGGGAATTCGCGTGGATGAGGAGAAAGTTAAGGCTATTCTTGAATGGCCAACCTCTAAGAATACAAGTGAAGTGAGAAGCTTACATGGCTTAGCAAGCTTCTATAGGAGATTTGTTAGGGATTTCTTTAGCATTGCTGCCCCTCTTAATAAACTTGCTGCCCCTCTTATATGGGGTGAGACACAAGAAAGGGCTTTCCAAACCCTAAAGGATAAATTGACTAATGCCCCTTTACTTGTTTTGCCTAATTTCTCTAAAGCATTTGAAATTCAATGTGATGCTTCTGGTATTGGTATAAGTGCTGTTCTAATGAAGGATTCTAAGCCCAAAGCTTACTTTAGTGAAAAGCTAAATAGTGCAGCTTTGAATTATTCCACTTATGATAAAGAGCTCTATGCTCTAAAGAGGGCCTTAGAAATATGGCAACATTATTTGTGGTCCAAGGAATTCGTCATTCACTCTAATTATGAAAGTTTAAAGTTTCTCAAGTCTCAAGGTAAGTTGAACAAGAGACATGCTTGCTGGATGGAATTTATTGAGACCTTTCCTTATGTGATTAAGCATAAGCAAGGTAAAGAAAATATCGTTGCTGATGCCTTATCTCAAAGGTATGCATTACTTTCCTATTTGTATGCTTAATTACTTAGCTTTGAGAATCCAAAAGATTTTTATAAAACTGATTTTGATTTTAAAAATATTTAGAAATCTTGTGAAAATCATGGATTTGGTGATTTCTTTAGATTTGATGGATTTCTTTTTAAGAAAAAGAAATTATGCATTCCTATTTGTTCTATGCATGAGTTGCTTACTAAGGAAGCACATGGTGGTGGTTTGATAGGACATTTTGGTGTCGAGAAAACTTTAGCTATTTTGTCTGATCATTTCTTTTAGCCTCACATGCAAAAAGATGTCATATATGTTTGTGATAAATGCATTAAATGTAGACAGGCAAAATCTAAGGTCCAACCTCATGGACTTTACTCTCCTTTACCCGTCCCATCTCACCCTTGAGAACATATCTCTATGAATTTTATAATTGGATTGCCTAAATCTTCTGCAGGAAAAGATTCCATATTTGTTATTGTTGATAGATTCTCTAAGATGGCACACTTTATTGCTTGTACTAAGACTAATGATGTTGTTAACATTACTGACTTATTCTTTAAAGGGATTGTTCGCTTGTATGATTTACCTAAGACTATTGTGAGTGACAGGGATGTGAAGTTTCTTAGTCACTTTTGGTATACCCTATTGCATAAATTAAGGACTAAGTTACTTTTTTCCACTACTGCCTATCCACAACTGATGGTCAAACTTAAGCAGTCAACATAACTATGACTACACTGCTACGAGCGATAATTCATAAGAATTTGAAGAGTTGAGTGAATTGTTTACCTCATATTGAATTTTCTTACAATAGGGCTATTCATTCTTCTACTTCTTATTCTCCATTTGAAATTGTTTATAGTTTCAATCCATTATCTCCTATGAATATTTTACCTTTGCCTTTTTTTGAGCGTGCTAACACTAATGGCAAGAGAAAAACTGAGTTTATGTAAGACTTACATGCTAAGGTTAAAGCAAACATAGAGCAAAAGAATGAGCAATATACCAAGCAAGCTAATAAAGGCAGGAGACGTGTGACCTTTGAGCCCGGATGTCCACTCAGAAAAATATGACACGGACGGTGCACGAGCAGAGGTTCCAGCCTTCGTCGTGAGAACCGGATCGAATGAGGAGTCGCTACCAAGATTTCGAGGTAAATCTCGGGAAACCGATTAAAAGGAGGATAAGGTTGGTCTGCGAAATCAGAGAATGGGTTCAAGAGTCGGTTGAGTGTGGGGAAGATGTTAGGCACCTTACAATACCCATTCGTCAGAACGGTTACCTGAAGTTTGTTGTGCTCTATTAATATGGTTTTAAAATTATTTTAATTATTCCTTTTATATTCATGTGTTTGATATAAAAATAATGATAATTGAGTGAGAAATATTTATTTATTTATGAGGGAGGAGGGACTTGACTCAGAATCTGACTCTGAGGCTTACGTACCCTGTGATGGGGATCAAAGTCCACGTAGTTCGGGCTTAAAAGTTGTTGATATAAAAATATTTTTTAAAAGAGAAATTAATTATAAATAATTCACCATTTTGCAAATAAAACAATTTTTGAAATTTTGATATGTGTGTTTTAAATTGCAAAAGGTAATTTAATTTCAATTATTTTCTCACTTTTTGAATTTTTGGAATAAAGAAAGAAAATAGTTTAAAATTATTTTTCTTTTATATTTTATGATTGAGAATTTTAATTACAGTACCTACAGAACCTTATTGGTTCATACGATAATGCAATTACTCTAAATATTTGCAGAGATTCTGAAATCTCACACGATAAGAGTTTGGCAATTTATTTATATTCTTATATACATTTTTAAGTGTTAATAATAATTTTTTTAGCATGTAGATACATGTTTTGAAGAATTTTAATCAATATACCTGCAAAGCTTTATTAACTTATACAGTAATATGATTATTCTAAATATCTGCAGAGATTCTAAAATCTTACACGATAAAGGAATTAAATCTAAATACATCTTTAATTTAATTAATTTAATATATAATTTATATATATATATATATTTTTAAAAACTTAATCGTTATATCTGCAGAGTCTTATTGATTTATACGATAATACGATTATTTTAGAAGTCTACAGAGATTCAAAAATCTCACATGACTAAAAGATATAATTGGTGAATATGGTTACAATTTAAATGCATTAATTTGGTTAATTAATTTTCTAAATTGTGTATTATATGATTATTTACAAAAATCATTTATTTATTATAAAGATTAAAAATCACTATATCTGTGAGGACTTATTATCCTACACGATAATGTGATTAATTTAAGTTCCTATGAAAATTCTTGTAATCTTACATGGAACTTAAATAAATTATTTAAATTATAAAAAGATAGTTAATTTTTATGGTGGGTCATTGAAACCCTTGAGTACTTTATATAAATTGAATCTCTTTACCTGCGAAATCTTATTGATTTACACGGTATGAAATTATTTTAAATGCCTGTGCATGACAAGTAAATAATTAGAAAGAAATCTCCTCTTATTCATTTCATTTTTTTTATTTAGGTAAGAATTGCATTCTCTCCCCTCAACCTTTTATAAAATAGGCTCGTCATAATAATTGAAATCGTACATGTAATCATGATGAAAAGTGCCATATGGTATAAGTGTAATAATATTATTGACAAGTGAAGGGCCTTAGGACTAATGGAGATGAAATAAAATCATGCCTATACATATTAATATGCCCTTTCGTGCTAAAAACTTATTTAAAGACCCTGCTTAATAATTGTACTAATTCTTTCATTATTTGAAATGAGATTATGCCTAAAATCAAATTAAGCTTAGTTATAATAGCAAGCAAAAATTATTATTTGCAATCTCAAACTTTTTTTTCACTCTTTTTTCATTTTAAACAAATGACAATCACATTAAATCACATTGATTTTCATTTGAAAACTGAAAAATGTGGGACAGATATCTAAACATGAAATTTATTTATTTATTTTTTAAAAAAATTGAAACTAAACATGTGCAATTCAAATTCAAAAGCAAGAACCTGTGTGTAGCACGTCCCAAATCTATCTCACCACTTCTGTCTTTTTTTTTCTTTTCAGCCTCAGTTTTTTTCTTTGTTCTCAGCGTTCTCTCTCAATCTTTTCCTTAGAAAACTCTCTCCTTCTCGACTCAGTCTCCTCTTCCTGTGTAGTGCATCTTCTCCCTTTCAATATCCTAATCTGTCTCACCGTTTCTTGACCCAGAATCTTCAGTTTTGTTTTCAGCAATTTCCTCCCTGATCTTGGTCTCTTCCTTTCCTCTCCTAGGCTCTATTTTTTATCAGAAAAACTCAACTCTCTCAGTGCTCTCTTTCTCTTCTCTTTTCGGTGCTTTTATTTCTCCAGCAAGAGCAACTCCTCCTCTCTCAGTTTTTTCAGAAGACACTTACTCTTGTGGCCTTTCCTTCTCCTCTCTTCTTAGTCTCTGTTTTTTCTTTTTTTCCAGTCTCTGTTTTTTTTAAACTCCTTCAGTCTCTCTCTCTTTTCTCTTCTCGGTCACCCTTCTATTTTTTTTCGTTCTTTCTTCTGCTCTTGTTTTCTATTCTTTTTATACTATCAGTTTCTCCCTCTCGGTCTCTTTCTCTTCCTATTCTGTTCTTTTTCTCGTGCTCTATTTTTTCAGCATTTTTTTCGTGCATGCGTGGCTGTGTGTTTTGCTTTTCCCTTGCTCTTCAGCTTTCTCTGTTGCGTGCTAGTTTGCTGCTCTGGTTTTCTTCTTCTCTCTGCGTCTAAGCCTTTCTCCTTTTCCAGTGCTTCTCTCGTCTTCCTTTGGTTGTGCATGTGTGCTTCCTTTTTGGTTCTGTCGTGTCTCCTCTGATCTAGTCGTCTGCTCTGGCTTTCCTCTTCTCTTTCTCTTTTCTTCTTTTTCCTTCATCGGCCTCGTCTTTTTTGGCTACGTGTGTGTGTTCCTACTGCTGTCTTTTTCTGCTACCTCTGACTTTGCCCTTTGCTGCTTGACTGTATGTGCTCATTCTGCTTTCTTTCTCTACTTCTATCATGTCTGCCTTTATTTCTAGCTGCTTGCATGTTTTTGTTTTTGCTTCTTGTGTTTCTGCTGCATGGCTGAAAGTATATATGTGCATGTGTGTTCTTCTTTGTGTTGCGTGTGTATGCTTCTGCAGATTTCTTGTTTCTCTCATGTACTGTGTTGCTCCATGCTTCATCCAGCCTTGCATTTTTTATCCACTCTGTAACGTGTGCATGAAGGACCCAACATATTTTAATTTTTAATAAATATCTTTTTTTTAATTATGTTTATTAATATATTTTTTATATTTTTATATATTTTGGTTATTTATTATTATTTAAAAAAAATGTCTGGACAAAATATGGTGTTCACAATTGCCCCTCATTATTTGTTTCTTATGTAAGTATATGAAAAAGTTTGTTTTTGAATTCTTACATAAGTGACAAGTAAAGATAGAACATGTATTTTGGTCAACCATGCAATACCTATGAAAAGACCTAATTGCCCCTGACACAACAAGATATGATTAAATGCAAGGCTATTGTTTAACAAACACAATGACCTAATTTTTTTTGTTTTGTTTTTTTTTGGCGTAATGTGATGAGATGATGTGATGCAAATGAAAATGATCATTGACAAAGATCCAAACACAATGCAAGACTATTAGGTAAAAATAGTAAAATGATTTTTGATTTTGATTTTGATTTTTTTTAGCAATGTGATGTAAATGATTAACTGACAATGATCTAAACAAAATATATGTTGATTAGATGCCCCCTCTTTATGTGATTTCTAAGTGAGAATTTCATGAGATGATATTTTTATCTTAGAAATGAATGAAGAGAAAAACGTGTATTTTGTTTGGAGGGCAAGACTCTTAGGTAGCCACAACTAAACAAAACAAAACAAAATAAAATAAAGGGTTTAAAATCAAATGTGATTTAGGAAATAAACAAAACCAAAACCTCAATAGAGATGAATTGCCTATATGTCAAAAGACCTGGTGGATGCTTGCCTTTACAAGGCTTGGAGGGTGCCTACCGTGACAGGGCTTTAAAGAATTGTGCCAGCTGGTATTGGGCTTTGGGGTGCCTGCCGTAATAGGGCTTTTAAAGAATCGTGCCAGCCGGTACTGGGCTTTGAGGTGCCTGCAGTAATAGGACTTTTAAAGAATCATGCTAGCCAGTACTGGGCTTTGAGGTGCCTGCCGTGCCAGGGCTTTGGGGTGCCTGCCGTTACAAGGCTTTTAAAGAATCATGCCAGCCGGTACTGGGCTTTGAGGTGCTTGCCATGACAGAGCTTTGGGGTGCCTGCCGTTACAGGGCTTTTAAAGAATTGTGCCAACCAGTACTGGACTTTGGGGTGCCTGCCGTAACAGGGCTTTTAAAGAATCGTACCAGCCGATATTGGGCTTTGAGGTGCCTACCATGACAGGGCTTTCGGGTGCCTGCCGTTATAGGGCTTTTAAAGAATTATGCCAGCCGTACTGGGCTTTGAGGTGCCTGCGGTGACAGGGCTTTGGGGTGCCTGCCGTTATAGGGTTTTTAAAGAATCGTGCCAGCCGGTATTGGGTTTTGAGGTGCCTGTCATGACAGGGCTTTGGGGTGCCTATTGTTACAGGGCTTTTAAAGAATCATGCCAGCCGGTACCAGGCTTTGAGGTGCCTACCGTGACAGGGCTTTGGGGTGCCTGCTATTATAGGGCTTTTAAAGAATCGTGCCAGCCGGTACTGGGCTTTGAGGTACCTATCATGACAACGCTTTAGGGTGCCTGTCGTTACAGGGCTTTTGAAGAATCGTGCCAGCCGGTACTGGGCTTTGAAGATGTGAGAATAGCTTGTATCTCACATGAAAAATATGAGAAATTCACAGGTGAGGTTTGTTATTTCTTCTCTTACTTCCTCAAGTTTTTTTTTAAATTTTTCTTTTCCCCAATCCAAATGAGGCATATTTCTATGACAAGGAATGCAATATAATAATGTGCCATATATGATTTTTTCATAGGTGCTAAAAATATGTACAATACACTATGGACGGATGATTTGCAATGTAAAAAGTTTGGAACCTTTGTTTGTCTCAATTTATGAGATTTTTTTTTGCAATAAATGCAAAAGGTAAGACGTGTTTATTTGTCCCAATGCAAATGCATGGATAGTGCAAATGCATTGCAAAAAAAAAATATTGGAAGGCCTGATGTTGACAACTATCTTAATATATATTCTTTTTTGAAAATTTTCGTGCATATTGAATAAACCATTTTGAATACAAGGTAATACCTCCAAGTCCATTATTTAACCTTTATTCATTAATAGGTGTAATATCACAGTATGCCGTTGCCCCTCTTTAGAAAATTCAAACAACCAAATTCTCGTCACTTGATCTTGCCTTCATGTTAATGAGATCATTTATTATGACTGAATACTGATAGCACAAATACTCTCATTATCATTTTACACCTATGCAATGATCTTGATACCTCAAGGGCGAAAAGCAAGAATAAAGATATCAACATTCTACGTCAAGTAAATGTATCAATAAATATTGTTCCTTGAATGTGAACATACTGTAATATATGAGATATGAATTCGAATATGATAACACGAAAAGAGAAGAGAGATGGTCTCAAAGGAGCAAAGGTGGAAAAATTCATTCTCTGATGCCAAAATTCATAGAGAAATGGGAATATCTTGATTTATGAGTACAAATGGCCAAAGCGCAAATGGGATATGTAGATTCACTTAATCACATCTCTCACCTTTAGCTTTTCAAAACCCTAACAAGTGCTTCACTGAGATGCCATTGATATGTATAGTGTGAGAGACGATGGAGTCAACTTTCCCAAACATGGATACTTAACTTCTGATGCCTTCCTTTTCTTCTCCTAAGACATCCTTTTGTCTTGGTGAACTCTTCTTCTTCTTATCATTGCTTTGCTTCTTCTTTGCTCTAACTTTTGCTTAAGTTGCCTTTACAGGTTTTCAACCCAACGAGCTATTCTTTCCTTTTAATTTTCTATTGGCTCTAACTTTTGCCTAGGTTGCCTTTACATGTTTTCAACTTAACGAGCACTTCTTTCTTTTTCATTTTCTGTTTAAGCAAAGTAATGCTTGACAGCATCAGCATTAATGGGCTTTGCTAACTCTTGACCGTCCATGTCAGCTAGGACCAGTGCTCCTCTAGAAAAGGCATGTTTAATAACATAAGGTCCGTCATAGGTCGGAGCCCATTTGCCTCTATTATCTTCTTAGTTAAGCAATGTTTTCTTGAGTAATCACCAGCACTAATTGTCATTCTCTTTTGTTAATAACATAAAGCTCTTGCCATTCTCTTTTGTTACAATTGTCCATGACACATTACAGTGAGCCTTTTCTCTTTAATCATGTTAAGTTGCTCAAATCAGTTCGTACCCATTCATTTTCTTCTAAATCTACCTCTGCCAATACTCTCAAGGATGGTATTTCCATCTTAATGGGTGTGACAGCTTCCATTCCATAAATAAAGGAGTATGGGGTTACCCCTATGGATGTGCGTACGGTAGTACGATAACCATGTAAAGCATAGGGAAGCATCTCATGCCAATCCTTATAAGTTACTGTCATTTTTCCAATAATCTTTTTAATATTTTTATTGGCTGCTTCAACTACTCCATTTATTTGAGGTCTATATGGGGCTGAATTATGATGCTTGATTTGGAACTTCTCGCAAAAGTTTCTAATTTCTGTTCCTTTAAGATTAGGACCATTATCGGTAATGATCCTTTCAGGAATCCCATATCGGCATAAAATATTTGTCTTCATGAATTTAGGGAACGTCTTTTGCGTGATGCTAGCAAATGAATTTGCTTCTACCCATTTTGTGAAATAGTCAATTGTGACAAGGATGAAGCGATGTCTATTCGAAGCTTTTGGGTTAATTGGACCAATAATATCAATTCTCCACATTGAGAATGGCCAGGGTGATACCAAATTATGTAATGGGATTGGAGGAGCATTTATCTTATTAGCATAGATCTGACATTTGTGGCATTTCTTGACATGCTCAAATCAATCTTTCTCTATTGTTAACCAGAAGTAGCCACACCTTTGAATCTGTTTGGCCATAGTGTGACCATTCAAATGCATGCCACATATGCCCTCGTGTACCTCAACCATGATTTTCTTTGCTTCTTCTGAGCTCACACAGCGATGTAAGGTACCATCATAACCCCTCTTATATAGAATATATTTACTGATAAAGAATGTCATAGCTAAATGACGAAGGGTTTTCTTTTCATTCTCAGTCATTCCAGTTGGGTATGATCTCTTAGTGATATAGTCCTTAATATCCTGGAACCAAGGATATTCTTGCTAATCTTCTTCAACATTCAGACAGTATGCTGGAAAGCTTCTAGCTTCTACTTGAATGGGTTGGATATGGACCCACAATCAAGTTGGATCATTGCTGCTAAAGTGGCTAAAATATCAGTGAAATGATTTTTATCTCGAGTCAAGTGATGAAAGCTAACAACCTCAAATTTCTTAATCAAATTTGTTAGGAGTTCTTGATAAGGAATCAATTTTGCATCCTTTGTCCTCCATTCTCCTGTTACTTGGTGAATAATGAGAGCTGAATCACCAAATACCTTCAAACACTGTATACCAAGGGTAATAGCTGCTCGAAGACCATTAACACAAGCTTCATATTCTGCTATGTTGTTAGTACAATCAAATTCTAATTTGATGGCCACTAGAAATTGTTTTCCTTCTGGTGAAACCATCACCGCTCCTACCCCATTTCCATGCATGTTGGCGGCTCCATCAAAATACATTTCCCATTCTTGCTCTTCATCATTTCCTTCATCACAACCTTCTTCTGTAGTGCATATGATCATTAGGAAATTGAAAATCTAATAGCTGGTTATCGTTTAAAGGATTATCGGCCAAATGATTTGCTATCGCACTACTTTTGATTGACTTTTGCATCATATGCTTTATATCATATTTAGATAGTACAACTTTCCATTTTAGTACTCTACCTGCAATGTGCGGGCTTTCAAAGATGTACTTGAGTAGGTTCACTCACGAGATTAGCCAAGTGGTGTAGTAAAGCATGTATTTCCTTAGCCTTCTGGTTGCCCATACTAGTCCACAACAAGTTCGCTCAATCATTGGATAACGAGCTTCACAATCATTGAACTTGCTCAAGAAATAAATTCTTTCCTTCTTTCTAGAATCATCACGTTGACCTAGCATTGTTCCCATTAAGCGAGGTAAAGTTGCCAAGTAAAGGATTAGTGGTCGACCTGGTGATGGAGGGACCAAAATTAGGGGATTTAACAAATAATCTTTAATTTTATCAAAGGCCTTTTGACAATCATCATCCCATGTCTCCTTGCAGTTTTTCTTTAACAGCTTAAACATCGGTTCGTAAGTAGCTGTTAGATTGGCAATGAATCTAGCAATGTAATTCAATCGTCCCAAGAAACTTCTAACTTCTTTCTCTGTTTGGGGAGATGGCATTTCTTGAATTGCCCTCACTTTATCTGGATCTATTTCTATCCCTTTACGACTCATAATGAATCCTAATAACTTCCCAGGAAGAGCTCTACAGATGTATATTTGTTAGGATTCAATCTTAGCCGATATTCACGCAATCTCACAAATAGCTTTCTAAGGACTCCAACATGACTCTCATTCTTTGCTAATTTAGCTACCATATCATCTACATATACTTCAATTTCTTTATGCATCATGTCATGGAATAGTGCTACCATAGCTCGTTGATAAGTTGCCCCAACATTTTTCAAACCAAAAGGCATCACCCGGTAACAATAAGTTCCCCATTGGGTTGTAAAGGTTGTTTTCTCTTTATCTCTTTCATGTATAGGGATTTGATTGTACCCTGAACAACCATCCATAAAGGAATGGCGATAGCTTTTAGCAGTATTATCGACCAATACATCAATGTGGGGTAATAGAAAATCATCTTTTAGGCTCACATTATTTAAATTACGATAATCAACACACATTCGAATCTGACCATCTTTTTTAGGAATAGGAACAATATTTGCCACCCATTGTGGGTGAGTTACTACTTCAAAAATCTTGCTTCTAATTACTTTATTACTTCTTCTTTTATTTGCAAGGACACCCCCGTATTCATTCTCCTTAACTTCTGTTTCTTAGGCTCAACCTTAAGAAGTAATGGTATTTTATGAGAAGCAATGCTTGGGTCTAGCCCAGGCATATCTTTATAAGACCATGCAAATACATCTATGTATTCTTTGAACAACTCAATCATTTGTTCCCTTTCAGGATTATCAACTATTTTGAGTATTCTTTGATCCTCCTCGGTTCCCATATTAACCATCTCAATCACTTCTTCATGTGGGCATATTCCCTTATCACTCAATTCAAGCATCTTAGAAAAAGTTTGGATTACGTCTTCATCATCAGACTCACAATCATGCATATCAGTGGTAATGAGTGAATCATCTTCATAGGGTTTATTAACCTCTGGGTGAGAGATGGAATTACAACAACAACAACAAGCCTTTATCCCACTAGGTGGGGTCGGCAATTATAACGTCTATTGTCCATGTTCATGATAGATTCAACAAATTTTTACATTGGCTGTTCATGAGAGATGGAATTAGAAGAAACAAAATCCTTGGACAAAAAATATGGAATGAGATAAAAATAAGGAACAGGAATGAAATGGGGAAAAAATGTATTGAAGTAGATAGGGTGGAATAAAGAGATAAATACGAATACAACTGAAATTCATTTTCATAAATTACGTGCATCAAAAGTTTGCATTAGAGAATACCCAAGATCTATTACCTAAACCTGGGCTCAAAAGTGGATAACAAAATAGGAACAACATAATTGAAATAATTACTCTAAGCTAATGACATTATTGGCCTCTTCAAACTCCCAATTTGCCAGAACTTTGCTGGAATCATCGATTGCAATTGAGGCACTTGTTCCACATACTACATCTTCGTTAGAAGAGATCACTGAGATAGTTGGTTCACATATCACGTTGGACGGGCCTAAGAAGAATTCTTTAATGTGTGGAATCTCCAATTTACTGGCCTTTTTGCCTTTTGCCAAACTTGCTTTATCTTTCATCTGGTCTTCTAGGGTAGGTTCATACCCTAACCCTTGGTGATTACAATTATCCAAAACCTTAATTGGACACGTAATTTCTTGTAAATGAGAGCCTAAACCTTTCCCTAGCATAAACCCACTCTTTGTCATGATTTTAGCCACAACAGAATTGATGTTGTGAGTACTGTCACAAATACCCTCAACCTCCAAGCTTTGAAAGGAAACTTCATGATCCTTCTCTACAGCCTCAATATAAGGGAGTGAGCTTGGTTTGCTCACCATGATTTCCTCCTCTCCTTTAACTGCTATAATTCCCCCATCACTGATGAACTTAACCTTTTGGTGTGGGTAGAAGGAACAGCCCTAGCAGAATAAATCCATGGCCTTCCTAGCAGCATTGTATAGCTTGGGTCTATGTTCATGAGTTGGAAATCCACCTTAAACCTGCTTGGTCCTATCTCCAAGGAGAGACAAACGGATCCTAATACTTGCCGTCTTGATCCATTGAATGCTCTTACCATAATATTGCTTTTATGTACACTTGAAGCTTCTAGTGATAATGATTCAAATGTGGAGAGTGGCAAGACATTCAATACTGATCCTCCATCAATCAATACTCTTGGGATTATGAACCCTTCACATTTCAAAGTGATATGCAAAGCCTTGGTTTGATGGACAATAGTTTCTGTAACTTCCTCTTACGAAAAGGAAATGGTAGAGGAGGCTTTTACAATATTCATTACACTTGCCACCTTCTCAGGGTTTATATTGGGTTGCACAAAAGCTTAATTCAATACTTCTTGCAATGCTTGGTGATGTGCTTCAGAATTCAAAATCAAAGAAAGTATTGAGATACGCGTTGGAGTTTTCTTCAATTAGTTCACAATGCTATAATCACTTTGCTTCATGATCGACAAAAACTCGTCTTCTAATTTTTCCATTTCTTTAAGATTATCTTCCCTTGGCATGTCAACATTTGCATTTTTCTCTTTTACCATTTTCCTAATGTAAGATGGTAAATATGGTTTTCCACTTCAAGTAACACCCCCTAGGTTTGCCATTTCATTGCTTGTCCCGACAATCAATGTTAGGTTTTTGTGGTTCTCCACAATGCTTTGATATCTCCACAGGACTGCTCGATGACTTTCATAGGGAAAGGGATGAGGCGTGCTTATGGTCAATGTTGGTTGTCTTGCGTGAGGTGCAAGATCTACAGAGTCTTTGTTTATCATAAAAGAGACTGCTTGGATTTGCTCTTTTGGGCTTGAATTTTTAATGACAAGCTCAATATACTTTTTTTCCACCATGCACACTTTGGTGTCTCCCTTCTTTATAGACATAATCCCTAACGCCATCATTTTTCTAACAGCTTCTTTAAATTGTTCACAACTTTCTATGTCATGACCTATTTTCTCCTGATGATATTGACAGTATCCAGGCATTTGATCATTGATATTATCTGTGACGAGCATTTCTCGCATATAGCCATACTCCTTTAAGTGAGCATAAAGCTCATTCATAGGCATCCTGATCCTTGTGGAGATTTTGAAACATGCATCCTCTTCTTCAATAGTGTTGACTCGTTTTTCATGATTTGGGAGTGGATCAGTGGTAATGGTAGAGCTTCCCTCTTCTTTAAGCTCGATATGGTTAGAATCAACCAGGTCTAGCACATTCCTTTTAAACATCACACAGTCTTCTATTAAGTATCCAGGTGCACTCATGTGGTATTCACAAACAGCATTTGGATTATACCACGCCGGGTAAGGCGGATGAAGAGGCTTATAAGGTCATGGACCTAATAATTGGGCTATCAAAAGTTTATGATACAATTCATCATTTGTTAATCTAAAATTGGGCCATGGGTGACTATCCCTGGATTGGACATTTCTCCTCTCTCCATCCTGCCCGTGCTTGTTAGGCCTGAACCTAAATTGTTGCTGTCTTTGATTCCTTCCCTCTATTTGATAAGGGACTTAAGAATTGGTAGCTACTTGTCTTATAGGTTAAATATAGTTCACATTCCCTTCTTTCTTTTTTTGGTCATAGTTCTTTCATGAACTACTTTCGGCTTGAGAAGTGGCTATCTTCCCCTTTCGTATGTCTGTGTCAATCCTTTCTCCGATTACCATTAAATCAGCAAAATCAGTGACATGTGTTCCTATCATGTGTTGGTAAAATGGCTTAGGCAATGCACGGATGAAGTACGAGCAAAGTTCGGAATCCACCATTAGAGGTTGCACTTGTAAAGCCACTATTCTCCATCTTTGAGCATATTCTTTGAATGATTCTGATGATTTCTTAGTTATTGCTTTCAATTATTCTCTGGTCGGAGCGGTATCAAGATTGAACTTGTATTGTCTCATGAAAACATCCACAAGGTCTTTCCATCTTTTAATCTTGGTTTAGTCTTTGGATGTGCCAAGTCAATGCGGCTCCAGTTAAGCTTTTGGGAAAGAAGTTTATCAGAAACTTCTCATCTTGTGACCATATGGACATCTTTATGCAATAGGCCCTCAAATGATAAATTGGGTTACCATCATATTCAGGGATTAAAGTTTGGCATTTTGAATTTCTTGGGAACATCAATTTCTGGGGTCAAGCATAATTCTTTCAAGTCTAAGGAACCCCACATGTTCGATCCTTGAAGAGCCTTCAATTGATCTTTCATTTCTCCAAGTTCTTCTTTCAACTCCTTCTCTTTGTGTAACACTTGTAGGATTTAGAACATGTAGGTATGATCTTCCCCAGGACCATCTGGTATGTTAAAGGCCCCTATCCCAGAATCTTGTTTCTCTAGCGTGGGTACCTTAGGATTTGGTCCTCTGTTTGGCTCAATTGTTTCGTTAGCTGCATTCTCATTTACTATAGTCTTCTATGGTGGATTATCATCACTCCTTCCTTTTAGAGTCTTTGTTAGCAGTTTCATCATGTCACTTATTTCAGCCATTTTAGACTCTACTGCAGACATCTGATCATTTAAGGCCACTGACTCATTCACATTTGAATTTTCCATTGCACGACTATGTGATCGCGTGTTGTATGTTTGAGTGGTGGGAATCTGGTTAGCCAAGTTTTTCTTTCAAGGTGCAATGTTGGCTTACCTGTGTAACATAATAATTAATTTTAATAAGTTTTACCTTTACGTTTGTTTTGTAAGATATCTAGCATTGTGTAGACATAATAAGGGTTTCACAACACTGGCACCCTTTAAATTCCTCCAGAAATTTATTATTTCATAAGGAATTTAAAGTTGATCGTTGAATTAGAAGGACATTGGATCCCATCAAAATTCAAGGTTTTAAGCAAACGACGGTAGTACAAATCAATAAACAATTTCACAACCACAAAGCGTCATATGGATCCTCATACAGTGATTCAAATGTTAATACAGATTTAGAACTTTGTCATGCTATTGAGTTCTTTTACAATTTCATGGCATAAATGGAAGAATTCAGCAATTTATGATGGAGTTCCTCCCCGGAGAACCATGCCTTCAGCTTGCTTAAATGCTCTTGCAAATTCTGGAATTTTGTCGTTAGCCAAATTGATTATCTGCCTACATTTCAACATCCATTCTTTGGTTTCTTCTATTTGATCAAGGCAAAGTGATTTCCACTCCTCTAAGACTTCATTATGTTGATTAAGCCTCTGAACAAAGTTCTGTGCTGTCTCAACTGTACTTCCTCTTACCTTGGCTAGTTCATTCACCTTCCTTTCTAATTGTCTTGTGAGCCTATTAATTTCTTGCTGCATCTCCTCGACGAGCCTGATGTCTTGTAATTCCTTCTTCAATGCATCATTTTCCCTAACTATTTTGACAAGTCTTGCTTTAGTACTTTGAACTTTGTCATCACTGCTTTGAGCTTCTCTTTTCAGTTTGGCATTTTCCTTTTTCAATTTCTTAATCTCAAGTGTTTCTTCAAGGTTATGTCTTTCTCTTTCCTTTGCTAGCTTCCTTCGTAACTCCATGCATTTGTTTTGGCATTTTTTTAATTCTTCTTTATTCTTGGACTCTGAGATAGAAAGCTCTTGCAACTCATTTTCCTTCATCTTCAAACATTCAACCAGTTGCCCATTAATCTCTTTCAAGTCATTACTTAATAAGGGATTTTGAGGAGGGAATAAAGGATTTGCTCCTTGAATCATACTCTTCAGCCAAGTAGTGTATTCTAAACTTGAGTTTACTACACGTATCCCTAGCTCAATCTTCCCTTTGTACCCTATCTTTTGCCATGCTTCTTTGACATTCTGGTTTGACAACTTTGCCCCGTCCTCCTCATGTAGAAAGTGTAACTCTTGTACCTCTCCCTTAGAACGAACATTTTGCTTATAGGCTAGTTGCCTTAAAGCTATGGAAGGGTTATAGTTGATACACCTTTGGGTCCCATTAAAGGCACATTCGGAAAGTCACCACAGCAGTAAATAACCTCCTCTTTCCACCACCAGTCTAATTTCCATAAGATGGAACTTTCTTTGAGTTCTGAGAAGGTTCTTTTCCAATCCATGTAGCTCATTCCATCAATCACGAATTGACCCTTAAAAGACGTAAGTGGATTACTGTCTGAGTCGTGCTTCTTTTTGAAAGGAAGCGTCTTTCCATAAAGGTGGCCAAGCATCCATATATCTAGTAATGCAATACAATAATTGACCTTTCCTTTCCTTTTATTATGACATTGTGTTAAGGTCAAGTATGTTTCTGCCAAGATTGCTGGTACCGGATTCACATTATGATACTCTACCATTTGGAATACACTAATGGCTCCTAAATCAATTATTCCCATTGATAATGGAAACAAGATTATTCCATATATGCACAAGGCAAAGACCCTACAAAACACAACCCAATCCTCTTTTTTTGCCAAAACTTTCAAGTGGGATTCTACATCAGCTCTTGAGATTCTCTCTGCTTGTCCTGGGCAAACCATTCGTACTTTTTCCTTAGGAATTTCCAAAATTTTTGCTATCGTACCTCGAGATGGTAAATACCTAGGATAAAGATATACTACCATATTCTCTTTAAGGGGGCATTCTCAAAATTTCTTCGTATTTTTCCAAAGTCGGTGCCATTTGGAAGTCTTGAAATGTGAAATACTTTAACGAGGCATCCCAATATTGGCTTAATTCCATTATTGCATCATTATGTATTGTGACTGATAGAAGATCCAAGATATTTCCATATTTCCTTTTAAAATCTTGCATAATCTTCCCTTTGATATGATGGCTCAATTCAATTAAGGTTTCCAGCGGCTTTACGTTTACAGATAATTTGATCCCTTTTCCCTAATATAACTTTCTAGTGTGATTTAAATTTGTACTACCTTCGAGTGCCATTTATCCCTTATGCCAAGTTCACAAAGATTCCGGATAACGCACGATTCCTATTAATCAAAACAAAGGTTAATGATATGTAATTCTCTTAATTTTAGCAAGCTATCTGGCTCCTTTTTTTAAAAAAAACCCACTCCTCCAGACACTTATTGCATCATAGAGAGATGGAGTAAACAATTAATCGACGGGAGGCTTAAATCCCCTACATGATTAACATTGAAAGGTTTAGCCTTACAATTTTATTTTTGAGAAAAGAAAAAAATTAAAAAAAATTGATTTTGGTGATAGATATACAAGGAGAAAATCCCTTCTCTCCTCAATGTGCTTATTGCCCCATAGGGAGAAAGGGATAAATTAACCTATGTGCAGGTAAAATTGACACATGGCTAAAGTCCTAACTTTAAAAATGAAATAACTCAATAACAAGAGAAATTATTTAATTTGTGGTTTTTTTTAAAAATGTGAATACTTTATGATGACATGCTATGACAATGATGCAATAAAAGATCAATACTCTCATTCTGTGTCCTATTCAAGGAGACTTAAGTTCATAATTGGGTGTTCACTAGAATGGTTGGCTACTAGCTTTTGTCTAAAACATGTAATTCAAGGGTAGGTGTATATTCCTAAAAGGCTCCCAAGATGCCTTCACCCAAAGGTGAAGACCTTACTTAATAATTTTAGCCCTCCGAGAACATAAGCTCTACAAGGACCAAATTTATTAAGCAAGTAACAGCTTGGGTGAGGTATTCATGGTAACCTCCGAGTGTTCAAAAACTCCACAAGGAAACCACTACTAACCTCTACTAACCTATGGTACTCACAGACCCAAGTATAGGGCCTAAAAAATGTGTGTGTCAAATTGTGTAAGTGCACAGTGAGTGCTGAGAGCATGCAAGCCTGCCACTTCATTCATATATGCTACCCAACCCTTATCTGTGTATTAGATCAAACAAATAGACAAATATGTGTATAAATAAAAGTCATCTATCTTAAGGTGTATTCCGCATGTTATCTATCCTAAAAACATGTTATAAAATACAAAAGGAAAGAGAAAAGGGGAAAAAGAGGAAGAAATAAGGGACACATAAATTTAAAGGGATAATAAAGAAAAACCATATTATTTTTTAGCAAAACAAACTTATAGGCTTGACTCTCTAGCTGTCCCTAGTGGAGTCACCAACTGTTGCACCTGAAAAAATGTGACGCGGACGGTGTGTGAGCGAAGGTCTCGGCCTTCACGGCAGGAACCGGATCGAAGGAGGAGTCGCCACCAAGATTTTGAGGTAAATCTTGGGAAACCGATTAAAAGGAGGATAAGGTTAGTTTGTGAAATCAGAGAATGGGTTTAGGAGTTGGTTGAGTGTGGAGAAGGTGTTAGGTACCCCACAACACCCGTTCGTCAGAACGGTTACCTGAAGTTTGTTGTGCTTTATTAATATGGTTTTAAAATTATTTTAATTATCCCTTTTATATTCATGTGTTTGATATAAAAATGATGATAATTGAGGTAGAAATATTTATTTATTTACGAGAGAAGACGGACTTGACTCAGAATCTGATCTAAGGCCTGCGTACCCTGTGATGGGGATCAAAGTTCACGTAGTTCGGGCTTAAAAATTGTTGGTATAAAAATATTTTTTAAAAGAGAAATTAATTATAAATAATTCACCATTTTGCAAATAAAACAATTTTTGAAATTTTGATATGTGTGTTTTAAATTGCAAAAGGTAATTTAATTTTAATTATTTTCTCAATTTTTAAATTTTTGGAATAAAGAAAGAAAATAGTTTAAATTTATTTTTCTTTTATATTTTATGATTGGGAATTTTAATTACAGTACCTGTAGAACCTTATTGGTTCATACGATAATGCAATTGCTCTAAATATTTGCGAAGATTCTGAAATCTCACGCGATAAAAGAGTTTGGCAATTTATTTATATTCTTATGTACATTTTTAAGTGTTAATAATAATTTTTTTAGCATATAGATACATGTTTTGAAGAATTTTAATCAACATACCTGCAAAGCCTTATTGACTTATATGGTAATATGATTATCTTAAATATCTGCAGAGATTCTAAAATCTCACACGATAAAGGAATTAAATTTAAATACATCTTTAATTTAATTAATTTAATATATAATTTATATATATATATTTTTTAAAAACTTAATCGTTATATTTGCATAATCTTATTAACTTATACGATAATACGATTATTTTAGAACGGAGATTAAAAAATCTCACATGACTAAAAGATATAATTGGTGAATATGGTTATAATTTAAATGCATTAATTTGGTTAATTAATTTTTTAAATTGTGTATTGTATGATTATTTACAAAAATCATTTATTTATTATAAAGATTAAAAATCACTATATCTGTGAGGACTTATTATCCTACACGATAATGTGATTAATTTAAGTTCCTATGAAAATTCTTGTAATCTTACATGGAACTTAAATAAATTATTTAAATTATAAAAAGATAGTTAATTTTTATGGTGGGTCATTGAAACCCTTGAGTACTTTATATAAATTGAATCTCTATACCTATGAAATCTTATTGATTTACACGGTATGAGATTATTTTAAATGCCTGTGGAAATTTTAAAAATCTCACACGACAAGTAAATAATTAGAAAGAAATCTCCTCTTATTCATTTCATTTTTTTATTTAGGTAAGAATTGCATTCTCTCCCATCAACCTTTTATAAAATAGGCTCGTCATAATAATTGAAATCGTACATGTAATCATGATGAAAAGTGTCATACGGTATAAGTGTAACAATATTATTGACAAGTGAGGGGCCTTAGGGCTAATGGAGATGAAATAAAATCATGCCAATACATATTAATATGCCCTTTCGTGCTAAAAACTTATTTAAAGACCCTGCTTAATAATTGTACTAATTCTTTCATTATTTGAAATGAGATTATGCTAAAATCAAATTAAGCTTAGTTATAATAGCAAGCAAAAATTATTATTTGCAATCTCAGACTTTTTTTCACACTCTTTTTTCATTTAAAAAAAATGACAATCACATTGAATCACATTGATTTTCATTTGAAAACTAAAAAATGTGGGACAGATATCTAAACATGAAATTTATTTATTTATTTTTTATTTTAAAAAAACTGAAACTAAACATGTGCAATTCAAATTTAGAAGCAAGAACCTGTGTGTATCACGTCCCAAATTTATCTCACCACTTCTGTCTTTTTTTTTCTTTTCAGCCTCAGTTTTTTTCTTCGTTCTCAATGTTCTCTCTCAATCTTTTCCTTAGAAAACTCTCTCCTTCTCAGCTCAGTCTCCTCTTCCTGTGTAGTGCATCTTCTCCCTTTCAATATCCTGAATCTGTCTCACCGTTTCTTGACCCAGAATCTTCAATTTTTTTTTCAGCAATTTCCTCCCTAATCTCGGTCTCTTCCTTTCCTCTCCTAGGCTATGTTTTTTATCAGAAAAACTCAACTCTCTCAGTGCTCTCTTTCTCTTCTCTTTTCGGTGCTTTTATTTCTTCAACAAGAACAACTCCTCCTCTCTCAGTTTTTTCAGAAGACACTTACTCTCGTGGCCTTTCCTTCTCCTCTCTTCTCGATCTCTGTTTTTTCTTTTTTTCCAGCCTTGTTTTTTTTAAACTCCTTCGGTCTCTCTCTCTTTTCTCTTCTCAGTCACCCTTCTATTTTTTTCGTTCTTTCTTCTGCTCTTGTTTTCTATTCTTTTTATACTATCAGTTTCTCCCTCTTGGTCTCTTTCTCTTCCTATTCTGTTCTTTTTCTCGTGCTCTATTTTTTCAGCATTTTTTTCGTGCATGCGTGGCTGTGTGTTTTGCTTTTCCCTTGCTCTTCAGCTTTCTCTATTGCGTGCTGGTTTGCTACTCTGGTTTTCTTCTTCTCTCTACGTCTGAGCCTTTCTCCTTTTCTAGTGCTTTTCTAATCTTCCTCTAGTTGTGCATGTGTGCTTCCTTTTTGGTTCTGTCGTGTCTCCTCTGATCTTGCCGTCTACTCTAGCTTTCCTCTTCTCTCTGCGTCTGTCTTTTTCTTCTTTTTCCTTCATCGGCCTCGTCTTTTCTGGCTGCGTATGTGTGTTCCTATTGCTGTCTTTTTCTGCTACCTCTGACTTTGCCCTTCTGTCGTGTCTGCCTTTATTTCCAGCTAATCTTGCGTGTTTTTATTTCTACTTCTTCTGTTTCTACTGCATGGCTGAAAGTATATGTGCATGTGTGTTCTTCTTTCTGTGCTGCGTGTATGCTTCTGCAGATTTCTTGTTTCTCTCATGTGCTGTGTTGCTCCATGTTTCGTCCAGCCTTGCATTTTTTATCCACTCTGTAACGTGTGTATGAAGGACCCAACATATTTTAATTTTTAATAACTCTCTTTTTTTTAATTATGTTTATTAATATTTTTTATATTTTTATATATTATGGTTATTTATTATTATTTAAAAAAAATGTCTGGACAAAATATGGTATTCACACCGGAGATTAGGTTTGGTTACATTTGAGGAAAGAGAGATTTTCTAATCAAAGGAAGTCCAAACTTCAAGCTCGAGGAGATGGACCTTTCCAAGTTTTGGAAAGAATTAATGATAATGCTTACAAGATTGATTTGCCTAGCTATAATGTCCAAGTTTGTTGAATCTAAAATATGTCTAGATTCAATGAATGTAATATAGGGTGAATGAATGTTATATATATATATATATTTGAATATTTATTTGATATATATATATATATATATATTATATGAAATATAAAATAGAAAATATAATTATATATATGTATATATATATCAAATATATATATGATATATGTATATGATATATAAAATTAAATATAGATAATATAATATATATATTTTTTTGAAATATATGTGTATATATATATTCATATATATATATATATATATATTTATAATATAATATGTATATGTGATATATATTATCTTATCTTATCTTATCTTATCTTATCTTATGTTAGTTTTAAATTCAATTTTATATAATAGATTAAATTTAATAACTAACATGATAAGAGAGAATATCATGTCAGTTTTATAATTTGAATTTATAGGATAAGTTCGAATTAGATAAATTTAATTAAATTTTTGTGAGTTTTTAAGTGGAAGATAAAAACCTTTATTTATATACTATATATAGATAGGGACGTCCTTATGAAGGTAGAGAGAGAGTTAGAAAACTTCTGACGGTAAAAACACTTTGAGAACCACGAAACACCCTATAGAAAGGAAAATTAACATTCAAAGAAGAACAAATGCTGAGAGCGCTAGCACACTATTTGAGTTAGAGAGTTGTTCGTGTGGATACCCATAGAGGGAGTAGATCTACATAGTCAGCTCTTAAGATCCAAACGTGCGCCAACTTTGAAGAATTAAAAAGGTAACTTTTCTATCCACCTTGACTTAAATGAGTTCGTTCAGTCCATATTAGGATAGGGACTTTAAAATTTTAATCTTCCATTGCACCTCCTTATCCAATGTAAAGGAGCCCAAGGCAAGGAGCAAGGAGCCCAATACTTCCAATCCAATATACCTAAAGACCCTTTACAACATATTGGAAGTCCAATGATAAGAGCCCAAACTAAAGCCATGAAGCAAGTGTTGTTTATTCTTGTGCAAGAAGTTTAAGAGTTTGGAGAGCATTGGGGCACTCCTTTCAAGCCTAAAGGAGAGAATCTATATGTGTATAATTTGCTTAAGATCCAAATCCATGAAGTGTCAAGCCCAAGAGATGCAAACCTTAGCCCAATGCAAGGGAGACTACAAGTTGAGCCTCTTGCAACCAAAGAGGCATGAAACCCTAGTGAAGAAGTCAAGGATGGCGTGATTTTATATACTTTATGATCCCTTAATTGTCTCCTAAATTGTTTCCTATTTTAATGGTCCTTTGATTTGACTTCTTTTCTTAAGGAGCAAGATTAATCTTAGTTTTCTATTTTGAGTCTAATCAAAGATTAGGTTTAATTATATTATTAATTTCTAAGTTTTATAATCTCATAATTTTAGGATCACATCTCCTAAATTATATGGCTGAATATTTTCTCATTATTTTATATTATTTCTCCTTTTAGTATTAGGAAATTAGGGTTTAATTTTAGGAAATAGTCTTCTCTATGAGCTTATATAAATTAGGCATGCTCTCTCTTGTAAATGAAAGAGAAGTTGAATGAAATTATTCATTTTAGAGTTTATAACTCTTGTGAGCCTTAGTGCTTTATGGTGGCATCCCATGTGAGAAACAGATGTGATCAACTCTTATGATGTCTTCAAAGGTTGAGGTTCCTAAAGGCAGGTGCTCTAGAGGATCTTATCCTTAATCATTATCCCATTGTGTATTTCCTTTCTTTCTCTATTTTCATCATAAATTCCATCGCTTTCTTTTTGTTTTTGTGTTTTTGTTGTGTTTCAGGGTTCTATCCCTGAACTATACTTCAAGGCAGGTTCCTAAACTAGCATGATTCTTTTTTGCATCCCCTATCAATTTTCATGGATTTTATCTCTAGATTGCCAAGAACTCAGTCGGGGCATGATACAATCTGGGTAATTGTTGATCAGTTGACAAAATCAGCTTATTTCCTTGCTATTAGGATAAATGATTCTTTGCAGAAGTTGGCAGAGACATATATCTAAGATATTATGCATTTGCATGAATTATTAAAGGATATAGTTTTTAATCGAGATCCAAGGTTTACATCTAGGTTTTGCGAAGCATTATAAAGAGCCATGGGTACTGCCTTGAAGTATCATATTGCTTATATCCTCAAATTGACGAGTAAAGAAAGCAAACTTTTAGACTTTAGAGGATATATTGTGGTCATGTGTATTAGAATTACGTGGTAATTGGGATAATTACTTGCTATTAGATGAGTTTGTGTATAGCAAAAGCTACCATTCCAACACTTAAATGGCACTATATTTAGCTCTGTATGAAAGAAAATATAGATCGCCATTGTATTAGACTAAGCTGAGTGAAAGAAATATTATTGGGCCCAACATTGTGGATCAAACTATGCAAAAGATTTAGTTAATAAGCCAAAAATTGTTGACAAATCAAAGTAGGCAAAAGACTTATGCCGATCGACGAAGAAGATCATTGGAGTTTCTAGTAGGCGATGATGTATTTCTAAAAGTTACACTAGCAACAGGAATAGGGAGTCAATTAGAGCCAAGAAGTTAACTCCTAGTGTAACATCTCAAATTTCTAATCCTATTTAATGACTGGTTAAAGAATGAATTAGTGATTTAATGTGGAATTAGGTTTTTAAGTGGTGAAATATTATATTAACTCATTGAGTTGTTATATGAATAGATATGAGTAGAAGAGTGGAGTCTCAAAGCAGAGTGTGTGAGCATAGTAAGGATTTTTCCCATTGTGCCATGCGCCGCAGTGGGAGATAGATGTGCCGTGGCGTATGGAGCAAAAATCAAATTAATAGGGACGTGTCCAGCTCGTGAAACAGAAATAGAGAACATGAGACAAGAGCTCAAACCTAGAGAAGAGTGGGAGATCTACTAGGGCAAGCAAAATCAGGAGCAAAGACGGTGTTTTTGACTTGTTACTTATTGGGTAAGTCACGTACTATTGTAACCTTTGAATTGACCCTATTTTCTTAGTTTGAACTAGTGAGAAATCAAATTCAGGAGCTTTAAGGGGTTAATTTCTTATCTTATAGTTATAGAAAAGTTCTTCAGAACTAAGCTAGTGCGCTGTGACTAGTTGGAGTTGAAACGATAAAGCTTTAAAGTTATAGGCAATATTTGTCCCAACCTAGAGAGAGAGACAACAACAACAACAACAACAACAACAACAACTTTATCCCACTAGGTGGGGTTGGCTACATGGATTGCAAGACACCATTATGCTCTATCATTTATCAAGCTTTTAGGAATATTATTAATTAACAGATCGCGTTCAATAACTTCCAAAAGTGTTCTCTTAGGCCTTCCTCTACCTCTCTTAATCGGACTCAAAGTTATATGTTCCACTCTTCTCACCGGTGCCTCCCTTGGTCTTCTTTGTACATGCCCAAACCATCTCAACCGATTTTCTACCATTTTTTCCTCAATAGGTGCCACCCTCACTTTTTCGCGTACGTGCTCATTTCGAATTTTTTCTTTACCTGTATGTCTGCACATCCATCGTAACATTCTCATCTCTGCTACTCCAACTTTATGCTCTTGCTGTCCCGTTAGAGCCCCGCATTCACTACTATATAACATTGCCGGTCTGATAGCAGTGCGATAAAACTTTCCTTTAAGTTTATTAGGCACCTTAAGGTCGCAAATAACTCCTTTAGCTTTTCTCCAATTAAACCACCCAGCTTGAATTCTATGTGAAATATCTCCACTGATTTTGCCATCATTTTGAATAATGGCTCCCAAATATCTAAACTTTTTTACTTGAGGTATAATTTGATCTCCCAATTTCACTTTCAAATTATTGTTGAATAGTCCTTTACTAAATTTACGATATAAATATTCCGTCTTACTTCTACTCAGACGAAAACCTTTCGACTCCAATGTCCTCCTCCATAACTGAAGTTTGCAATTAACCTCTTCTCTTGTATCTGCTATAAGAACTATATCATCCACGAAGAGCATACATTTCAGAATTTTCCCTTGAATATGTTCCGTCAAAACATTTAAGATCAAGTTGAACAAATAAGGACTCAGAGATGATCCCTGATGTAGTCCAATCTTTATAGAAAAATCCTTTGTTTGACCACTAGGCGTTCTTATACTAGTTTTTACCCCCTCATACATATCTTGTATGGCTTTAATATAAGCAATCCGTACTCCCTTTTTTTCTAACGCTTTCCAAAGCACTTCTCTTGGTATACGGTCATAAGCTTTTTCCAAATCAAAAAAAAATCATGTGTAGATCTTTATCTTTACAACGATACTTTTCCATTAATCCCCTTAGTAGATAAATCGCCTCTGTAGTTGATCTACCTGGCATAAAACCAAACTGATTCTCAAAAATACTTGTCTCCAATCTCAACCTGTGCTTAATTACTCTCTCCCACAATTTCATTGTGTGGCTCATGAGCTTAATCCCTCTATAGTTAGTACAATTCTGAATATCTCCTTTATTTTTATAAATAGGAATTAATGTACTTCTCCTCCATTCATCAAGCATTTTCTTGGACCGTAAAATCACATTAAATAACTTAGTTAACCATCTCACCCCTTCTTCACCTAAACATTTCCACGCTTCCATAGATATACAATCAGGTCCGTTGGCTCTACCGTTTGCCATTTTCTTAAGAGCTTCCTTTACCTCCTTATCACGTATTATTCTATAGAATGACAAATTTTGTTCTCCTTCACCAGTTACTAAATACTCCAAGTTACTAGATGAACCCTCTCCATCATTGAAAAGTTTAGAAAAGTAAGTCTCCCATCTATTTTTAATTTCATCATCTGTAACTAAAGTTCTTCCCTCTTCATCCTTAATACACCTTACCTGTTCTAGATCTCTTGATTTTCTTTCCTTACTCTTGGCAATCTTATAAATATTTCGCTCTCCTTTCTTCGTCTCAACCTAGAGAAAGAGAGTAGAGAGAAGATTGCTAAAAAGTGATAAAGCTTGAAATGAGGAGAAATTAGTAGTAATGTGTGTAATCGAGAGTAAAATGTGGATTTGATAGTGATTAAGTCTTTAAATGTGATGATTGGCACTTTTAGTTAATAAAGGAATTGACTTTGAATGCCAATTCTGTGTATATTCTAGTGTGTGATGCATGAATTATGAGAAAGAAGTTTGAATAGGGTTGAAGTTACATGAGCAACCCTTTCTATCAAATAGAAGGGTTAAGGTAACTATATGGTTTATTATATTTATTAATTATTATAACTATGTAGAAGTAAATACAAATTGAGAAATAGTGGTTTATGAGTTTTTATGCATGATGTATATTGAAAATGGTTTTAGCATGAGTATTGGTTTATGAAATGGTTTTGAAAAGGTTATCGATTTTAAATGATATATATACACACACACACACGTATATGTTATGACCTTATACATTGTGGAAATGTGAATGAGTAATGATAATTATGAAAGAGCATGATCATAGGGGTGGGAGTTCACCTAGGATATATGGGAGTATGTGTGTGTGGAGATATGTGAGTAAAAAAAATCCATATGGTTGGGCTGGCATCATGGGAGATCCGGTGCAGCATTATACAGGCTAGTACCATAGCTAATTTGATACAGCATAATATAAGACTATTACCATGGGACATTCGGGCAGTCTGGAAACTCCCTAGTGCCTGTTAGAATGTAGTTAGGAGTCAACGATACCTCTATCACAAGTGTGTGAAGAGGGAAGCCATAGTCCATTGGTAGATTAGATTACCTTTGGCTAGGTGTTTCTACCTCTGAAAGTGAGCTCGAGTCAATAAGTGGTTAATCCAGGAGAGCTTACGATTTTGTGTCGAGGAGGTTTGGAAGATCGGTGGATAGTTGATTATGCCAAGGTATAAAAGTGTTTGGAACGTGATTTATATGTTATAAGATGATTTTTGTTACTTTGACATAGTTATTTGTGGTAATAGACATTTAATGAGTTACATTGGTTATTAAGATTTTTATCTCACCCGTGGTTATTTACATTTTTTAGGTTCTAGCACTAACAGGTTGAAGGGAAAGGATATAGGCTAAGTTGACATCTCTCGCCTGAGTCCTTGTAAAAGGTGGTGTAATGATTTGTAAATTATTGGCAAAAAATGTGTATAAGTAGCCTTAGGACTTGAGCATGTACATATTGTGGTAAATGTTGTATTGTTTTTGTGATTTTGAGCTCCCTAGCCCTTATATATATGTGAATGAGGAAATTGACTGGATAGGCTAGTGGATGAATGTAATTGTGTGTGAATATGGGAAGTGTGGAGAATATATGTGATGATTTTGCCATGTATGAAATAAAGAAATGAAAATGTGATTGATGAACCCTTTAGTCATTTTGGGTTATCAAATTTTACTAGAATGTAGAAGTGAGTATTCTAGGTCATTTCCTTCGAGAGCAAAGCATACAAATCATTGTTCAAATGCTACAAATAATCTGAATTTTCAAGTGACTAAACTAACTCTATAATGCAACAATAAATGTTTGTAAAATTTTGTTTTAGTTGTAATAAAATGAATGATGATTATGATGAGCTCAAGTCAAATTTCCTAACATTAATCATTGATTTCCAAAATTATAACATCATAAACTTTCTTGATTAACCTAAAATGAGACACTTAGAAACCTCTAAGTGTGGTGCACTATTAGACTCAATGGACACTAATGAATCTAACTCAAGTCTACACAAGAACTTGAATAAGAGTCAGCAAGAACTTATGAAATAACCCTAGAACATCAAGGTAAATCATGAATTCCAAAACTGAAAATAGCATAAAATCTAAATTCAACATTCATATTTTCATCAAATCTGAATTAGAATCACAAATTCGTTAACTAAAACATAGGTTCAAAATTGAATCCTTAGAGAATCAAAATAAGAACATGAAATCAAGAAAATAAACAACAATTACAAATTTGGAAATCTCATAATGTCAAGTCATCTTCCTTAGAGCTCTAAATGATTAGCCTCTCATGCTCTTCCCCTTCACTTGAATCAGAATTTGAGAAGCTTTCATGAATGTATGAAGATGAAGATGAAATCTGAGTCTAGAAGTTAGGTATATATCTGGACAAATTAAGATGCTGGATTGAGAAGAAATGAAGACAAAATGGATTAGGGAAGAGGAGGAGATCTGGACGTGTGATGAAGCTAGCTAGAAGATGATGAACCAAATCTGGAAAAATGAGAGAAGAAAATGGACGAAAATTGATAGAGAATATATCTCAAGAGAGATAGTGGGATCTGAATTATCTGAAGAGAAGTGAAGTATAAAGCGGAAATGAAAAAAATGATGGATTAAGTATGTGTGAAAAATGTGAGTGGTGATAATTCCAAAGCTAAATGGTGATGAAACTAAAGTTTCAGATCTGAATGTGGCTAATTATGAGCTGGAAAAATGAATTAAAATTGAGAAAATAAATCTGATCATGGAGCAAGGAACATGTGATTAAAGTATCAAAAGTGTGACTTCATTGAGCTTCAGCCAGCTGCCATGTGAATTCTACATGGATTCAAATCTAAAGTCACATAAATGCTCTTTGTTAATCCTCATGATGATGTCACCCAATGCCTTCTTTGAATCAGCATTGAATCACGCACCAAATGCTTCCTTATGCCTTATGATGATGTCATTTTGAGCTCTTTCTTGCATCAAATTTAATTCACGCATATATGGTTCTTACTTCGCATATGATGATGTCATCTTATGATTCCTCAAGTCTGATCCTAATTTCACACCCAACATGCTCCTTTAAAACTTTTATTCCTTCCTCAAATAAATTTCTAAATTGCACCATCTCAGCTCTTTAATTCTGAAATTAAAATGCCAAATAAGTCATTTCTTGCTCTTGAATTTTTCTAATGAAGTTGACTTAGTCTTTGTCCCTTAGTTCCAAATTTGCTTTTTCAAGAATCTGAACATAAAAAATACAAAACTAAATAAATCCTAAAAAGACAATTAAAAAGGAAGAAAATGAGAATTAAGGCCCAAGATCACAATTAGGGTATGAAAGTATCAAAACAATCATCCAATAGCATTATTAGGGTTCATAAAGTCAATATAAAAATGACAACTTAAAACTGAAAATTAAACCCTATTATGCACAATTTGATGCCAAAAATCAAGTGTTTTAACATGTAAAATATGAGATAGATCAGTGATTTTGGCCCAAAGTGTGAAATGGGCAATTTATAGGCCAAATATATGCATGTGTGTATTCAATTAGGTGTGTATTGTCCATTTAGACTTGGTCAAGGCCCAAAAAGTGTGAATTGGTCAAAATACACTTTGGTATCTAATTTTTGATAGAAATATCGGATTGAGATGAAACTAATATCATTAGTTAGATTTTAGCTTTGTGTCAGTGCTTGAACCATCTCAATCGAACATTGTATGTGGAATTGGCGTGCATTTGAATTTCATATCAAAAACTGTCATTTGACATCAAATTTAGGTGTGTGTGCTGTGGCACATGTGCTCGCATGCCGTGGCGCACAGCACAACGTGAGTGACTGTGGCCTCTGTGCCAAAAGCCACAATGCATGTGGCACAAGTCATGATGCACGGTGCCAAATTTTACTTTGTTTTTTAGTGATGCACATGTTTTTCCTAATCCTTGATACACATAGGTTTGTTGCTTCTGTTGTATGTATAAATATTTATACTTGAGTGAGTCATACAATGATTTGTAATCTTTTCTTAGAATCCCAAGGTTTTCAATATTTTCAAAGTAAATGATTTTGATTTGATTAGTAAGATTGTAGTGGAGTGCATGGTAATGCCAGCGAGGGCATTACACCTAGATTCATGGGTCCATTCAAAGTTTTAAAGAGAATTGGACTAGTCACCTATCGAATTGCATTACCTCTGTAATTATCTAGGATTCATGACATATTTCACATGTCTCAACTCAAGAAATACCAACTAGATCCTTCTTACGTGATTAAGCATGAAGAGGTGAAGAATAGTAGATGTGAAGAATAAGTAGTTGAGGAATAAGACTATTTGATTGGTGAAGCTGTTAAGGAAGGGTATGACTCCTGGTAACACAACCTGGGAGATAGAAGCCAAGATAAGGCAGCAATACCCTTTTTTGTTTCCCTTAGGTACATGTGTGTTAATCATTATTTCAATTTTGGGGACAAAATTCTTAAAAGGAGGGGAGAACTATAACATCCTGAATTTCTGATTCTTACTGCTAATTAAGGGGTGAATTAGTAATTTAACGTGAGATTAGAATTTTGGGTGGTGAAACATTATTTGGACTCCTTGGGATGTTGTATGAACAAGTTAGAGTGGGAGAACAGCATTGTGAAGTAGAGTATGTGATCACAGTGAGGGATTACCTAACTGTGGTGTACGTCGTGGCCAAAGCTAGATGCACCGTGATGCCTAGTGTAGAAACTTGGTCAATTAGAACATGTCTTGCTCGTGAATAATAGAAAAGAAATAGAGAAAGAAGCACGAGAAGGAGAGGAGGAAGAGGAGCTCTATTAGGTGATAGAACACATTTGTTACCCACTTTTATTTGTTATTGCTCCCTTTCATTAATTTTTATCACTTCAAAGTGCACTCATTGCATTAGATTTGAAAAATTGCCTAAATTTTTAGATTTAGTGCACTAGGGTATTTTGAGAAAATGACTTTTGAGAAAATATACAAGAAAAATTGGCAAAGTGAATTTTATGTCTAGTTGGTGAGTGGTGAAATTATATTTTTAAAATTCATTTTAGTTTGAGAGTAATTAAATAAAAAGTTAACACTTTTTATAGTATCCTAATTTGACCTAGTTTTTTAGTTCGCTTTTGTATGAACATTTTTATATAATTTTTTATAGCCTAAAACTTGATTATTTTAATTAATTCTCCCTTCTAATTATAAATTTAATTTCAGACATTAATTAGATTTTATTATGTCACATGTTATTTAATTGAATTATATGATTTATGTGACATAGGTGGTATGTGACTTGTGCATCAATTAGGCAATTGAAGTCAACACTCCTTAAGGTCAAAGCTGATGGTTTGCATGTGAATTAGGCTATATTTGGGGATTAAATCAGCTTGAAAAATATGAATGACACATAGAAAATTACACACACATTGGAATCATCTACAAGCCAATAAGAGGATGCCACCTTGCAAGTGTGATAAGACTCTCATTTCCTTTTTATTTTCTTTTTTTTTCTTTTTTAATTATTAGACTTTAGTTGATGGGAAACACTTAGGAGCACATCCCTTCACTCCTCAATGGAAATTCAACGCCCCATTTCATCATCTCCTTCATTTTCTCTCACTTGTTTATAGGGTTCTTTATTTTCTCTCTTTTGTTCTTTATTTTTCAGAACCTTAACCTCCATTTTCAGCCACCAAAACCCCACAAAACTCACACCATTCTTCTCGTCTCTTTAATTTCATCCTAACCCTTCACTTTCACAAGGATTGAAGCTCATTTTCATCATTTAAGAGCTATAGAGTTTGGTCTTCATAAGCAATTACTTAGGTTCTTGAATATGATGAAGATTGGCTAATTCTTTTGGTAGAATCCTAGAGAGATGAAAATGGAGGATGAGTCTTGAGCTTCAAATTGGCTAAGTTTTTTTATTTCCTATCCTCTTATCTTTTTACTATATGGTTATATTCTTTAATCTAGGGTTTAATAATCTTAGCTTGTAAATTCTAATTTGAATTTGATGTTCATGTAAAGAGAGATTGTTTCATTTAATTTCTTCCTTAGACAATCATGACTAATTTGGCCACTCTTTGTTTGGCACATAATTTTGTGTTTTTCAATTAGTGAATTACATGTGTTCATATTGCATAATCTTGTGATGTTAATGCTTGAGTTTTTGAGTAGCTTGACATAATCTTATGGTTACTTGAGTCTTTGTCTTGGCCGTGGCATTTGAGGGACAGTTTTGAGTGATTTACTTAGCTAATTTTTACACCAATTGGTTAATTAAACTTGGGACTTTAATCTAAGACTTAGTGAAGTTGGCTAATTAAGCTAATCGGCTTAGGATAATTTTCTTAAGTCATGATAGCTTTAGTCAAGATGAAAGAGAAGCTAAACTTAGCCCAATCATGAGAAGATAATAAGTCCAAAATCAACCAATCTCTAAGATTCCACCCTTGTGAAAAGGGAAGTTCATTTCACTTACTTTATTTAGCATTTTATTTACTTGCACATTAGGTAATTAGTTTAGATAATTAGAAAAATAAATTCCTACATCTTTAGGTGATTTATTCCACCAGATAACTTTTAATTAGACTAAGACCATTCCTTAGGAGATAACACCCTATATTGCATTAGGGTTAGCTTTAGTGTAATTTTGAGGATAAGCGACCAAATTTCTTATTAAAATCTTGGCGCCGTTGCCTAAGAATGTGTTTAGGTTTAATTTTTAGGTTGTATAATGCTTAATTTGCATTTTTTTTGTCTACTCTAGAAAATTTTTGAAAAATTATAAAAATGTGTGTTTTGTGTTTTGTTTAGTTTTTTTGTATGTTTTGAGTGTTTTTTATTCTTATTTGAAAAAAAGAAAAAAAATTAGTGCAATTTTCATTGGTTTAGTGTGGAGCTAAAAATACTCTATTTTTAGTGTCCCTGTCTAAAATTAAAAAATCAATTGGGAATGAGCCTGAGGGAATTTGGACTTTAAATTTGTTTCATTTGATATCTCTATGTCTTAGCTTCATTTTAAAATTAGTTTGGTGAATTTTGGACATGAGAAGTGTCCTGTGGAAATTTTGCAAGCTAACAAAAACCTTTACAGAGGATTCCAAAACCTTATTGAAACTTTAAGTTGGCATATCTCCCTCTCTGTGTGTCCAAATTGATTTATTCTAGTCTCATTTTTCTTATTATTGTCTTATCTTTATTTCTTATGTTTAGCATTTCCTTAAATTTTGCCACATTCCCATTTGAAAGTCTGTTAGAAGCTCTGAAAGTCTTTTGGACAAAATTCTATTTCTCCAAACTTGTGGACCAATTTGTGAAAAATTATGGGAACTATTGGGAAGGTTTTTTCATCTGAAATTTTTATATCATTTCCCTGTATATCTCTTGTATCTCTCATAAAATTTTTAGGGGAATTTCTTGTGTGGATTGGTTGATAAAAAATCCACAAGTTCATTATCTGTAGAGAGCATGTTGCATGAATTCCAGAATTGTCAAAGCTTCTTGATTGGGCATTTCTAACTCTCTTTCTACTTGTTTAGTGTTGTTTTTGTTTTTGTAATTATTTTTTTATTTGTTGAGTTGAAGAAAAAAAATTTCACTTTTTGCATTCTAGAGCTTGCCTGTGCACCTTTATTAATCATGTTCTCTCATAGCTATAATTGTACACCTCCTTATCATGACCAATTTCAAACACAATACAATTTTAACCCACCTCACCAATAAAGAAATAAATATTGTGTGTATTGTGAGTCTCCTTACCATTTTATTTTGAGTGTCCTTCTCTTGTAGGATATTCATCACCATAACATGCCAAGTGAGAAATTTCTACTAAATAATTGGAGAATTTAGATTTTCTCAAGACCAAAGTGAAAGAAGTCCATATGATTTTTGAGACAATTACATGTGTCCTATGCAAGAACTACAAGGAACTTCATTCTATCAAATGGATTCAATTCAAGATCAAGTTCCAATGGCTGAAGAGTTGATGAGAAAACTTCAAGATGATCTTGAATCCATGAAGCAATCCATGGATTATCGCCAAAGAAAAGATCAAATGTTTCAAGAAATGCAAAAATCTTAAGACCCTTTTGAAAGCCTTGAATGATATGATAGAGAGACTTACTCAAATCAACAATTCATTTCAAGCTTCATAAATTCAAGAGTGATCTTGTTTAGGTGGCATGTGACTTATGCATTAATTAGGCCATTGAAGTCAACACTCCTTGAGGTCAAAGCTAATGGTTTGCATGTGAATTAGGCTTTATTTGAGAATTAAATCAACTTAAAAATGGGGATGACACATGAGAAAGTACACACACATTGGAATCATCTATAAGCCAATAGGAGATGCCACCTTACAAGTGTGACAAAGCTTCCATTTCCTTTTTATTTTCTATTTTTATTTTTTAATTAGACTTCAGCTAATGGGAAATACTTAGGCGCATGTCCATTCACTCCTTAATTGAAATTCAACACCCCATTTCATCAGCTCCTTCATTTTCTCTCACTTATTCATAGTGTTATTCATTTTCTCTCTTTTGTTCTTCATTTTCTAACACCCTAACCTCCATTTTCAGCCACCATACCCCTCACAAAACTCACCATTCTTCTCCTCTCTTCAATTTCATCCTAACCCTCCCACTTTCATTTAATCTAGGGTTTAATCATCTTAGCTTATAAATTCTAATTTGAATTTGATGTTGATGTAAAGAGAGAGGATTATTTCATTTAATTTCTTCCTTGGACAGCCATGACTAAATTTGGCCACTCTTTATTTGGCACATAATCTTGTGTTTTTCAATTAGTGAATTACATGTTTGATGTTGCATAATCTTATGATGTTAATGCTTGAGTTGTTGAGTAGCTTGACATAATTTTGTGGTTACTTGTCTTGGCTGTGGCATTTGAGGGAGAGTTTTAAGTGATTCACTTGGCTAAGTTTGAAGAATTACAAGGTAACTCTTCTATCCACCTTGACTTAAATGAGTTTGTTTAGTCCATATCAGGATAAGAACTTTAAAATTTTAATCTTTTGCTGCACCTCCCTATCCAATAGTGGTACCAAAGCTTGGTTAAATTTTTATTTAAGTTAGGTTTTGGTTGATTACGTTCTTAAGTCTTTATGTGATGAACTTCTTTAGATGAATGTTGCTTTAAGATTTTTAAAATTTATGTGATATTTTTGAAATCTATATATGTTTTTCATGTGATGTTTTTGAAACATACACATATATAAACTTGTTTGATATATATTCAAATTTATATAAATTTAAATAAATTAATATAATTAATATTTAGCTATGTGATGTGCATACTCAATATGACTAATGTTCGTCTATATGATGTGTGTTCACATTCTTATATAGGTTAATGGGACCGCCGTGGCTAACTCTACGTAGCGCAACCTAATTCATAATTTATAGCCTTTCATTATACATGAATTTTTTATTTGTTGTGTTTTCTTTGCCTTGAAGTTGTTTGGGTATGGTGACACATATGGATCAAGTTTTACAAGGATTGTAAATTTTAAATACGGCCTGTATGTCGTGCCTCTCTCTATAAACCCTAAATGTACATTCTCTTCTCATCCCAATCCCCTCATATGTATAAATGAGGTTTCGTGATGTAATTTATCTTCTTAGAGAGGTCCTCTCATTGGCTTGGGATGGACATAGGTTAGGTGAGCCATATTATGTCACGTTTAATTATGCTTTTGATTAGATCATGATATGCATGATTTTGTATGACATACAATCACTTTCACTTTACACATTTATTAAATTAATAAATCAAACCCTCTAATCAAAATCTTAAGTCATAATGCCATTAATTAATCAATACTTGTCAAAATCTAGATCACTGAAATGTAGGATCCACCAAAGTGGATACATTTAGGTTATTTTGATGAGACAAGCATGAGTAATGGTGCTACTCATAAAGATTCATTATTGTCTGACTTAATTGAGATTATCAAAATGGTTTTGGATCTCAAGGCATTAGATGGGATTAAACATGCCGGATTATATGATGATTGAATCTCATAAAGATCTAAGAGTTACCTACCTAAATAACTTAATTTTAAGCGTCCTGCCAAAGCGAACTTAAATTTAAGTGAAATATAGTACTTAGCCTACTAATCAAATTTGAGGGTTATTAGTTTTAGTGGGAGATATAAAATTAACTTTGCGTATTTTATTGTAGAATCATGTCGACTAATAACACTGCTACACTATCGTTGCAATCAGTCTTTGAGAAGGACAAACTCAATGGGACAAACTTTGTTGACTAGTTTAGGAACTTGAGAATTATTCTCAAGCAAGAAAGAAAGGCTTATGTCCTGGATGAACCTATTCCTAAGGAGCCTGCGACCAACACTTCAAGAGCTCAAAGGGATGCTTACACAAAGTACACCAATGACTCCATAGATGTAGGATGCCTAATGCTAGCTACCATGGTTCTAGAACTTCAAGGAGATTTAAAACACATACAAGCTTATGAGATGATTGTACATCTTAAGGAAATGTTCCAGCAATATGCAAGGCAAGAGAGGTATGAGACCATTAAGGCCTTACAGTCCTGCAAGATGGCTAAGGGTGTATCAGTTAGTACTCATGTTTTAAAGATGAAGAGCTATATTAATCACCTTAAAAGGCTCGAATTTCCCCTAAGTTAAGAGTTAGCTATAGCTTTGAACAAGGAGTGAACTTTTGATTCCTAAATCTTATTCAAATGTTTGATCAAGGTGATTTTGGTGTTTGCAGTAAGCCTCTATGCCATACGTCGTGGCGTGAGATGCCATGCGCTATGGCATATTGCATGATTTATGACAATAAAATTCTGCTATTAAAGGTAGCACAAGGAGCGAACTTCTGATTCATTTGATATTCAATTGAGGTAATTTTGGTGTTTATAGAGAGTTTTCTTCTAGTTTAGCTAATGGCACAAGTTTCATAATCAAATTCATTTTCTATAAAAAGTTGATACCTAAATCCTTTTTCACTCCTTTTTCACAAAAACTCACAATAAGGGTGTCTCAACTTACATAAAAGTGCCTATACCAATCATCTGATCATACTTAATGGATCATATAGGACTCATGCAATACACCACATTCAACCAAATATACATATGACATATTTTTGCCATGTAACCCATTGATACCCAAACCCTTTTTCACTCCTTTTTCACAAAAACTCATAATAAGGGTGTCTTAACTTACATACAAGTGCCTATACCAATCATCTGATCACACTTAATAGATCATATAGAACTCGTGCAATACACCACACTCAACCAAATATACATATGACATATTTTTACCATGTTACCCTAATTTCACTAAAACACAAGAGGGAGGAAAACCTTGCACCAATTAACCATTTTCATTTCAAAACTTTCCAAAATACACATAACACTATTTGCACAAGTATTTTAGCTCTATGTAAGGTTTCACAACCACAATTCACTAACCTAGGGCACAAAATACACAAACTTACACAATCATAATGCAAGTAGCTCAAAATAATGATTTGAATCCTGGTTGGCAATTTAATAACATAAATACACATAAACAAAGCAAAGAGGCATACAAATAGGATTTACACTAAAATCCTAAGCCTCAATGTGCTTTAACCAATCTGGATCTGATGAGTTAGGCCCTGAAAGTATTAAAGATTAAGAGGTGAGTACAACCACTCAGTAACCAAAGCCTACCTAATCCATACAATTGTATATCAATTGAAAACATATGCAAATGGAAATAAACCTACATACCATGCATGTATAACCAATATAGCCACGGCCACAACAATAACAACCATGTGACTGGGCATAAAACATGTATCATCATCATATTGAAAACTATGCACAACTAGGGTCATATAAACAACAACCATGTGCCCTTAAACACAAGCCAGACCATAATAATAAAAACCATGTAGTCGAAACTAGATGCTCATCAAATGCAGCCTTATACCTTCTTATTACCTCTGACATAAAACTAGTGACTATTCAGTGGCTATGTCCATTATAGACAAACCTAGGCTTTTACTTGTAAGGAGTTATCGGTTCAGAGTTAACTAACTCACTTGTGTACCATAGTTTTTCCTAATACTAACAACCATGGGGTGTTGTACCCCTAATCTAGCCTCCTCATGAACTGATGGAGACTAATTAGATTTGAGTCCATCATAAAACAAGTAGGATAATCCCTAACTAACTATGAGACAAGGGTTACCTCCTGATTTCAATAGTTAGTGCTAAGACAAGCTTTTAATTCTAACAGTAAACCACCAGTGCTATGTGGATTTACCAAACTACTCGTCTCCCTAGGCAAACTCTCGCTAATGATCATGCTATGCACAATTTACACATACTATGCAATCTAATCAACAATTCATCTTATATGAATTCACATATCCTCTCTCACATACTCATCATATTCCACATGTCGAACATCACATTTTTATCAATTTCACAACAACATGCCATCAATCAAAATCATTAATCATAAATGTGTGACATGCATGAGATTTTCCATTTTCAAAACCATTTCACAAGCTCATCACATTGCCAAGATTGCATAAATAGTTTTCAAACATCAAATAAATTTTAAGTCATTAAATCTCAACAACTATCTAATTAACATACAACTATACAAGTTAGGTTTTTCCCAGTTACCTCAAACCTTTAAGAGGTCAAAGGTTTACTTGTCATAATAATCAACTTTCAAAGCTTCTTTCCAAGCTCGAATGGTGCCAAATGAGTTACTTTACAACCATATCATAAGGATATCATCATTTTTCCATTCTCAGGTAATTACCCACATTAACCTCCACATTTTTCATTTTTATCAACCTTATAAATTTACACCCATCATACCCAATGGGTTTACTAAGTTCCATTTACCCATAGTATTATTAATGAATCATTAAACCATCATTATTACTCCTCAACACTCCTAACAACCTCAATAAATGCCTATATTAGGATATTAATAGCTCTCCCCAACTAACCATTCATGAAACCATTAATGTTGGTTTTAAATACCCTAAACAACTTCTATTGTATCCATTTTAACTCATGGGTTCAGATCTATAACTCATATGGACAGAAAATCACTCTCCCAACTCAAACCCAAATTTTAATCCTCTTAACAATAGAAGGAAAGGGAAAGAGATGGACTTAGAAACCTTACCTTTGGTGTTGAGAAGCTCTAAGGTACTACCAATGGTCCCAATGTATGTGCCCTAGTAGAACCAAGTTGTGCCTTTCATTTTCAAATCTTCTCTTTTGATTTTGCATGCAGACATGAACTAATAAACACAAATTTTTAATTATATGCTGTGGCACACGTAACCCTTTGCCATAGCATATAGAGCTCCAGTTCACATTGATTGCCTTTGTACACTATGACGGGCATTCTTCACATTGCGGCATATGGCATATATGACTTCTCTTTAAATTTCCTTCTTTTCTTACCTGGATGGCCTGACTTTACTTCAAATTCATATTAGGGCTAAAATGAAAGTCAAATACACTTATTAGACTCCTTTAGCCACGTACCTTATCAATTCACTAATTACTCTCATTAAGCTTAATTAATCCTGCTTAGGTTTCTATAATGTTATAGCTTCCATCATTCTTTTTCACACATAAGACTAGCAAACCCCAAAGCAACACACTAGGGTGTATAAATCCCTTCAACAACTCCTTAAGTTATTTCTTGAGAAGAAGCCATAGGATATAGAGTTTTTGAAATTGGCTTAGTACTCAGCACCAAATCAATTGAGAAATCCACTTCTTACTCTTATGGCAATCTTAAAATTTCATCTGTAAAGACTTTTAGAAATTCACTCACTACTCAAATCTCACTAAGACCCTCATCACTATTGCCCTGTATTGAAAAGAATACCCACATAAGCATGACAACCTTAAAAACTAATATTTTTACTTACACCACTGAAAGAACTCTAGACTAGCTAGAAGTCATTAAAGGGGTCACTTTTGGTATCACATGAATCGGTAACAACACCATCTCCTTGGCACAATTTAGGGTAGCATTATTAATCACCAACCAATCCATCTCAATAATATATCCAATCCTTATATAAGAATTAGGATCAGATCAATGATAGAAGTCCAGCCCTTAAAACTCAACTCTACTCCCATACAAACCTTACTAGTTTTATCTAGCAATCCAGATAGTGAAGATTGTGAACTGGCAAACACAACTTTCCGACACATTCATGAGACACAAATAAATGTATAGCACCAAAATCAAATAATGCTTCAATTTCTAGCCCTTGAATAGAAATTTTACCTATGGTCAAGTTTGCCACTGATTGAGCCTCCTCCCATGACATTGTATATACATAACTTGGTATAGTCTTCCGCTGCTCAAATAGCCCACCTTATTTCCTCAAGAAATCTCTCACAAAATGTCCAAGGTCACCATATGTACAGCATGCCTAACATTTCCTCGTGTGACTTCTCCCATAAGTTGTGCATATAAGAGAGTGTGCAGTTCTCGTATGAGAGGTCAGTGCAGTAGCTGTCTGACTCAATTGCTATGGAAACCCAAAACTCCTAGCCCCTCAATCATCTTGCTCTGACCAATCACTGGGATCCTTTACTGAAAAGTCTCTTACCTATGGATCTAGAGCCACTTACACCAACAATACTCTTCTTAAATACCATCTTGATAGACCTAGGGGAGCAAAAAATTGCCTATAGGTATCCCTCTTCTTTTTTTATTCTGACACTTAATCCCACCTTGCAACTATATAAAGCTGGTTACACATTTCCTTATAAGTAGCATCGCCCAATAGAGCTATCTATTTCCTATACTCTAGATGTATCTTCTCTATTAACCTCTTCGCCTTTCACTTACTATCATTTCAGTTATGCAGATAAGTTACAAATTTTGAGAGCTAATTGAATTTCTTCATAAAAGCTTTCTCATCTAGATAAACTCGCTGAAAAGCATAAAACTCTACCTCTTTCTCATCTTTGAAGGCAGCAGGAAAGTGATAATCAAAGAGCTTGTCCTTCAACTTCTCCTAAAAGGTCTCACTTAATTCCACCAGTGTTTGGCATCCTCTACTAGCTGCACAGTAGCCAACACCACTTTCTATTTAGAGAAATACATGTTTACATCAAAGATCATCTTTATTCATTCAATCTAATTCTCTGCATCACCCTTCTTCACACTTTATTGAAAGTTAGTAGACTAAACTACTAAAATGTTCTCTTAACTTGGTCTGTAACATCTTGAATTTCTTAATTCTGTGATTAGCTATTAATTGAGGGTAAAAATAGTAATTAGTGTGGGATTAGAGATTTGAATGATTACTTGATAGTTTGGCTTGTACCTAAGTTGTATGAATAGGTACGAGGGAGAGGAGTGTGTTTTGAGTCAAGCAAGTGTGCATGGTGAAAATTAATCTCACTATGCCATGCACAGTGGCTTATGCTGCATGCATTGCAGTGCATGGATCAGAAAATAACTTCTTAAATTGTGAAATTTTAGAAATTTCAGAAGGAATAAATTTGAAACACATGAAAGAAAGAAGAGAAGAGTGAAGGGTATGCTAGGACAAGAGATTTTGGTGCTGTGAAAGGTACTTTTGATTGATAACTTAATAGGTAAGCTATGCATAATCCTTACCTTCCATTTTACCTAAATTTCTCTAAATATGAGTTATAGAGAAATTGAGTCAAGAAAATTTTAGCTATTTGATTCTTGTTGACTAGTAATAAAAAGGTTTTCGGGAGTTAAATTAAAGCTTTGCGATTGGTTTAAAACTGAACGATAGAGCTTTGAACCTATAGGCTCAATTTAGCCCTAGGTTAGAGAGAGAAAGGGGTAAGGGGTAAGACTAGTTGAGGTAATGTAAAGTAGTAATCGAGTAGTGATAGACTTAAAATGGATAAATGGAAAAAAATATATATAGCTATAAGTAGTAATTTTGTGTTTTTGATCAAATTGAACCAAATGACAAAAATGTGCCAAATGTGTTCAGATTAGCATATTGAGTGTGTGAGTTGAGAAGGAAGCTTGTGATAAGCTATATTGGTGGTTGAAATCCACAGGTAACCTTTCTAGTGACAGAAGGGTTGAGGTAATCGAATAATTTCCTTTGTTTGACTATTTATTATAACTATGTGTGATTATGCTATGTAGTGCATAAAAGTGTTTTGAGCTAAAGCATGTTTTATAGCATTATGTGAATGTTGCATGAAAATGGTTTTTGAGTAAAGAAATGAGTAAGGAAAATTTGATTTCATATGGTATGTATATATATATGTTATATGTGAGAAAGCATATTAAGTAGTGATTTGGAATCTATGTGGTTCAAAAAGCATGATCATAGGAGTGAAAGTTCACCCAAGTGGAGAGGTGGTGATAAGACCATATGACATATTCTCTTTAGTGCTCGGCGAAGTGTGATGTTGCAAAATTATACTTCCTTGGTGCCTTTCAAGATGCAGTGTTGGAGAAGATCTCGTTAGTGTCTATTGATAGTATTGGAGATATGCGACTCCCTAGTGTCTGTGTGATATAGTGTTAAAGTCAACGACACCCCATTATGTGTATTGCAGGAAACCATAATCTAAAAGTGAGATAGAATATCTTTGGTTGGGTGATTCTATCATTAAAGGTGAGTTCAGGGCTAATGAGAGTGTACATTGATCTAAGGTAAGCCTATTTCGTGTCGGGGTGATTTAGAGCTTCAATTAGTAGTGATCATGCTATGTGGTGCCATGCATTACTATATGCAGTAAGAGTAGAGAAAAGTGGTGAAACAAGCATAAAATACATGAAATGACTGATATGAGTGATATTTGAAATGAAATTTGTAGTATGTTATATTAAATGGCATATTATGCTTTACTTTCATATAATTGCATGTGATAGTCAATAGAAGTGAGTTATTTCATTACTGAGATTTTTATCTCACCCCCCATGGTTACATTTTTATAGGAAAGGGCAGTGGTCAGGGTAAGGGAAAAGAGTCAGGACTGGCTTAGAGTTGTTGAAGCTGTGTGAACTCAGAGTTTGTATAATGAACTAAACTAGTGTGAATTTTTATGTATATGAATTGTCATAGGTTTACATGCATGTTTGAGTAGTGATTTTGTGAAATCTTAGTCTAATTGTGTATATATAGAGTGAAATGAATTAAGGGCTAAGATTTAGGTGTGTATATATTGAAAATGTTATAAATGTTGGTGAATTTTAAGCCTATGGGAGAAATTATGATGAACTGAGTAATTTAGGGCTAAGATTAAGTAATAAATATGTTATGTATATGGCTATATGTCAATGTATTGAGCAAAGGCCATGTTGTGCTAAGTGATGCCAGATTGTGAAAGTTTATGAAATGTGAAAATTGACCATTAAGGGGTCAAATATCAATATATTGTATGTTTGTGATATAATAAGATTAGTTAGGTGTATCAAATCTTTCTGGACTTGATTCAAGACCCTGTGTGATCTAATGAGAGAAAGGAATCAATTTGAACAATTGGGTGCACAAATTTTTTTTAAAGTGACTTTTTGCACTCAAGATTATGTTCAAACTTGTCTCATTAGCTAGTTTATGAGATAATTTTCGCATGGGCACTTGAATCATTCCAATCAGATGTCATATGTGAAAATGGCATATGCCAAAAGTTTGTCATTTTGTTGTCAAAATGACTACAAAAATTTCAGATTGGCGCGCCACAATGCATGGTGTCATATCTGTGATGCATGGCACAAAATGTTGGGCATGTGGCTCTATGCCATATGCCACAATGCACATACTACACGCCGCGGCGCATAGGCCATTTTTCAACCTAATTTCTTGGTTTTTGAGGTATGTAATGGGTGTTGTGAATGCGTATGATTTTCTTCCACTAGGTATTGCTTGAATGTATTAAGATTTTTGATGATTTTGCAGACAAAGTTTTTAGCTAAAGTTTTTCAAACAATATTTGATTTTGGTATATGTGTGTGATGTGGTAATTCTGTTAATCATCTCTTATATTGAGCGGATACGGGAGGAGGTTATATGGTCTATGAGAATCTCTCAATCTTTCTTATTGATTATTGGCCTACTCAATTGTACCTTGATGGGTCTATTTTTTATACATTTTTCTTAGGCATTTAGGACCACATTTTATGATAAGAAACCCTAAAATGTGCATTCTTATTGTTAAATTATGGTTTTGGGCCTTAGTGAGAAACTGTGCATATTAAGGGTATTTTGGTCATTTTGTACTTTGTTGGGAACTCAAGTGCAAATTTGGAATTTCATGTGTAGCAACTTGTTTAATAGATAGCCCTTATTATTTTCATCCAAAACACATTTTAGAGAGCTTGCAATCAAATTTTTAGATCATTCACTCACAATTTCATATTTCTTCTTCATGGTCTTCATTTTTTGACAATTCTCTCTCTACACTTCCACTCTATCTCCTCTATATCTTCTAATATAACTATCCAAATTTCACCAAACCAACACCATTATATTCCTCTCTTCTTCCTCTACAAAACCTAATAGGCTTTCATAAGTATTAAACCTTATTTACTTGGGGCGAAATTCATGAGAGATTCAGCTATGATTTTGGAGCTTTAACTTGAAGATTGCTTGAAGATGCAAGGCTAGATTTTTGAATGAGCTACTATGTGATAGAGAAAACCTTGAGTTTGTATTATTTTCTAGCTAGTTTTAAATTTCTTCTCTCTACTTTTCTCTCTCTAGAATTATAAAGTTGTATGACTATGAACTTGTAATCTTAAGTGATGATTCATATGATTGAGAAAAGCTTGTTGTAATTTGAATTTGATTATATTTAGTGCATGAATTTTGGCCTTTTCTAGCTTGCTCATAATCTTGGCTTGCTTGATGAGATTAACATATTTTCTAACTTGTCATAATCTTGCCAACTTGAATGCATGTGTCTATCCTCATATATCATAATCTTTAGAATGTTGGTTCCATTAAGTATACTTAACATAATTGATTCAAATGTATAGCACTTTGGTTGGGCTTAATGCTAGCTAGGTTTTGGCATACTCTAAGACCATAATTATGGATTAGAGTTAGTCAAGAGATTAGCTAAGTCTTGGTTAATATAATTAAGTCACCAAAACCGAACAGAAAAGAGAGGAAATCACACTAGCTAGACTATAATCAAACAAGGATAGGTGACTAAATCCACATAGAAGTTCTATAACATCCTGAATTTCAATCTCAGGAACTAGTTGTTAATCAAGGGTAAACTAGTAATTAGTGAATTGATTGTAGTTTTGATATTGAGTTGATAATTTGGTTGATTACATGTTGCATTGGTAGGATTGAAGGGTTGATGACAATTTGAGGCAAACGCGTAAGCACAAGTGAGATTAGACTTACTGTGTGAGCCGCTGCACATTATGTAATGATCACTTAAAGCTGACATGATCAGCTCGTGAAATCAAAAAAGAAAGTGCTGGGAAATGTAGTGAAGAGGTTCTCATCTGCTAGGGCAAGACATATCTAAAGGTTTAGAGTCTACTTCAATTAGTAACTTGTTGGGTAAGCATTGCATAATCCTAAGCTTCAATTCTACCCCATTTTTGTTGAATTTTGTTAGTTGAGAAATTGAATCATGAAGTTTTAAGATGTTGTAATCTAAAATAAAGATTTAAAATGGGCTATCAAATACAAAACTAAGGTTTTGTGACTAGTATAGAGTTGAATGCCTAAGCTTTAAGGATTTAAGCTCATTTAAACTAAGAAAGTTAGGTTAAATGGTGCAATTGGGTGAATGAATATGTTAGGAGGTTGTTATAGTCATTTGAATAGCCTATAGGGCCAATGACTATAGATATGGATTAATGAATTCAAAATGCATTGATTAGCCCATTGTGTGTGTTAAAGATTTAGTTTAGCCAAATCAATGCTTATGTGGAGTGTTGAGAATTGACTGAGGGGCATTTAGTTTAACCAGTGTGGCATTGCTCGTGAGAATCTACACCCTTAGGAGCTTAGTGTGATTAGTAATCTTTAGTAGAAAGGGTTTAAGGTAACTAGAGTAACCCCTTTATTTGTTTGGTTGTGAAATTATTTACAAATATTTTTATATAACTATAAGCATTGTGTTGTGAATTGATAGAATAGCAATATTGTGAAAGAGTATGTATGCGGATGTGTGAGTATTGATTGAAATGGATTTGAGGTGGCATGTGCATTGACATGTATCACACACATGAGAATACCTTAGATTATGATAGGGGGATGTAGCCCTACCATAAAGAGGTCCAAGAAGTCCTAATGATCCAGAGTGTAGAGCTTGACTCTACGACAGTAGACCTAGGAGAAGAATCTTGATGATCTAGAGCATAAAACTTGACTATACCATGACAGACTAAGGATATGAAATGATCCACAAGGTTAGCCTGAACTTGGGTAGGGGGTCGTGGTCCTACTCTATATAAGGCTAAGAGGTCCTGATAATCCAAAGCATAGAGTTTAACTCTGCCATGACATACCTAATAGACCACCCATACACAAAGAGGATTACCTAGTCTAACTAATGGTATGTGGGCCCTATTCCATTTGGCTGGAAGTTCTAGTCCGAGCCTAGAGATTGCTCTACTAGATGGAACTAGGAATGCATTAGGATAAGCATGATGAGATGGATGAGAATGAATTCCTATATATGCATATGATATTGCTTTTATGAATACACATGCTACTTTATCTCTTATTTATGATTTTGCTTACTAACTGATAATTGGGGTTACGTTCAAGTTACTGGGACATATATCTTACTTCATTACTTTTGAACATAAGTGAAGAGAGCATGAGAAGGCCGAGAAAGGAAGTGAGGAAAGAGTAGCTTCATTTGATAATGGTATGACTACTATATGTATATATGAATGTATAAAGTTGAATATAGTATTTGAGTTGCCAATTAGGATGCACAAATAATTGTGTATATATATGTGTGAACTTGACATAAATGGTGAGGCAGAGCCCCATTTGAAAGAATCAAGTATATTGTAATTCACGAGCATATAGTGAGATAGAGCCCCATATGTAAGAGTTGGAGAGTTAAAAGTAGAACAAGTCTATTTGTATTTATGTGTTATTTGTTTTGTGCCTCGTATAAGCCCACAAGTATATAATGTGGCATTGAGGGGTTAGAATAAGTATATGATGTGTTATATGTGATGTAATATGTTAATCAGGTGTATGTGGTAAACCTTTCTATCAAACAGAAGGGTTGAGTTAACCATATAGTTTATTAACTGTTATAATATTGTAGAAGTAAATACAAAATGAGAAAATGTGGTTTTATGAGTTTTTATGCATGACTTGTTATTGAAAATGGTTTTAACATGAACATTGGTTTGTAAAATGCAATCTGAAAGGTTAATTGATTTCAGTTGATATATGTCTATATATGCTATGAAAATGTAGAGATAAGCAATGATTTGTGAAAAGAGTAAGATCATAGGGGGTGGGAGTTCACCTAGGATATGTGAGGATATATGCGTGTGGAGATGCGAGTGAAAAATTGATATGGTTGGGCTAGCACCATGGGACATCCAATATAGCATTATATGAGCTATTACTATGGGTAATCTGGTACAGTATATTATGAGACTGTTACTATGGGACATCTAGACAGTCTAACAACTCCTTAGTACTGGTTAGGGTGTGATTAGGAGTCAATGATGCCTTTATCACAAGTGTGTGAAGAGAGAAACCATAGTCTGTAGGTGGGTTAAATTACCTTTGGTCAGGTATTTTTACAACCGAAAGTGTACTTAGGTCAATGAGTGGTTGATCTAGAAGAGCCTATGGTTTTGTGTCAAGAAGCATTAGAGGTTCAATGGCTAAATGATCATGCTAGTGTATACTTGTAATGAAATCCTTGAAAGGATGAAATTACTTCATATGTTTGATATATAATTGATATTATTTTAATTTTGTTACTTTAGCATGGTTATTTGTGGAAATAGACATTTAATGAACTATATTAGTTACTAAGATTTTTATTTCACTCGTGGTTATTCACATTTTTTAGGTTCCGATACTAGTGGGTCAAAGGGGAACGACATAGGTTGAGTTGGCATCTCTTGTCTAAGTCTTTGCAAGATATAGTGTAATGACTTTATAGATTGTTAGCTAAGAATGTGTATAAGTTGTCATAGGATTTAATACATGTGCATAAAGTTGTATTTATGGTATGTTTGATGATTTTGAGCTCTCTAGCCCTTTATATATGTGTGAATGATAAAATGATTGAATGGGCTAGTAGATGAATGTGCATGTGTTGAGTACGAGGTGTTTAAAGAGTATGTGTGATGTTTTGGCCATTATGAGACTAAGAAATGAAAATGTGATTTTGGCCCAAAGTGTGATATAGGCAGATTACAGGCCAAATATATGTATGTGTGATATATTATGCATGTGTATGGTTAATCAGGTATATATTGTCTACTTGGATATTATCAAGGCCTAAAAAGTGGCTAATGACATTTGGTTTTAAATTGAGACACTTAAATGGCAAATTTTTGGCATAAAATGGTCAAAATGCACTTGGATGTTCAATTTTTAATAGAAATATTGAATTGAGATGAAACTAATGTCATTAGTAAGATTTTGAAACAAGCTTCGTGTGGCGTTTGAACCATCCCAATCAGACATCAAATTTGAAAATGGCGTGCATCCCAATCGGACATCCCAATCAAAAATCTGCATTATGATAGCAAAATCAGGTGTGTGCATCGTGGTGCATGTACCCATATGTTGCGATGCATGACATAGAGTAAATGACTGTAGTCTCTATGCCATGCTGTAGTGTATGTGGCACGAGCTATGGCTCACAGTGCCAAATTTCACTTTGTTTTCCTGATTTGCACATATTTTCTTGATCTTTGATGCACTTATGCTTATGGCTTACACTGCGTGTGGGGTTTTATAGCTCGAGTAGTTTATAAAATGATTTCTGGAAATATTTTATTTGGAATCCTGAGGTTTTCAAAGTTTACAAAGTAAATAATTTTGAATTGATTAAGACTGATTGTAGTGGAGTGTATGGTAATGTCAGTAAGGGCATTACATAAGGGGTGATCTATCTCATATTTTACATGTTAAAACACTTGGTTTTTGGCATCAAATTGTGCATAATAGGGCTTAATTTCCGGTTTTGAGTTGTCATTTCTAGATTGACTTTATGAACTCTAGCAGTGCTATTTGATGATTGTTTTGACACTTTCATATCCTAAATTGAGATCTTGGGCATTAATTCTCTTCTTTTCCTTTTTATTTCTTTTTTGTTTAGAATTTATTTAGTCTTGTGTTTTTATTTTCAGATTCTGTGAGGGCAATTTTGGAATCAAGGATCAAAGGCTAGTCCACATGCTTGGAGAAATTCAAGAGATAGCAAATAAATAAAGATGAAGAATTTAGGGGCTGTTGGGCGCAAATTCCAGAATTATTTGACGGATGATGTAGCACCATTATTCAGATTTAATTGGAGAGAATTAATTAAATAAAAAATCAAAGGAGCATGGAAAGCATTGAGGGACACATCATCAAGTGAAAAAGGGGCATGGGAGGTGTGACATGATCAGATCTAATTGGATGACATGTGGCAGCTGATTGGGAGCCTAAGGAGGAGTCACATTTCCCACACATGTTCACATGTCCCTTGTCACATTTTCCACCTCATTTTTATTCCCATTTTAGCTTATTTTCGTCCATTTTTCCAGCTCATTTCAGATCTGGACCTTCCTTGTTTTTATCACCATCCACTTTGGTTTTATCACCACTCACATTTTCCACACATACATAAGCTAAATTTTCAGATGAGAGCCTCATAATTCAGATCCCACTCTCTCACTTCAGCCATATTTCTCTCTCTTCTTCTTCATTCATTTTCGTCCAGCACTGTTCATCCGTTTTTCAGATTTCATTTCTTCATCTTCCATCATCAACACTTGGTCCAGATCATCATTCCTTCTCTATTCAGATTTTTGTCCACTTTCTTCTAGATCACATTATGAGATTTCCAGATTTGTAATTGTTGTTCATTTTCTTGATTTCATTTTCTTGTCTTGATTCTTTGAGGATTTCGAATTTTGAACCTGTTTTGGTTGAAGACTTTGTGATTCTAATTCAGATTTGATGAGAATATGAATGTTGAATTTAGATTTTCATGCTATTTTCAGTTCTGGAATTTATGATTTACCTTGATGTTCTAGGGTTATTTCATAAGTTCTTGCTGATTCTTGTTCAAGTTCTTGTGTAGACTTGAGTTAGATCCATATTGGTTATATGAATTTGACTTAAGTTACTTTTCTTCCACTAGTTTTGGTCTGAAACTTGTGTAGAACAAGGCTGAATATAGTGTTAATTTCTAAGTTCACTTGACCTAGATTCATTAGTGTCCATTGAGTCTAATGGTGCACCACACTTAGAGGTTTCTAAGTGTCTTATTTTAGGTTAATCAAGAAGGTTTATGATGTTATAATTCTGGAAATCAATGATTAATGTTAGGAAATCTGACTTGGGCTCACCATAATCATCATTCATTTCATTCCAACTAAAACAGAATTTTACAAACATTTATTGTTGTATTATAGAGTTAGTTTAGTCACTTGAAAATTCAGATTAATTTGTAAGCATTTGAACAATGATTTGTATGCTTTGCTCTCCAGGGAAATGACTTAGAATACTCACTTCTACATTCTAGTAAAATTTGATAACCCAAGGCGACTAAAGGGTTCATCAATTGGCGCCGTTGCCGGGGAGCAACTAGCCATACTAATTGTGGTTTCAATTGCCGTTTTAATTTGCTTTGCATTTTGGCTTAATTCTGGAATTTGTATTGTGGTGGCTGACTTGTGTTTTCTAAGCATTTGATCTCTTTTTTGGTTTGTTTGCTACTGGATATAGTCACCATAATATTGATTCTGGACGTGCAAGCCAAATCTGTCAAGGTTAGCTCAAGCAAGCTCTGAGAATCTGCTCTGCCCAGAAATTTTGCACGAAATTTGGACGGTATAATTTTCGCTAGACATATCATTTTGAGCTGATTCTTGTTTCATTGTGTTCCTGGTTATCTTAGAAACATTTTTTCTGTTGAACATAATTGCTAATTCGGCCATTAAGTTGGTTGACTTTTTGCTTGACTAAAACAGGGTTCACTGGAAATTCCAGTGCTGCAGACCCTAATTCGAAAAAATACTGGGAAGAATTTACTATGAATTTTTCCTTGAAAATTGGACTGTATAACCTTCTGTGTGTTGAAAGTTTCAGGTAAAAATTTCAGCTCAATTTGATTCGGGACCAGAGAGTTGTGCACTGAACAAGCACATAGGGTCCACTGCTGACTCCCAGTGATACTCCAGGCAGACAGGGCTAACTTTGGATGAGCATATCTCTTTCCCTATTTGGAAATTCTGTTTATAAAAATTCTTGCATTTAATTTAGTGTTTTAGCTTTAAATTTTTAGTTTTGATTTTTTTCTAATTTTGTCTTTTTCACATTCGAATTTTTTTTACAAAAATACTGCCTCAGTGTGTTTCAATTCTGCCAGTTTTCAGAATTTTTGCCTACTTTTGAATTTTTGATTTTTCTTTGGTCCAGTGCTATTTCTGTGGTGTTCTGAGCTTTATATGTCTTGTAGGACTTGCAAAGAACTTGGTGAAAATTATATTGAATTTAGAGATCAATACTTAGAGTTCTTAGCATCTTCTTCTCTTCCAAACACCATAGTTGATAATTCTGTGATTTTGGACAGTATGGCTGATAGATTGCATGGTAATGAACATGAAATACCTGCTAGGAGGAGTATTAGAGAGATGGTAGCACCCACTGATACATTTAGACCTAGTGGTTTGTTTTTGAATTTACAAGAACAAAATGAGTATAAAATCAAATCTTCATTGATTAATGCTTTGCCAAAATTCCATGGCCTTGCAGGTGAGGATCCTAATAGGCATCTTCAAATACTTGAGAGGGTTTGTTCAACCATGAAGCCTCCCACAGCAAACTTGGAGAATTTGATGCTCAAGGTCTTCTATTTTACTCTTGAGGACAAAGCAATCACATGGTTCAATACTCTTGCCACAAGGACCATCAATTCTTGGGTGGAGATGCGAAATTGCTTCCTTGAAAAATATTTTCCAGCAACCAAGTATTCTCAACTAAGGAAGCAAATCATGGGGATTCAACAACACCCTCAAGAATCTCTTTATGAGTATTGGATGAGGTTTCTTGAGTTGCTTGCAAAGTGTCCATACCTAAATGTGGGCAAGGAGTTCCTCATTGATTATTTCCATGTGGGGTTGCAAATTCATGATAGAGAGACCATAGATGCTGCTACAAATGGCTCTCTATTAGATCTTCCACCGGATGATGCATGGACCTTGTTGGAAAAGCTTGCAAATAATAACTAACAATATAGCTCAAGAGATGCAAGGGGTGTTCACCAAGTGGGCCAATCTTCTATTGCTAATTCCCAATTGGAGGATATCTACTCTCAATTGGATTTTCTCAAGATGTCTATCTCCAATCCTCCACAAGCTCAGATTGCTTCTATGTCCAATGCTCTAATGGCTCCTATTTGTGGTATATGCAATTCAACAATGCATATCACCTCTAATTGCATGCATGCTCAAGATGTTGGGGCTGTGTATCAACAACAAAGGCCCTACAATTATCAACATAATCAAGGGGCAAGGAACAATTTTGAGGCTAACTATGGGAGCACATATAACCCAAGTTGGAGGCAGCACCCTAACTTCAGCTACAAGGGTAATCAAGAGGTTGTGCAAGCCAAGAATTCTCAAGTGATCCCTATTCAAGATGGTGGAGGTGATAAACAAATGTATTCCTACCTTGAGAGGATGGGTGATGCTATGTTTTCTATGGGCCAAAAGTTTGATTCTCATGTGTCTAGGGCAGAATCGAAAATGGACATGATGCTTAAGAGGCTAGACAATCTTGAATCAAAGCAACAAAGCACTGATTTGGTGGTGCAACAATTTGAGAATTCAAATAGCATTAGCCAAGCTCAAGGAAGTGGAAAGCTCCTGTCATCAATCCAAAGAGCCTTAGTGCAATTGAGTTGAGGAGTGGAAGAGTTCTTGAAGCTATTCCAAATGCCTCAAACCATAGTGGCAGCAAGCCTAATGAGGTTATTTCAAGGAATTCTCAAATTTGTGAAGGAAGATCACTTTTTCTTGCTGATCCACGTGATTCCACTTGCTGTGACAGCAAGCTAAATGTGCATCCAAGTGCCTCACATAGCCTCAAGAACACGCCTCCTACTTCTCTAAGTCCTCAAGTGATTGATGATGAGGATGACTCTATTGAAGAGATTGTAGTTGAGGATGCAAATGGGGCAAGATCAGCCCTGAATGCTCAAGAAAAAGAGGTGAAATTGAGCTCAAATCAAGGCCAAGACAGTGCTGGAACAGCCACGGTTCATCCATCTTCTAAGGAACATGAGAATGATTCAAGCAAGCCCAAGGAGAAAGAGGTGTTGGGAAGAAGAGAGCCTCCAAAAGAATATCAAATTAGGGACCCTATTCCAAGGGATATGCCATTCCTAAGGCCTTGACTAGATTTGCTAAGAAAGGGCAAAAAGAAGATAGGCATGATGTGTTTGATATGTTGAAGAAGGTGGAAGTGAACATACCACTTCTTGAGATGATAAAAAGCATGCCTAAGTGTGCAAAGTTTTTGAAGGAGTTGTGCACTAATAAAAGGGGATTCAAACCATTGGCTACAGTTCAAATGAGTCCTAATATTAGTGCTCTCTTCAAGCCACAACTCCCTCTAAAGTGTAGAGATCCAGGGGCATGTACCATTCCTTGTCAAATAGGGAATGTGTTTGTTCAAGAAGCCTTGATTGACCTAGAGGCAGCCATCAATGTGATGCCCACTCACATTTATTCTTCACTTAATCTTGGTGGTCTTCAAGATTGTAGTGTCATCTTGCAACTAGCCGACCGGAGCACTAGGAAGCCTAAGGGATTCTTGGAAGACATATTAGTGAAGGTTAAGGACTTGGTTTTTCCAGCAGATTTTTATGTGTTGGATATGCAAGAAGGAGGCCAAGGCACACTCATTCTTGGGAGACCTTTTATGATGACATCAAGTACTATATTGAACATGAAGGAAGGTAAACTTACCATGGAGTTTTTGGACAGCAAGATTGAATTTAACATATTTGATAGCTTGAAAAACTCTATGTTGATTATAGCCTTCATTTTGTGGATTGCATTGATGATACACTTGATGGAATCATTAATGAGGTTTCTATGCCTCCTAGCTTGGATGATGTTGCATCTTTGCCTAGTTTCACTTGTTCATGCTCTCATGACTCTATTTGTGTGAATTGCAATAATATAGTGTTAATTTTGTCTAATTTGAAAAATCAAGATGAATTGCATTCACTTGAGCATGAGCATTTGAATGGCAGCACACTTGACATGCCTCACTCATCTACTTGCACTCCATTTGAAACACTTGTGTTGTCTAGTTCTTCGCATGACCAAACATATGCTTCCTTGAGTGATTTGCTTGCATTAGATGAGTTTGATGATTTGAGTATCAATTCTGGAAATTCTGTTGATTTAGTGATTGAATCAAGTGATGAGAGTGAAAATGCATCTAATGATGGCCCTAGTTCATCTTCCACATGTCATATTTCATCACATCATTTGATTTCTTCTAGTGAATTTAATTCTGGAATTTTTAACAGCTTTAATCCTTTTGTGCCTAATCATTCTCCAAGGTTGGAGGAGTGTTGTACTTGTGATGTTTCAGGTTTAGGGACACTTGAAAAGCATGGACAAAGTGATTTTGGGGCTGTTAATGATCCAAGGGGCGTGCAAATTGGTGCTGAAAGTCCAGAATCAGATCTGACCAAAATGGGAATTAATTTTAGAGCAAGCCAACCAGATCTGGGCGTGAGGCACAAAGTTGGAACAAAGCAAGTCAATTTGGACGAAATTTTGCATATAGCAGCTGTTGGAAGCTTGTACATGCCACTTAAAGAGGAAGACATGGATCTAGCAAGACAAATTCAAGTGCAAAAGATTCCTCCAAGCATCATTGAGCCACCCAATCTGGAGTTGAAGCCACTTCCTTCACATCTTAAGTATTCTTACTTAAAAAATGGTAATCAACTTCCTATTATTGTTTCTTCTTCACTAGCCCCTATGGAAGAGTCTTTGTTGTGTGATGTAGTGAGGAAGAACATTGAAGCCATTGGGTGGACACTTGGAGACATTCCTGGAATTAGCCCTCAAACTTGCACACATAGGATCATGTTGGAGGAAAATGCGAAGGCAATAAGGTAGCCACAAAGGAGGTTGAGTCCTCTCATACTTGATGTGGTAAAGAAGGAGGTCACCAAACTCTTGAGTGCAGGTATAATCTACCCTATTAGTGATAGTGAATGGGTGTCTCCGGTGCAAGTTGTGCCCAAGAAGAGTGGAATTACTGTGGTAAAGAATGAACATGATGAATTGATTCCTACTAGGGTACAAAATAGTTGGAGGGTATGCATTGATTATAGGAGGTTGAATGAGGCAACCAAGAAAGACCATTTCCCTCTCCCATTTATTGATCAAATGTTAGAAAGATTAGGGGGGAAATCTCATTATTGCTTCCTTGATGGATATAGTGGTTATTTTCAGATTTGCATTGATCCGGTTGATCAACACAAAACCACTTTCACTTGCCCATTTGGTACCTTTGCATATAGAAGAATGCCTTTTGGATTGTGTAATGCTCCAGGGACTTTCCAAAGATGCATGTTTGGTATTTTTAGTGATTTTATTGAAAATTGCATGGAAGTGTTCATGGATGATTTCATAATTCATGGGGATTCTTATTCTTCTTACTTGAGAAATCTTGATAAAGTCCTTGCTAGATGTGTGGAGAAGAACTTGGTTTTGAACTTTGAGAAGTGCCATTTTATGGTTGAGGAAGGGATTGTCTTGGGCCACTTGGTTTCAAGCTGTGGCATTGAGGTGGATAGGGCCAAAAAAATCTTTGCCCTATCCAACTAATGTCAAGGACTTGAGATCTTTCCTTGGCCATGTGGGTTTTTATCGAATATTTATTAAAGATTTTTCAAAGATTGCACATCCCTTGTCTCAATTACTTCAAAAAGATGTCAAATTTGAGTTCTCTCCAAGTTGTAAAGATGCATTTGATGCTTTGAAGGCTAAGCTTGTTTCCCCTCCTATTTTGAGGAGTCCTAATTGGTTGATTCCATTTGAGATTTCATGTGATGCCTCTAATTTTGCTCTTGGGGCTATGTTGGGACAAAGGGAAAACAAGCTACCTTATGTTATTGCATATGCATCTAGGACTTTAGACAAAGCACAATGCAATTACACTACAACCGAGAAAGAATTATATGCATTAGTGTTTGCTCTTGACAAGTTTAGATCTTACTTGTTGCATTCCAAGGTTGTTTGTTTTACAGATCATGCGGCCTTGAAGTACCTTTTAAAGAAGAAGGACACCAAGCCACGTTTGCTTAGATGGATGCTTCTACTTCAAGAGTTCAATTTGGAGATCATTGATAGGAGTGGAGCAACAAATCATGTGGCGGATCACTTGAGTCGATTGCCTTATAACTCCATTATGGTGAATTCCTCTTTTGATTTCCCTTGTGATGAGTTTAGGGATGAGTCATTATGTGCTATTTCTTCCCATGATGTTGTTTGGTATTCTGATTTGGTCAATTTGTTGGTGCATAATGTGTTTCCAAATGGGATTACTAGACATGCTAGGGAGAAGCTTGCTAGGGAAAGTAGATACTATGTTTGGGATTCACCTACTCTTTGGAGATTGTGTAGTGATGGTGTCATTAGGAGATGTGTTCCTGATGTTGAGATTGATGATGTGTTGAGGATGTGTCATATTTATGCATGTGGTGGTCATTTTGGGGTTAGGAGGACTGGGCAGAAGGTCTTAGATTGTGGTTTATATTGGCCATCTCTTTTTAAAGATGCACATCAATTTTGCAAAGCATGTCATGCATGTCAACATTTTGGGAGTTTGGGAAAGAGACATGAAATGCCACAGGTGCCCATTATATTTTGTGAGATCTTTGATGTTTGGGGTATGGATTTCATGGGTCCTTTTCCCTCTTCCAATGGTTGTGAATATATATTGCTCTGTGTTGATTTTGTTTCTAGGTGGGTTGAGGCTATCCCCACTAGAACTAATGATGCCAAAGTTGTGGCGAAGTTTCTTTTGTCTCATGTGTTTTATAGGTTTGGCATCCCAAGAGCAATCATCACAGACCAAGGGACACACTTTTGCAACAAGACTATCTCCTCTTTGCTTCAAAAATATGGTGTTCTACACAAGGTGGCAACCCCATATCATCCTCAAACAAATGGGTTGGCTGAGTGTTCGAACAAGGAGATCAAGTCTATCCTCCAAAAGATAGTGAGACCGAATAGGAAGGATTGGAGCTCAAGACTTGAGGAGGCTCTTTGGGCATATCGGACCGCCTTCAAGACACCCATTGGGATGTCTCCATTTAGGTCATGTCACCTCCCGGTGGAGATTGAGCACAAAGCCTATTGGGCTGTGAAGGCTTGTGCATTTGGTGAGGAGGGTGTAGCTGCCTCTAGGAAGCTCCAACTTCAAGAATTGGAGGAGTTGAGATTGGAAGCATATGAGAGCTCTAAATTGTACAAGGAAAGAGCAAAATTCATTCATGATAAATGTATTTTGAGGAAGCAATTTCAAGTGGGAGATAAAGTGCTTAAGTTCAAGACAAGGCTCAAGCTCATTGGTGGCAAACTTCAATCCAAATGGGAGAGTCCTTACATTGTGGAGGAAATTTTTGACTATGGCACTCTCACCCTCAAAGATCCTTAAAGTGGCTTAACATTCAAGGCAAATGGCCACTTGTGCAAGAAATTTCATGAGGGTGAATCTTCCACATTGCTTGCTGAAATGAGATTCAAAGATCCTCCATGAGTCTTCAAAGGTTTTATCTCTCCTTCTTATTTCTTTTTGATTGATTTGATTGATTCACAAAGCACACAAGTGGAGCACTAATTGGGATATGCTTGCTGTCACATATGCACACATGTGGTACACCATTCTTTGCTTGTGTTTGTGTTTGTGAATGTCATTTTGAGTTCAAGTGTGGGGGGAGATGCAACCTGATTCATTAGGTTTAGTAAAACAAAAACAAAAAAAAAACGAAATTCCTTTTCCATTGTTATATTAGTTTTTGTTGTTTCTTTGTTTTCCTTTGTTTCCCTTTGCTGTTTAGTGGTGTTTTTGAAAAAAAAATTGACTTTTCCACACTTTTACATGCTGTACAGAAATGATTTAATTCTTCCCATTATGTGTTTTGCATGCATTAGGGACAATGCATTGTTTAAGTGTGGGGGAAAGTGTGTTTTTGAAAAAAAAAAACTTTTGTTTTGTGAGCAATCTTGAGTTTTGAAGATGATCTTAGTTTTTGCATTTGAAGTTTGAACTTTTGAGATGTTGCTTTCTTTAGCTTAAATCTGTTTTGAAGCAATAAACCATTTAGTTGAGTGTAATTGATTAAGAGAGGCAAGAATGAACCATATGGAACGGGCCTTCAACCATTGAGAGTTCTATGTTCCTTGGTTTTGTTAATCCTCTAGAACTTGTTTTCTCTCTTACTTGAGGCTACACTTGTGCATTGGTTGTAGGGAAAGTGATTATGGCCATCATTAAAGTGCCCAAGGCCTTTTAGCTAACCCTTGATTACTTGATTATCCCTTGCTTAGCCAAATAAAGCCTTTCTTTATTTTTGTCATTTTTAAACACTTTCCCTATCTTGGATAGATTGCATGTATTTTCATTTGGTATGTTTCAATGTGCATTGACTATTTTTAATTAAACTAGTAGATAACATCTAGTGGGATCTATTTTACTCATTCACATTGGCCATACCTGCCATTCTTATGATTAAGGAACATTTCTTGAGTTGTACCCAAGTATTGGAAGCTATGCCTTGAGAAACAAAGAGAAAAAAAACAAAATAAAAAAAACAAACAGCAAGAGAAAAAAAAAAAAACAAAGAAAGAAGTGATACAAAAGAAAGAAGAAAAAAGATTGTAGAAAGAAAAAAAATATACCTGAGAAAAAAAGATCTAAAGTGGATCGAAGAAAAGCAAAAGAAAGAGTTTGAATAAGCAAGCTTCCTTGGGTTTGTTATTTGATTCACTTGTTCCTACTTATAGATTCACATCTCATCTCTATTATCTCTATCATTTCATCTCATTCTTGGCCAATTATTCATTCCATCCATGATCCCTATTATGTTATCTATTGGGTTTGGTTTTAAGTAGTCTTGTATATTGAGCATACCTACATTGTGGCCAAGATAAGTTTCTTGAGCCAATCCCTACCTCTTTCACATGCAAATCTAAGTGTACCATTCATTGAGCACATTACATCCTTTGAAAGTCCATATGATTCTTGAGAACCCTTGCATCTTAGTAGTGGAGAGATAGAAGGATTACAAGCCTATGGTAGGATGACTTGCCAAGGAACTTGAGTGATATTTGTACCCTTATACACCGAGTGCTAGGGTGAAACACTAATCCGATGAGGTTTCTCTTTGAGATTACATTCTTGCAAATGGTTTACTTGTGATGTATTAAGGTTTTCTCTAAAGATTGCAACATTGGTTTGGTTCTTGTGATAGTGCATTGACTTTGAAAATAGGATTTACTCTTGAGAGCTTGTATTTTTGTGTTGTTTACTTGTCTAGGTTTTGAGAGAGTTTTGCCCGGAGAGCAAAATCCAAGTGTGGGGGAATTGATCTATCTCATATTTTACATGTTAAAACACTTGGTTTTTGGCATCAAATTGTGCATAATAGGGTTTAATTTCTGGTTTTGAGTTGTCATTTCTAGATTGACTTTATGAACCCTAGCAGTGCTATTTAATGATTGTTTTGACACTTTCATATCCTAAATTGAGATCTTAGGCATTAATTCTCTTATTTTCCTTTTTATTTCTTTTTTGTTTAAATTTATTTAGTCTTGTGTTTTTATTTTCAGATTTTGTGAGGGCAATTTTGGAATCAAAGATCAAAGGCTAGTCCACATGCTTGGAGAAATTCAAGAGATAGCAAATAAATAAAGATGAAGAATTTAGGGGCTGTTGGGCGCAAATTCCAGAATTATTTGAGGGATGATGTAGCACCATTATTCAGATTTAATTGGGGAGAATTAATTAAATAAAAAAGTAAAGGAGCATGGAAAGCATTGAGGGACACATCATCAAGTGAAAAAGGGGCATGGGAGGTGTGACATGATCAGATCTAATTGGATGACATGTGGCAGCTGATTGGGAGCCTAAGGAGGAGTCACATTTCCCACACATGTTCACATGTCCCTTGCCACATTTTCCACCTCATTTTTATTCCCATTTTAGCTTATTTTCGTCCATTTTTCCAGCTCATTTCAGATCTGGACCTTCCTTGTTTTTATCACCATCCACTTTGGTTTTATCACCACTCACATTTTCCACACATACATAAGCTGAATTTTCAGATGAGAACCTCATAATTCAGATCCCACTCTCTCACTTCAGCCATATTTCTCTCTCTTCTTCTTCATTCATTTTCGTCCAGCATTGTTCATCCGTTTTTCAGATTTCATTTCTTCATCTTACATCATATCAACACTTGGTCCAGATCATCATTCCTTCTCTATTCAGATTTTTGTCCACTTTCTTCTCCATTCCAGCTTGCATTTTCATCCATCTCTTGTCCAGATTTCCAGATTGCAACTTCTTCATCTTCATTCATCCATGGAAGCTTCTCAAGCTCAAGGTCTGATTCAAGCAAAGAGGAAGAGCATGAGAGGCTGATCATTTAGAGCTCCAAGAAAGATGACTTGACATTATGAGATTTCCAGATTTGTAATTGTTGTTCATTTTCTTGATTTCATGTTCTTGTCTTGATTCTTTAGGATTTCGAATTTTGAACCTGTTTTGGTTGAAGACTTTGTGATTCTAATTCAGATTTGATGAGAATATGAATGTTGAATTTAGATTTTTATGCTATTTTCAGTTCTGGAATTTATGATTTACCTTGATGTTCTAGGGTTATTTCATAAGTTCTTGCTAATTTTGTTCAAGTTGTTGTGTAGACTTGAGTTAGATCCATATTGGTTATATGAATTTGACTTAAGCTGTTTTTCTTCCACTAGTTTTGGTTGAAACTTGTGTAGAACAAGGCTGAATATAGTGTTAATTTCTAATTTCACTTGATCTAGATTCATTAGTGTCCATTGAGTCTAATGGTGCACCACACTTAGAGGTTTCTAAGTGTCTCATTTTAGGTTAATCAAGAAGGTTTATGATGTTATAATTCTGGAAATCAATGATTAATGTTAGGAAATCTGACTTGGGCTCACCATAATCATCATTCATTTCATTCCAACTAAAACAGAATTTTACAAACATTTATTGTTGCATTATAGAGTTAGTTTAGTCACTTGAAAATTCAAATTAATTTGTAAGCATTTAAACAATGATTTGTATGCTTTGCTCTCTAGGGAAATGACCTAGAATACTCACTTCTACATTCTAGTAAAATTTGATAACCCAAGGTGACTAAAGGGTTCATCAGGGGGTCATGGTCCTACTCTGTATAAGGCTAAGAAATCCGATGATCTAGAGCATAGAGTTTAACTTCACCATGACGGACCCAGGAGATCACCCATATGTGAAGAGGATTACCTAGTCTAAGCAATGGTATGGTGGGCTCTGTTCCATGTGACTGAAAGTCCTAGTCTGAGCTTAGAGATTACTCTGCTAAGTGGAACCAGGAATGCATAGTATGAGCATAACGAGATTGATGAGAAAGAATTCCTATATATGCATATGATATTGCTTTTAGTAATACACATGCTACTTTATCACTTGTTTATGATTTTGCTTACTAAATGGTAATTGGGGTTGCCTCCGAGTTACTTGCACGTATATCTCACTTCATTATTTTTGAACACAAGTGAAGAGAACGCGAGAAGGCTGGGAAAGGAAGCGAGGAAAGAATAGCTTTAGTTGGTAGTGGTATGACTACCATATGCATAAATGAATATATAAAGTTATGTATAGAGTTTGAGTTGCCAACTAAGATACATAAGTAACTGTGTATATGAATTGTGTTGTAAATCTTGCTTATATATGTATATGATGTGCATTTCGCTAAGGTGCCTTAATGAAGGGTATGTGGGTAAGCCTAGATGTTATTTAAAATTGGACTGTCAGATCGAGTCTAAATTTATTCTATTAGCTAATATGTGTTGTAAGCTTCATACAGGCACTTGAATTATTCTAATTGAACTTCGGATGTGGAAATGGTGTGCGATAGAAGTTCATCTTCTGGTAGAAGTCCATATGGTACATGGCGCGGTGCATGGCCTTTTTTCAGGGTTAAGATGTTGTGTATTTTTGCGTCTTAAGTTGTGTATTGTGCTTCTATTAGTCCTCTTATATGAATATATGTTTTAAGAAGTCAGGATCCCATGATTTGAAAATAAATAAAGAGTTATTACTTTGATATCGATTTGTATTTGTATTTTTGATTGTGTGATTAGAAATGGTAAAGTCCGGATTGAGTTGACACTTTACAATGTCTTTTGTCATTTTTCTATCCATTACTTCTTATCTCTCCATTGTCACATCATTATATCCATTAGATCTATTGTCTTCAAGGAGTTAGGGGCCATTAAAAGAAAAAGAACAACAAAGAAAGATTTGGAAAAAAAAAATATATATATATATATATATGAAAGCAATAAAGTTGCTAGAAAAATAAACAAAAGAAGAATAAAAGAAAGTGAAAAACAAAAGAAAAGAATAAAGAGTTTTCTAACTCATCCATTCCATTTATTTCATTCATTTCTTATCATTTCTCTTCATCCACATTATGTTAAAGTGTCCACTCAATTGAATTAGGTTATGCTTTGCATGTTAGGGGATGTATCTTGACCATATCATTACTTTGATACTAATCCTATGTTTTCCACATGCATTCCTTAAACATCCTTTCATTACCCACATTACAACCTAATAAAGTCTACTTGATTCTTTATTGCAAGTGCTATTTTAGTGGTGGAGGTGTAAAAGGGTTACAAACTTATGGAAAATGACAACAGACATCTATAAATAGAAACCATACATCGGATCAAATTTGGAGATACTCTAACCTCTTCTTACATGATTGGAAATACCCAATCAGGAATGGTAGATTATTGCTTAGTCCCCTTAGCTCTATCCTCTGGGCACTGTCTAGCCAAATGTCCTAACTTGCCTCATTTGAAATAAGCCCAACACTTTCCCACATGAGATCAGCCACAACTTGTACACTGGGGCGACCTTCTTATGCTTAATGTCAGCGTTGGTACATTAGACACTTGCCCCAAAGACTATAGAGGCTCGATTCTCACACCTCCATTCCTCTAAATTGAACTGAATGAGACTGGGATCCTCTAATGAAACCCTTTCTTGCAGACGATTCAGAGCTACTAGAACTATACCTAGGCTTCTTTGCAACTCCTCTTGTCAGACCTAATAGGGATGAGAATCTCCCTAAACTATCCCGTTAATAGGTAATATTTGTTACACAATTTTCTTAGACATTTAGGACCATATTTCATGATAGGAAAGCCTAGAATGTGCATTCTTGGTGTTTAATTAAGGTTTTGAGCCTTAGTGAGAAAGTATGCATATTAAGGGTATTTTAGTCATTTTGCACTTTGTTTGAAATTCAAGGGAAAAATTAAAAATTTTATATGTGCATTAGTTATAGGTCCATTAGGGTTGAAATATTTGTTCTTAAAAGTCACATTTGGACTTAGAGTTAAAAAATTAACATTTTAGGTTGACTTGTCAATTTTGATAAATTTGACCTAATTTGTATGCATGCATGCCACCTTATATTTTTCATGTGCGTCTGTAAAATTTTGGAGGAATTTTGAAAACATATGTAAAAAGATGTTAGGGTTTGAATATTTTCATGATTATCACATGTGCAAAATAACTTAGTCAAATTTCATGTTATTATCTTATGTGACACTTTGTATGGAAGAAGTAGTAGTTCAAGACTTGATTTGGCAAATGAGGGAGCTATTGAGCACATGATTTCAGACCTGAATGGGCTTCAAGATGGTATAATTCTTAAAGGCTAGTGAGGCACACAAGAGGTTTCCATGCACTTGAACACAAAGGATCAAGTTGACTTGTCAAAGTACAAGATAATTGCAATGTGTTTGAGAAGCTTTGAAGACAATTCTAGATCTGATTTGATGTTACCTCCTCTCATATATTCACAATATATAAGAGAAGACTACGGTGTTACCACTACCTTTTATCATTCACAATAATCAAATTTCATTTTCAAAAGCTTCGATCGAAGACTTGTTTTATAAAATCAATTAAATCAAAATATAATCAGAGGAAACACAACAAAAATAAATCATACACCCCTCAAATACATAGTGGACATAACCTACTAGAATTTCTATCTCAATTTCATGTAATTCAGTCCACAAATAAACTGAAGTTTTAGTTCGCCCGCCACGGCGGACGGTCAGTACGCCGTGGCATGTGGCATAGAGCCACACGCTCGCCCTGTCTGTGCTGTGTGTAGCAACATGTGTCTCCATGCGCCGCAGCGCGCCTGTCCAGATTTTTACTATTATTTTGACAAAAAAATGACGAACTTTCGGCATGCACAATTTTCGCATATGGCATCGAATTGGAGTGATTCAAGCGCCCACACGAAGCTTAGCTTGTATACTAACTAATGAGATAGGTTTGGACACAATCTAATAGTTTAATCAAAATTTAGACACCTAAGTGCAAAAAGTCATTTTTTAAAAAATTTACACACCCAAGCTCTCAAATCGATCCCTTAGTCTCATTAGATCAAATTGGGCCTTGAACCAAGTCTAAAAGGATCTAATACACCTGATTAACCACAATTAATCACAATCATAGACATATATCAAAATTTGACCCTTCTACGGTTAATTTTCACAATTCACTAACTTAACATACTATGCCATTTCTTGGCATAACTTAGCCCATCGGGCTATTTCTCAACTCATATATATGCAATCATATTCATAATACAATCTTAACCCCCAAATTACTTATTTCATTATAATTTATCCCTTGACTTAAGATTCACTAATATAAACAACTATTTCACACATATACTTCAAGTCATAGCCCTTTTTTCTTTCAAACAACACATATATACAATCATTCGGGCTAGACTTCACAAAAGCTTAATTCAATACATGCATGCATCCTTATGGCAACTTATATATACTATTATATACAATCTTTCAATTCAGTTCATTACAAAACCTCGGAGTACACGGCTTCACAACTCAAGCTGGTCCTGACTCTCTTCCCTTAACTTAATCACTTCCCAATCCTGTGAACATATAACCACGGGGGTGAGATAAAAATCTTCTTAGTAATAGAATAACTCATTCTTATTGACTTTCACATGCAACAATATGAAAGTAAACATAGTATACCATTAATACCTCATAAAGTAGTATTTACATCACATATCACATTTCATTTTCAACTTTTCATCAATCCTAAAAGACTCCGTGTTATCTCAAGATATTTCAACATATCACATAAAATACTAGCATGATCTCTACTAACCAAACCTCTAAATTACTCTGACATGAAACTATAGCCTCATCTTAAATCAATGTACACTTTTATTAGTCTTGAGCTCACCTGTAGTGGTAGAATCACCCGGTCAAAGATATTCTAACGCAAAATACGAACTATAGCTTCCCTTAATACACACAATGGGACATCATTGACTCTAACACCGTATCCTAAAGATACTAGGAGTCTCTCATCTCTAACACTATACCTTAATAGGCACTAAGGAGATCTTCTCCAACACTACACCTTTCAAGGCACTAAGGACAATTGTTTCTAATATCGCACCCGAACATGGTACTAAGGAAACCTCGGCATATGGTCTTTATCATCTCCTACACTCAGGTAAACTCCCACCTCTATGATCATGCTTTCTCGAACCACTTAAGGTTCCTATTTATCATATCGCATTTTCTTGCACATTAGATACAAATAATACTTTTCATCTCAAAACACACATTTCAATGCTCATTTCAACTAAAAGTCTTTTCACACATAACAATCACTCAATGCTATAAAATATGCTTAGTTTGAAATCATTTCATGCACTACATAGCATACTAACATACAGTTACAATGAACAGTCAAATAAAGGAAGTTATTCAATTACCTTAACCCTTATATTAGTAGAAAAGTTTTCCGTGGATTTCAACTATCACTCAAGCTTTTCTTGAGCTTCCTTTCTCTATTCACGAGTCCAATACACCAATCTAAACACATTTGGCACGTTTTAGTCATTTAGTCCATTTTGACCAAAAACTCATTTTTACCACTTAGGGCTATATTTATTCATAAACTCTTATCCATTTATCCATTTTAAGTTCATGACTATCAAATTATTACTTTACATCACCTCAACTAGTCTTATTTCACTTAGGATAGATTTTTACCCTAACTTTCTCTCTCTAAAGGCTAAAATTGAGCCTGCAGGTTTAAAGTTCTACTGTTTAGTTCTAAACTAGTCACAAAGCTCTAATTTAACTTCTAATAACCTTTTTATTACTATTGGAAAAGAATTAAACCCCTCAAATTCCACCAATTTTATTTCCTTATAACTCATTTTTAGAGAAATTTGTGTAGAATGGAAAGTAAAAGTTATACGTAGCTTACCTAGCAGGTTACCGATCTGAATCACCTTCCACTGCTCTAAAATGACTTAACCTAGATCCTCAGCCCTTCTCCTCTCTCTGTCTCGTGTGTTTCTCTATTTTTTGCTTTTGAAAATCACCTCATTTCACGACTTAAGAAGTGAAATTCTGGTCCATGTGCTGCGGCGCACAAAGCAGAAGCCGCAGCACATGGCATAGTGAGACTTATTCTCACCACACACACTTACTTCGACCAAAAACACACTCCTATCACCCCTATTTGTTCATACAACACATAAACAAGTCAAAATACTAATTAATCATCCGAATCTCTAATCCCACTTAATTTCTACTTCACCCTTAATTAATCTCTAAACTTAGGATTAAGAAATTTAGGATGTTATATGAGATTAGAAGAGCAACATTGGAATTATCACCCAAGTTGACTTGCAACCTAGAGTACCCTTAACCTCATTTGACTAAATGACTTGTTTTAAGTTTTATGGCAACTTGTTTAGTAGGTAGCCCAAAACACATTTTCTCCAAAAAAAAAACATTTTAGAGAGCTTAGGATCAGATTTTTAGATCATTGACACTCATTTTCAGATTTCATCTTCATATGTAGTCATTTTCTCTTAATTCTCTCTCTACACCTCGATTCTTTCTCCTTCATATCTCTTAATTTAACCATTCAAATTTCACAAAACCATCACCATTCTCTTCCTTTCTTCTTCCTCTACAAAACCTAATAGCTTTCATAAGGATCAATCCTTGTTTGCTTGGGGCAAAATTCATGGGAGATTCAGCCATGATTTTGGAGCTTTAACTTAAAGATTGCTTGAAGATGCAAGGCAAGATTCTTGAAGGAGTTACTATGTGGAGGAGGAAACCTTGAGTTTGTATTATTTTCTAGCTAGTTTGAATTTCTTCTCTCTACTTTTCTCTCTTTGGCATTATAAATTTGTATGACTCTTTAAACTTGTAATCTCAAATGATGATTCATATGATTGAGAGAAACTTGTTGTAACTTGAATTTGATTATGTTTAGTGCATGAATTTCGGCCTTATCTAGCTTGTTCATAATCTTGGCTTGCTTGGTGAGATTAACATGTTTTCTTACTTGTCATAATCTTGCCAACTTGAATGCATATGAATATCTTCATGTATCATAATTTGAGCATGTTAATTCCATTAATGTGTGCTTGATCTAATTGACTTATATTTGTAATACTTTAGTTAGGCTTAATGTTAGCTTTGCTTTGGCTCACTTTAGGACCATAATCTTAGATTGGGGTTGGTCAAGGTATTAGCTAAGTCTTGGTTAATATAACTAAGTCACTAAAACTAAAGAGAAGAGAGAAGAATACCAAACTAGCTAAGTTGTAATCAAACAAGGATGGGTGACCAATTTCACATAGGAGTTCCTACTTCTAATAGGTTTTCACACACCTATTTCATCACCTTAGAACTAGGTTTATTACCTCATTTAGTTTTAAACCCAAATCTATCCAAATAATCTCTTAACTTGTAGCACACTTCAAACCTAAATTTTCAACTAAGCCTCCTTATAGAGATCGACCTAGGTTCACACTAATACTGCATTAGTGTAGCTTAGTATTATTTTGTTAAAGTAGAGACAATCTTAGTCAAAATTTGGCATCGTTGCCTGGGAGGCAAGGCTAGGATTTATTTGGGGTTGATTTGTGTTTAATTTCTCAATTATGTGATTTTTATATTTTTTTGTGAATTTTTGTGATTTTTATTGATTTTGTTATGTTTGAGTTACTAAGGGTGCAACTCTGTGAAAACTGTTTTCCTAGATTTCTTGGATGAATGTTGAAAATTCACTAGGAATGGCATTGTTTGAGAAAAAATCTAAAAATTTGTACATGAAAAGATTTGTATCTCAGCTTTTGAACAAATTTAGTTTGGTGTCATTTGGATTTCTATACTGCTCTGGCTGAATTTTTGAATTACATAAGGTCAAATATACTTTTCTAGAGAAATCCAATACTCTGTATCAAATTTATGTGCCCATAACGTTTTTTGTACATACCCAAATTTTTCCATCCAAAGCTCATATTGCTCCTAGCTTCATTGTTTGTTTTTGGGGTTTTTGTGATTTAGCCATTAACCTATTTGAAACAAGTGACAAAGCTCCTAGGGTTAATTTGGAAGAATTTCTATTTCCAAATTGTTGTTGACTGAAATTGCAAGAAAAATTGAGAAGTATTGGTTCATTGAAAAATTCTTAAATTTTTATATATTGTTGTTTTGCATCTTTCCTGATTACAATTTAATTTTTAAGTCATTTTATCATGGGAATTACTCTATAGAAATTGCACAAGTAGACTGGGCAGAAAGCAAAATTCTAGAACATGCACAATACCTTCAATTGAGCATTTCTAACTCTTTCTCCTTATTCATTTTGTGTTATTTTTATTGTGTGGTTATTTGATTGTTGTTAACTTTTTGAGAAAAAATTTTTTTTGTGTGTTTTGAGCTATCCCTTTTTCCTTTTTTGCATCCTAGTTTGCTTAAACTTGCATCATTACTTGTGGATATAAGTTTCATTATATTTGATGGCTTGGTTTCATCATCATGATTCATTCCATCCTTCATTTGATATTCATTCCCATCCATTTATAACACCTAACATTGATCATACATCTGATAGAACACATTTGTTACCCACTTTTATTTGTCAATTAGCACCCTTTTATTAATGATTTATCACCTTCAAGTGCACACATTACATTAGATTTGGAATCTTACTTAAGTTTTTAGGTTTAGTGCACTAGGGACATTTTGGTACAAAAAATAAAATTTTGAGAAAATGTATAAAAAAAATTTACAAAGTTCATTTTATATCTGGTTGATGAGTGGTAAAATTATATTTTTAAAATTTATTTTATTTTGAGAGTAATTAAATAAAAAATCAATACTTTCGAAAATATTTTAGTTTGACCTAGTTTTCAATTTGCTTTTGTGTGAAAATTCTTATATAATTTTGTGCAACCTAAAACTTAGTTAAATTTAATAAATTCTACCTTATAATTATGAATTTAATTCCAAATATTAATTAGATTTTATTATATCACATGCTATTTAATTGAATTATGTGATTTATGTGACACAGGTGGCACATGACTTGTGCATCAATTAGGCAATTGAGGTCAACACTTCTCGAGGTCAATGGATGATCATTTGCATGTGAATTATAATTATTTTAAAGGATTAAATTAGTTTAAATGATGTGGATGACACATAAAAAATTAGACACACATTGAAATCATCTACAAATCAATAGGAGGGTGCCACCTTACAAGTGTGACAAGGCTCCCATTTTCTTTTTATTTTATTTTTCCTTTTTTTTAATTGAGTATTCAGCTGAAGGAAAACACTAGGAGCATGCCATTTTGAGTCCTAGATGAGATTCATTTACCCATTCACTCATTTTTCACATTTTCTCTCTCTTGTTCATCTTGTTCTTCATTTTTCTCTTCCTTCTCTCTACACATACAGCCACGTCCAGCCATCTTTTCTTCCACTTTTCACCATTGAATCCACTAAATTCTTCCACCATTCTCTTCTCCTCTCATGGCCAAACCTACCCTTGCAACTAGAAGGAGATTTGAAGCTTAATTTATCAAGATTCATGGAGAATGTCTCGGCCTCTTGGTGTTCTTGGAGGAGCAAGGAGTTCTTGATGTTTTCTAGTTAGATTCTCCATGGAATCCTAGGAAGAGGAGTTTTGAAGTCTTCACTTGTCTAAGCTCAACTATTTTTTCATCTTGTTTCAATTTTATTAGAATACTATGACTATTGTTGATTGTAGTTCAATTTGACTTTAGTTTCATAGTTGTTTGTAATTTGTAATGTTGAAACAAGATTGTTTAGTTGAATTTCATGATTTGTTGCTGCTGGAATTTTTGACCTCCTGATCTACTTCATACTTTACATGTTATACACTTAGTTTTTGGCATCAAATAGTGCATATTAGGATTTATTTTCTAGTTTTTAGCTATGTTTCACACATTAACTATATAGACCCTAATAATGCTATTTGGTGGATGGTTTGGAACTTTAAGATGCTTGATTGGATTTTTGGGCTTAAATTCTCATTTTCTTCCTTTTTAATTGTCTTTTTAGAATTTATTTAGTCTTGTGTTTTATTTTTAGATTTGTGTGAGGGCAATTTTGTAATCAAGGAGCAAAGACTTGGTCAACAATTTTGGAGAAGTCAAGAGCACATGTAATCTGATCCATGGAATTCATAGGATGACCTCATCATTGGAAAAAAAAAAAGGAAATGCATGTTGTGCATGAAGTGGAAGCTAAACATTAAGATGACATCATGATGAGGCAAGCCAGGAGCATAATAGGTGTGAATTCACATCTGGATTCATGAGAAGTTCACGTGGCAGCTGAAGCAATATTCAAATGAAGTCACATGGTCCATGCTTAGTCACATTGTTCATGCTCTCATCTCCAGCTCATTTTGACGCCTCATTCCCTCTAATTTCCTGAATTAATTTTCAATTTTAATTCATTATTTCTAGCTGGAATAACTGATTCAGTTTTTGGCCTTGGAATCATCACCATTGGATTAGAATTAGTTACTCATACTTAAGTGAAATTTTCAAATGGAGACCTCATTCTACACATTCATCCTCTCTCTCTCTCTCTAGGTCTGAATTCTCTCATCTCCAGCCTCCACAATTCACACCATTCCTAAAGTATTGGGAGTTCCCGATCTGGTTCTCCTCCATTTCCAGCTCTAAGTTCGTTTTTCCAGCATCAATTCCTCATCCAATTTTGTTTTTCTTCCATCCTTAATCCAGATTGTTCATCAAGTGTTCATTATCAATTCCATCATTCCAGATTTGTTCCTTCTTTCTTTCATCATTTTTTTCTTCAATTTTCGTTCATGTTCTTCCTCTGTCCAGACTTGTTTCTTATCTCTCCTCTTTGATTCTTCCACCTTGTGTCATTCTCTTCCTCATTCTTCATCAATTTCGTTCCTCATCTTTCTAATTCCAGCATTAATTTCGTCCATATTCAGTCACATATTTTCCAAATTCAAGATGTCGTCTCAAGTTCAAAGTTTGATTGGTTTGAAGATAAAGAACATGAGAGGCTGATTTTCCATTGAGCTTCAATGAAGATGAACTTGTGATTTGAGTATTTCAGAATTGCCTTCCTTATTTGTAATTTCAATTCTGCAATTTCTTCTATTTTCTTTCAAAATTATTGTTAGATTGAAGTTGTTGATGTTGGATTGATATTTGATTTTGTATTTCAGTTCTGGAATGTATGATTTCAATTGAGTGTTCTTGAATGTGTTCATATGTTCTTGATGTTCTTGTTCATATTTCTCCATATTTCAAGCTAGATCCATATGTGTTTATATGAATTTGGTTTGAGAAGTTTTTCTACCATTTAATTTGGTCTGAATTGAATGGCTATGAACAAGGTTGATTTACATTGTCAATTTCACGCCACTTGGTTTAAATTCATAATGATCATTGGATGCAATGTTTTACAACACTTTAAAGGTTTTAGAGTGTTCTTCATTAAGCTAATTGTCATTACATGTGTGGTTGCAATTCTGAAATTCAAGGATTATCACAAGGGATTCTAACTTGGGCTCATCATCTCATTCATTCACATCAACACATTTAAATCAGAAAATTATAAACATTTAGTTCTTGTATTCTAGACATAGCTATAACATATCTTCATTCTCTTAATTTGTTAGCAATTGAACCATAATTTGTGTGCATTGCTCTCTTGGGAGTTGACCTAGAATGCTCCTGACTGCATTCTAGTTTTCATTGATGGCCTAAAGCGACTTAGGGTTTCATCACCTCCTACTCATGAATTTACATTGTAATATGTGATTTCAATTGAAGAATGTCTTGTATTAGCCTAGCATGTAATTGTGTGGTTACTTGATGAGTTGCTTGAGTTTTTATAGTTTTGAGCTTATGTACAGCTTTGAGCAGTGGCAATTAGAAATGAATTTTAACTAAACATTTGATTAATTTTAGAGCTAAGATAGCACTTAGAGAATTGAATTAGTGAAGCTAGGATGCTTGAGATTTGTCTTAAGAAAATACATTTTTTAGCCAAGGAAGGAGAGTTAAGTGAGCTACCATAATTAATTAAAGGGCTAGGAATCTTCTATTAGCAACACGCTAGGGTTTCTACTTAAATTGGGAAGTCATTTCATTCATAATTAGGTTTAGTTTGCTAGTTTAATTTAGTAGATAATTAGATTAGCAATTAGTTAATCAACTTTAAACTTTAGTTGATTTATTTCACTAGATAACTTTAAATTAGACTTAAAATCATTTCTTGAGAGATGACCTAGGGTTGGCCCTATATTGCATTAGGATTAGCTTTAGTTTAATTTATAAAGGCAAGCAATAATTCCGTATCAAAATTGTGGTGCCGTTGTTGAGGAATGGTTTAGGTTTAATTTAGGGTTGTTTAGTGCTTAATTTACATTGTTAGTGTTTCTAGAAAATTTTTTGAAAAATTTTATAAATTTGTGTTTTGTGTTTTGTTGAGTGTTTTTTTAGTTTTGATTTTTTTTGTTATGTTTTGAAAAAAAAGAAAAAAAATTAGTGTAATTTTCACTGAAAATACTCTATTTCCAATTTCTCTATATGAAATTGAAAAATTAACTGGGAATGAGTTTGAGGGAATTTGAACTTAAAATTTGTTTCATTTGAAATCTGTATATTGTAACTTCATTTTAAAATTTTTTGGTCATTTGGACGTGGGAAGTGTCTTGTGGAAATTTTACAAGCTAACAAGGTTCAAGGAGCCTTTACAGAGGATTCCCAAAACCTTGTTGCAAATTTGAGTTGGCATATCTCCCTCTCTCAGTGTTCAAATTGATTGATTCCAGTCTTTTCTTTTATTGTCTTATCTTTGCTTCTTGTGTTTAGAATCTTTAATGTTGCCATCTTGTGTTTGAAAGTTTGTTAGAATCTCTAAAGGTCTTATGGACAAAATCCTATTTCTCCAGACCTGTGGACCAACTTTTGAAAAATTTTGGGAACAATTGGGAAGGATTTTTTATCTTAAATTTTTATATATTTTTCCTGTATATCTCTTGTGTCTCTCAAAATTTTTAGGATAATTTCTCGTATGGATTGACTGATAAAAAATCCACAAGTCCACTGTCTCAAGAGAGCCTACTGTGCGAATTTCAAAATTGCCAAAGCTTCTTCATTGAGCATTTCTAACTCTCTTTCTATCTTTTTGGTGTTTTTTTTGTTTGTGTTTGATTATTTGATTGTTGTTGAGTCTAATAGAAAAAGGAAAAAAATTCTCTTGATTTTTGTTTACTTGCATTATCACTTATACACTTATATATAGGACATATCATTTGAGCTTCTTTGGTCATTCCATCATTTTGAGCTTGAATTTACATTACTTGTGGATATAAATTTCATTGCATTTTATGGCTTGGTTTCATGATCATGATTCATTCCATCATTCATTTGACATGCATTCTCATCCATGTTCAGCACCTAACATTGATCATACATCCCATTTCTATAATCAATTTCAATAATATAATTTTGATTATCCACCCCCATATTATGATAATTTCCATCCAAGTCATAGTTATGAATTTTCAATGTCATGAGTTTTGAATCTAATCTAAGCACTCATGTTGAGCCTAACCACCCATTGACATTGAGCATCTAAAAAAATTATATGCATAAAGGGGTCAATTTTATTGTGTGCATTGTGAGGCTACCTCCCACTTCTTTTATGATTGTCCTATTGTAAAAGGATATTGTGAACCACATGGAGTAGCCCAAGCCCCACATGAGAGAAATTACAGGTTTCAAGTTGAAAATACACAAAAAGTTACTCACAAAGCTATTGAGAACATAAATACACCTCAAGTCACTCAATGTTCAAAAGAGAAGGAGTCAATCCAACCTTTACTTCAAGAGGTAATTTCTTCTATTCCTATTGAGGTTGATTCTTATTCACATTTGACTGTATCTAATGATGAGCATAATCATTTAAATGATGATGACATAGATGAAGAAATTATAGTTGAATCACCTTGGATGTTTGAGCATGAACTATATTGTGAAAAAGTATACCCTTAGAAGAAAAACACTTTGAGTTCACATGATAATTCTCTTGATTTAAATTCAAATATCATTAAAAGTGTTGACTCTTCACTTAGCTTGAATAAAGAAAATGAAATGGATGTTAATGGTGGTGATGATGTATCTTGTGTGCCTGAAATTCCAATTCCTTCTTGTAATATTGTTGATAGTACACATGCACTTGTTTCTTCTAACCATGATGTGCTTGAGAAAGGTTTTTTACCTTCTTTTATAAGTGAACAAGGCAATGTGGCCAAACTATCTCTTGATTTCAAGGAGGAACTTGCTCAACTTGAAGAGGCTAATGTACAAGGCTTACAAGAAATTGAGGAAAAGTCATAAGAAGAGGAGAATTTAGAGGATTTAAAGCATAAGAAAATTGAAGTCAAAGTAAATGCTCTTGAAAAGCCTAATAGTGAAAGCATTAAAGGAGCTAATGTTGAGGAATTTCCTCCACTCAAGCTTGATGTCCAAGAGGTTTTCGAGCTATTGGAGGAAATTTCTACACTTATGGTATCCTTGGCCAAACACCCTATTGAAATGCTTGAAGAGGCCGTGGCTCCTACTGTGAGGATTTGAACAAGAAATTGAAAATAACTCAAGATGACAAGGAGGTTGGAATTCAAGGAATTGATTTTAGAAAGCCAAATGGTAATGAGAATAATATTGATTTAATGCTTGATGATTTTGATGATGAATTGGCTTTGTTTCATAATACTTGTTATAATTCCCTATTCACTTGTGATTGTTCACATGATTCTCCATGCCCTATTTGTTTATAAATTAATTTATTTGTATTTGAAAAGAGTAGCACTCATTTACTTGATGAAATAATTAATGATGCATGTTTATGTGAAATTAATCATGAGTGCATTTCTTTAAAACCCAATATGCTTGAGGAAGGGTTTTTTTTTGTTGATTTTATAGGTCTAAATGATGATATGGCCAAGAACCCACATGTACTTAGAGGATTTATCATTGCAATGAAACAGAACTTGGCTAATGATGAAGATGATCAACCACATGAAGTTATGGAAGATTCTACGTTATATATCTTGGAGTCATTATCAATTGATCCTGAACCTCCATCGAAGATGCTTGAAAAGAAGATTACAATAAGTACCTTCATGCTACTCCTCAAAGATGAAAATTTTAACTTCAAGAGCTTGTGGAGATTTAAACTAGGTTGTATCTTCTTTACTCTTGCTTTTTACTTTACTTTGCTTTATACTTTCATTTATTGATTGAGTAAATTGCAAGTGTGGGGGAGATAAATCTAGTAGGAAAGGGTAGAATTTCATTCTTTTTGGTTTGTTTGTGTGTTTGAAAAAAAAATTCAGCACCTCACTTTTGTTATGCATTCATTATTGATCTCATCTTGTTTTATCACTAGTCTATACATATATTGAGGACAATGCATGATTTAAGTATAGGGAAGAGAAATAAACATTTTGTTTTGTTTCTTTGGTTGTTTTGTTGGTTGGTTTTGCAAAAAAAAATTGAAAAGTAATTTTTTTTACTTTGTTTTGTTTAAGGTTACTTAATGACCTACCTTTTGAATGGATATTTTTAATGCTTGAGATGTGGTAATTTTTAGGATTGAATAGATGTGAAGTGAACATTATTTTACCTTGAATCAATGGATTAGAGTGGCACATTATCCTTTCATGGAAGAGGCCAAACACTCATGTGTGATTAATTGAAACCACATGTCTTGCACTTATTTGATAGGAGATGAAAGACGGCATTCATAAAAAAGTAGCCAAGAGTTAAATAGCCAATCCATTATTATTCATTATCCTTTGTTAGCCACTTTAAGCTTTTGGTTTGATTCTTAAAAATAACAATTCACCCTATTTTTAATATTCATTGCATGTCCTAGATCAAGTGAGTAGATGCCTATTGTCATTTGTCTATCCATTACTCTTTATCCTTTGTTGTTACACCATTATATCCATTCTTTTCTGTTGTTTTCCAAGAGTTAGGGGCAACTAAAAGAAAAAGAAAAAGCAAAGAAAGATTTGAAAAAAAATATATATAGTCAAAAAGAAAAGTAATAAAGTTACTAGAAAAAGAAACAAAAAGAAGAATAAAAAAAGGAGAAAAAGAAAAGAAAGAAAAGAATAAAAAATTGCCTAGCTCATCAATTTCATTTGTTTTATTAATTCTTGTCATTGCTTTCCATCCTCATTATGTTAAAGTGGCCACTCAATTGAATCAGGTTATGCTTTGCATATTAAAAGGTATATCTTGACCTTAGCATTATCTTGATGCTAATCCTATTTTTCATACATATATTTCTTAAACATCCTTTCATTACCCATATTAAAACCTAATTGTCACACCCAAAAAAATGTGACGCGGACGGCGCGCAAGAGGAGGTCTCGACGTTTACTACAGGAACAGGACGGAACGAGAAGTCACCACCAAGATTTTGAGGTAAATCTCGGGAAACCAATTAATTGAGGATAAGGATGGTCTGCGAAAATAGAGAATAGGTTCGGGAGTCGGTTGAATGTGGGGAAGGTGTTAGGCACCCCACAACACCCATTCGTTAGAATGGTTACCTGAAGTTTGTTGTGCTCTATTAATATGGTTTTGTAATTATTTTAATTATCCCTTTTATATTCATGTGATTGATATAAAAATGATAAGAATTAGGTGAGAAATGTTTATTTATTTATGAGGGAGGATGAACTTGACTCAGAATTTGACTCTGAGGCCTATATACCCTATGATGGGGATCAAGGTCCACGTAATTCGGGCTTAAAAGTTGTTGGTATAAAAATATTTTTTTGAAGAGAAATTAATTATAAATGATTTACCATTTTGCAAATAAATAATTTATGAAATTTTGATATGTGTGTTTTAAATTACAAAAAGTAATTTAATTTTAATTATTTTTTTCAATTTTTGAAATTTTGAAATAAAGAAAGAAAAGAGTTTAAATTATTTTTGTTTTATGTTTTACGATTAGGAATTTTAACTGCTATACCTGTAGAGCCTTATTGGCTCATACGGTAATGCAGTTATTCTATTTATCTATAGAAATTCCAAAATCTTACACGATAAAAGAATTTAACAATTTAATTTATTTATTTTTAAATGCTAGTAATAATTTATTTAAGTATGCATGTACATGTTTTTAAAGAATTTTAATCATCATACCTGCATAGCCTTATTGGCTTATACGATAATATAATTTATTCTAAATATGTGTGGAGATTCTAAAATCCCACACGATAAAGGAATTAAATTTATTTAAATACATCCTTAATTTGATTAATTTAATATATAATTTATATATATATTTTAAAAATTTAATCATTATATTTGCAAAGTCTTATTGACTTATACGATAATACGATTATCTTAGAAGTCTATGGAGATTCAAAAATCTCACATGACTAAAAGATATAATTGGTAAATATGATTACAATTTAAATACGTTAATTTGATTAATTAATTTTTCTAAATTATGTATTATATCATTATTTATAAAAATTATATATTTATTATAAAAATTGATAATCAATACATCTGTGAGGACTTATTATCCCCACGATAATGTGATTAATTTAAGTCTCTACAAAGATTTTTGAAATCTTGCATGAGACTTAAATAAATTCTTAATTTAGATTATAAAAGGAGAGTTAATTTTAATATATAAGTTCTGCTCTTATATATGCAAAATCTTATTGATTTACACGACACGAGATTATCCTGAATATCTACAGAGATTCAAAGTCTCACACAATAAAAGGATTAAATAATATTCACTTTGAATATATTTTAATGTATAATTATATAACACATATTTTTTTAATATAAAAATCTTAATCGTTATACCTGCGAAGCCTTGTTGACTCACGCAGTAGTATAATTATCTTAAAGGTCTACGGAGTTTTAAAAATCTCACATGACTAGAAGATATAATAGGTAAATATAATTATAACTTAAATTCATTAATTTAATTAATTAAAATTATAAAAATGTTTTTTATTTTATTTACAAAATTTATTTATTTATTTACCATATAAATTGTGAACTATCATATCTGAAAGGATTTATTATCCTATATGATAATGTGATTAATTTAAGTCTCTACGAAGATTCTTAAAATCTCACATGAGATTTAAATATTTAGTATAAAGAGACTTAATTTTAATGGTGAAACATTAGAACCCATCTTTAGTATACAAGTCGGATCTTCATACCTGTGAAATCTTATTGATTTACACGGTATGTGATGAACCCTTTAGTCGCCTTGGGTTATCAAATTTTACTAGAATGTAGAAGTGAGTATTCTAGGTCATTTCCCTAGAGAGCAAAGCATACAAATCATTGTTCAAATGCTTACAAATTAATCTGAATTTTCAAGTGACTAAACTAACTCTATAATGCAACATAAATGTTTGCAAAATTCTGTTTTAGTTGGAATGAAATGAATGATGATTATGGTGAGCCCAAGTCAGATTTCCTAACATTAATCATTGATTTCCAGAATTATAACATCATAAACCTTCTTGATTAACCTAAAATGAGACACTTAGAAACCTCTAAGTGTGGTGCACCATTAGACTCAATGGACACTAATGAATCTAGGTCAAGTGAACTTAAAATTAACACTATATTCAGCCTTGTTCTACACAAGTTTCAGACCAAAACTAGTGGAAGAAAAATAGCTTAAGTCAAATTCATATAACCAATATGGATCTAACTCAAGTCTACACAAGAACTTGAACAAGAATCAGCAAGAACTTATGAATAACCCTAGAACATCAAGGTAAATCATAAATTCCAGAACTGAAAATAGCATGAAAATCTAAATTCAACATTCATATTCTCATCAAATCTGAATTAGAATCACAAAGTCTTCAACCAAAACAGGTTCAAAATTCGAAATCCTCAAAGAATCAAGACAAGAACATGAAATCAAGAAAATGAACAACAATTACAAATCTGGAAATCTCATAATGTCAAGTCATCTTTCTTGGAGCTCTAAATGATCAGCCTCTCATGCTCTTCCTCTTTACTTGAATCAGACCTTGAGCTTGAGAAGCTTCCATGGATGAATGAAGATGAAGAAGTTGCAATCTGGAAATCTGGACAAGAGATGGACGAAAAATGCAAGCTGAAATGGAGAAGAAAGTGGACAAAAATCTGAATAGAGAAGGAATGATGATTTGGACCAAGTGTTGATGATGGAAGATGAAGAAATGAAATCTGAAAAATGGATGAACAGTGCTGGACGAAAATGAATGAAGAAGAAGAGAGAGAAATCTGGAAAAATCTGACAAGTGAAGGTGAAGAATGAATATGAAAAATGAAAAATGAAGGATTAAGTATGTGTGGAAAATGTGAGTGGTGATAAAACTAAAGTGGATGGTGATAAAAACAAGGAAAGTCCAGATCTGAAATGAGCTGGAAAAATGGACGAAAATAAGCTAAAATGGGAATAAAAATGAGGTGGAAAATGTGGCAAGGGACATGTGAGCATGTGTGGGAAATGTGACTCCTCCTTAGGCTCCCAATCAGCTGCCACATGTCATCCCATTAGATCTGATCATGTCACACCTCCCATGCCTCTTCTCACTTAATGATGTGTCCTCAATGCTTCCCATGCTCCTTTGATTTTTTATTTAATTAATTCTCCCCAATTAAATCTGAATAATTGTGCTACATCATCCCTCAAATAATTCTGGAATTTGCGCCCAACAGCCCCTAAATTCTTCATCTTTATTTATTTGCTATCTCTTGAATTTCTCCAAGCATGTGGACTAGCTTTTGATCCTTGATTCAAAATTGCCCTCACAAAATCTGAAAATAAAACACAAGACTAAATAAATTCTAAACAAAAAGAAATAAAAAGGAAAAGAAGAGAATTAATGCCCAAGATCTCAATTTAAGATATAAAAGTGTCAAAACAATCATCAAATAGCACTTCCAGGGTTCATAAAGTCAATCTAGAAATGACAACTCAAAATCGGAAATTAAACCCTATTATGCACAATTTGATGCCAAAAACCAAGTGTTTTAACATGTAAAATATGAGATAGATCAGTATGAGATCATTTTAAATGCTTGTGAAAATTTTTAAAATTTCACACAATAAATAAGTAACAAACAAGTATATACTCTCTTATTTTTATTGGATCTCAATTACAAAATACAAAATTCATCCAAAAAAAAATTGGAACTCCTTTCCAATAGTGACATAATGAGCATGTAAATAAATAAGAAGATAAAAATAACCAATAGCTTTAGCATTTAGAAGAACTAACTTATAAACATACTGATTGCTAATATTTGAAGCAAAATATACTTGAAAGTTTACGGAGTAAATTGACAACTAACAAGTTTTATAACTAAAGAGATCTAAGATAGAAATCTTAACCATTAATTCAGACCACAACCTTGAAAGATCAGGGTGAGAATCAATGCTCTTTGCTATGAGTCTGAGGGTTGACTATGCTCATTATATCCACACCATAGTCTCCTAAGTTGTCACACTCTCAATTTTTTTTCTTTTCCCCTTCCAGATCTCTTTTGCTCTGTTTGTTTCATTCTTTTTTTCTCGTCCAACTTTTTTCTTCTTTTTCTACTCGTCCTTGCTCACTCTAGGCTCTGCTCTCTCATTCTCCTCGGTCTCTCTCTTCTTTGAGTTTTCTCGTCTGGCCGAAGGTCCCATGATCGGCGTCCTTTGTTTTTTTTCTCCTCGTGCTCTCTTATTCTTGATCTTTCTACTCTGTTCTCTCTATCTTTTTTTCTCTCTTGTTCATTTTTCTCTCCTCCTTTTCTCTCAGGACTCTCTTTTTTTCTCATGCATGCAGTTTTTCCTTCATGCTCTGTTCTTCCCGGTTTCCTCCTCATCTTTCACTCTCTGTCTCCTTCTCATTCTCCATCCTCTCTCGACTCTCTCCTCTGCCTCTGTTCTTCTTTCTCAGTCTCTCTCTCATCTCTCAATCTTCGTCTCCTTCTCATTCTCCATCCTCTCTCGGACTTTCTCCTCTGTCTTTGTTTTTTGTTTTTAGTTTCTCCTCCCCCTCTCTGCTTTCTCGCTCTCTTCTTCTTATGCTCTCTCATTCCTCCATTTTTTGCTGTTTCTCTTGCTCTTTATCACTGAAGCTTGGGATCTTCCTCTTGCGTGCACATTGCTTTCCTTCCTTTCACTTGCGTGCACGCCGTATTTTGCTCTGCTTTTGCTTTTTTTTTTCTACAGTGTGCATCTCTGTCTTTTCTTTGTGTATGTTTCGTGTGTTTCTGATGCTGTATGTATCTGTTTCTTTTTTTTTGCTTCTTTTGCTGTGCTTTTCTGCTCGCGTGTGGGTGCTGTTTTAGAGTTTTGTGTCTCTGTTTTTGCTTTCTAACGTACTGTGCTTAACTGAGTGTCTCTAGTTTAAAACTGTCCCTTGAGCTGTGATAAAATGCTGATTCTATCAGCGTTTCATCCAGCTTACTCCTCTCTTCTTCTTCTTTTTATTAATAATTCTGATTAATACATACATACATACATACATACATACATATAAATGAAAATAAAATTTGAGGAGAAAAGTTTAGAAATAGCTGAGTCTCAAAAAATTAATTCCTAATATTTTGGAATGTTTGGGATAATTTAATAGAAATTTTTTTAAACACAATGTAAGCAAGATTTTAATTTGTTAAATTATTATTTTTGAAAACATAATCCTAAAAAGGATTAAATTTTAGTTTTGTATTTTTATATTTTATATTTTTTATTATTAAATTTAAAAAAATGCCTGAACAAAATACAGTGTTCACACTAATAAAGTCTACTTGATTATTGATTGTAAGTATTATTTAGTGATCGAGATATAGAAGGGTTACAAATTTATGGTAGGGTTTATCCTAAAGAATTTTGAGTGATACCTTATACACTTTGAGTGATGAGAGCAAATACTTAACTTAGAAAAGGCTTACTCTTTGACATTGATTTTTAGTAAGGGTTTGTTTGTGATGTGCATATTCATTTATAATTATTGCCACATTGATTAATAACTTGTAGAAGTTTATGAGCTAGTATTTAGTGACTTTGAACATTGTTTTTCTCTTGGTTCTTTGTCTTATAGTTTCTTTTAGCACCTTTTTCACTTGATTTTGCCTGGAGTGCAAAAGATAAGGGTGGGAGAATTGATAGAACACATTTGTTACCCACTTTTATTTATCAATTAGAACCCTTTTATTAATGATTTATTACTTTCAAGTACACACATTATATTAGATTTGAAATTTTGCTTAAGTTTCTAGATTTAGTGCATTAGGGGCATTTTGGTCCAAAAATTGAAATTTTGAGAAAATGTAAAATAAAAATTGAAAAAGTAAATTTTATATCCAGTTGATGAGTGGTAAAATTATATTTTTAAAATTTATTTTATTTGAGAGTAATTAAATAAAAAGTCAACACTTTTTAAGTGTTTTTAGTTGACCTAGTTATCGATTTTCTTTTGTGTGAAAATTCTTATATAATTTTGTGCAATCTAGAACTTGGTTAAATTTAATAAATTTTACCTTATAATTATGAATGTAATTCTAGACATTGATTAGATTTTATTATATCACATGTTATTTAATTGAATTATGTTATTTATGTAACATAGGTGACATATGACTTGTTGCACATGAATTATGATTATTTTGAGTGATTAAATCAACTTAAATGATGTGTATGACACATGAAAAATTAGACACATATTGGAATCATCTACAAACCAATAGGAGGGTGTCACCTTGCAAGTGTGACAAGGCTCCCATTTTCTTTTTATTTTCTTTTCTCATTTTTTAATTGAGTATTCAGCTGAAGGGAAACACTAGGAGCATGCCATTTTGAGTTCTAAATGAGATTCATTCACCCATTTACTCATCTTTTACATTTTCTCTCTCTCTTGTTTATCTTGTTCTTCATTTTTCTCTTCCTTCTCTCTACACATATAGCCACATCCAGCCACGTTTTATTCCACTTTTCACCATTGAATCCACTAAATTTTTCCACCATTCTCTTCTCCTCTCATGGCCAACCCTACCCCCTTACAACTAGAAGGAGATTTGAAGCTCAATTCATCAAGATTCATGGAGCATGTCTCGGCCTCTTGGTGTTCTTGGAGGAGCAAGGAGTTCTTAATATTTTCAAGCTAGATTCTCCATGGAATCCTAGGGTAGAGTTGATGGAAGAGGATTTTTGAAGTCTTCACTTGACTAAGCTCAACTATTTCTTCATTTTATTTCAATTTCATTAGAATACTATGACTATTGTTGATTGTAGTTCAATTTGACTTTAGTTTCATAGTTGTTTGTAATTTGTAATGTTGAAAACAAGATTGTTTAGTTGAATTTCATGGTCTTGTTGCTACTGAAATTTTTGGCCTCCTTATGAATTTACATTGTAATATGTAATTTCAATTGGAGAATGTATTGTATTAGCCTAGCATGTAATTGTGTAGTGAATACTCGATGAGTTGCTTGAGTTTTTATAGTTTTGAGCTTAGGTACAGCTTTGAGCAGTGGCAATTAGAAATGAATTTTAACTAAACATTTAATTGATTTTAGAGCTAAGATAGTAAGGTTACCTAAGGGGCTTGTAATAGTACTTAGAGAATTGAATTAGTGAAGCTAGGATGCTTGAGATTTGTCTTAAGAAAAATACATTTTTTAGCCAAGGAAGGAGAGTTAAGTGAGCTACCATAATTTAATTAAAGGGATAGGAATCTTCTATTAGCAACACGCTAGGGTTTCTACTTAAATTGGGAAGCCATTTCATTCATAATTAGGTTTAGTTTGCTAGTTTAATTCAGTAGATAATTAGATTAGCAATTAGTTAATCAACTTTAAACTTTAGGTGATTTATTTCACTAGATAACTTTAAATTAGACTTAAAATCATTCCTTGAGAGATGACCTAGGGTTGGCCCTATATTGCATTAGGATTAGCTTTAGTTTAATTTTGAAAGCAAGTGACAATCCCTATCAACATCCCATTTCCATAATTAATTTCAACTATATAACTTTGGTTATACACCCTCATATTATGATCATATTTCTATCTAAGTCACAAATTTGAATTTTCTACTCCCATGAGTTTTGAATCCAATCTAAGCACTCATGTTGAGTATACACCACCTATTGACATTGAGTATCTAAAAATTTATGTGCACAAAGGGGTGAATTTTATTGTTTGCATTGTGAGGCTATCTCCCACTTCTATTATGATTGTCCTATTCTAAATGGATATTGTGAACCATATGAAGTACCCTAAGCCCCACAAGAGAGCAATTACATGTTTCAAGTTGAAGATACATGAAAAAACTGCTCATTAAGCTATTGAGATCATAAATGCACTTCAAGCTAACCTTTGTTTCAAGAGGTAATTTCTCCTATTCCCAACAAGGTGGATTCTTCTTTGATTTCTATCTTTTCTAATGAGTTGTCAAATGATTCATATAATGATGATGATATAGATGAGGAAATCACATGTGAGTCCCCTAATATATTGGAGAATGAGCATGATAAATTGATATTGCATAATGATTGTGCTATGAAAGAGCATGATGTATCTAGCAATGATGAATCTTTGAAATTGATGCACTTATTTCTTGTTCCATTTGTGATAATGAGCATGAATGTGATGCATATATTAAAAATATTGTGTCTTATGTGGATGAAACTCAAGACATTTATTGTGATGTTATTGATAGTGCACATGCACTTGTTTCTTCTAACCATGATGTGCTTGAAAAAAGTTGTTTACATTCTTTTGTAGGTGAATTAGGCAATGTGGCCAAACCATCTCTTGATTTTGAGGAAGAACAAGGCAAAGCAAAGATGCATAAGGAAATAGAATTAGCTCAAGATAAAATAGAGGTTAGAATTCAAGGAAATGATGGCACAAAGCCTAACAATAATATAGATAGTAATGATTTTACTCTTGATGAATTTCATGATGAATTGGCTTTATTTCAAAGTACTTATTCTAACTCTTTTGCCAATTGTTGTCGTTCAAATGATACTTCTTGCTGTATTTGCATAGAAATTAATCCCTTTGTCTTTAATAAAAATAACACTTCTTTGAACTCAAATGTGCTTGAAGAAAAGTATTTTGTTGATTTTATAGGTGCACATTTGGACATGGCTGAAATTGATGATGAATTTGGAGGATTTGTACTTGAGTTGGAAGAGACCATGTCACCTAATGGAAGCTTTTCACAAGCTCATGCTCTAGATTTTCAAGATGTGCTTCAAATTTATGAAGAGCTTATTTATGATTCTTTCAAAGAAATCATTTCATGTGATCTTGCAGCAGACAAAAGAAGAGCTTTGCCAATTGAAAATACAAGCATCTTGTAGAAGCATAACTTCAAGCCACCATGACAAGCTTTAAAGGTTGTATCTATCCCTGCTTATTGCTTGAATTTTCTTGTACACATGGCACATAGGTGGATACACTTATTGGTATATGCTTGCTGCCACTTTTTAAACATATGGAGCACTTTTCTTGCATGTGTTTGTGCTTTGTGTAACTCTTGTTAAAGCATAAGTGTGGAGGAGGTACAACCAAGATAATTAGTTTAGGATTTTTAGTTTTCTTTGTTTTGTTTGGTTTTAGAAAATAAATTGTGCCTTAATTTTTAGTGAGTTTGATTTGATCAAGTTGCCATTTTTAGGTGTTTATTTGGTTATTTGTTTTCATTTAAAAAAAACAAAATAAATGAAAATTTGCATCTTTTAGAGCTTGACAATTCTCTATTTCTAGTTTCTTTACCTTAAATTCAAAACTTCATTGGGAATGCATCTAAAACCTTGTTAGCCAATTTGAGCCTTTCTTTTGTTTCATTCATTTTTAAACACTATTCCTTTGTTTTTCCCTAGATTGCATGTACTCTTTTATAGTGTTCTTCAATATCCTTAATTTTTCTTTGTTTAACTTAGTGAATAATCTCATTCCTATATCATTTTCCTACATCTATTCCATCTTCTGAAAGGAACGTGTTTATTTTATGTGACTCTCATCCTTGTGTTACAAGTCATTTTATTACTTTATTCCATGTTCTTTTATTATCCCTCTCATTCCCACTATTCATTTGAGTTCATATCCACTTAGTTAAGGTTTGAAAAGTTTTAAACATTGTTTCATGCTCACATTATGGCCATTCACTCACCCCCTTTGCACAATGAAGCTTGTTTTCACAAACTGAACACAATAATGTATTTGTAACATCTTAATTTTAATCTAGGAAAATTAGTTACTAATTAAGGGTAAATTAGTAATTAGTGGATTGATTATGATTTGAATGTCAAATTGATATTTTGTGTTGACTGGTTGTTATATTGATAGGATTAAAAGGTAGAACAATAATTTAGGATGAAATGCATAAGCATCAGTGAGAGTTTCCTCACTATGCCATACACCGTGGTACATTTCACAAAAATTACTTCAAGTTGATGTGATTAGCTCATGAAAATAGAAGGGAAGAGTTGGGAAAATGTATTTGAAAAGGAGAGAAGACCTAGCTCTATTAGGGCATTGATTTACGGGAGCTCAGGAGTCTACTTCGATTAGTAACTTGTAAGTGTTGTGCAGCCCTAAGCTTCATTTCTACTTCATTTTCATTGAATTTGATTGGTTGAGAAATCAAACTAAGAACTTTTTAGGTGTTAGAATCTAAAAGGAAGGTTTAAAAAGGGCTTTTGAATATAAAACTAAGTTTTTATGACTATTTTGGAGTTAAATGTTGAATTTTGAAGATTTAGGCTTAATTAGCTAAAAAAGTTAGGTTAAAATAGTGAAAATTGGTTGAATAAATGAGCTAAGAGGTTGTTATGGTTATTTAAATAGCTTATAGAGCTAATGACTATAGGTAGTGGATTTATGAATTAGAGAGGTGTTAATTGAACCATTTATGTGTTAAGGGATTCGGTTTAGTCGAATGGATACCTATATTGAGTATTAAGAATTGACTAAGGGACACTGCATTGTGTAGATTGAGCACCTGTGATGTTACTTATGGGAATCTATACTATTGAAAGTTCACTACGATTAGTAGCCCTTAGCAGTAAGGGTAATAGGTAACTAGAGTAACCCTTTTACTTGTTCATTTGTGAAATTATTTACAAGCATGTTATATAACTAACTATGTGCATTGTGATTTATGAACTGATAGAGTAGGATAATTGTGAAAATATATGTATGTGGGTGTGTGAGTAATGTTTGAGATGTTTGAGACAACACATATATATAGACATGCGTCCCATCCGTGAGAGTACCTTAGACTAGGGTAGGGGGTCACAGTCCTACTCTATGCAAGTCTAGAAAGTCTTAAAGATCTTGAGCATAGAGCTTGATTTTGTCAAGAAGTTCTTAGGAGATACTGATGGTCTCTAATGTGGAGCTTGAATCTACTATGACGGACCTAGGATGATGATCCATGAGTATACCTTAGATAAGGGCAGAGGGTTATGGTCCTACTCTGTATAAGGTTAGGAAGTCCTAAATGTCTCGAATGTAAATCTTGATTCCACCACGACGGACCTAGGAGACCACCCATATGCGAAGGGGATACCTAGTTTGAATAGTGGTTTGGTTTGGTGGTCTGAGTGTAAAGATTCTCCGTTAGTGGAACTGGAATTCATGAGCACAAGCATGATGGGCTGATGATTATGAATTCATGTATATACATATTATACTATTTTTATTGAAATACATGCTGCTTTATTCTCTTATTTATGATTTTGTTACAAATTGGTAATTAGGGTTATATTCAAGTTACTGGGATGTATGTCTCACTCTATTACTTTTGTACATAGGTAAAGAGAGCACGAGAAAGGAAGTGAGAAAAGAGTAGCCTCACTTAGTAGTAGTATGACTACTAATTGTGTAAAATGAATGTATAAAGTTGTATTTAGGATTTGAGTTGCCAACTAGGATGCATAAGTATATATGAATATGAAAATATGAATATGTATATGAATTGTGGTTGAAAACTTGCTTGTGTATATATATATATATGATGTTGAATCTCATCAAGGGTGCCCTAGTAATGGGTACATGGGTAGGCTTAGATGTGATCTAAGCAAGTATATGATATTGTGTAACTTGTTCCACTCATATATATGTAAATTAAATGTGAAATTATGTGTATATGTGAGAAATTGACAAAAATGCTAAGGTGGAACCTCATATGTAAGAGTTGGATGATTGAATATGGAACAAGTCAATGTGTATATGTGCTTGTATATTTGTGCCTCATATAAGTTTACAATTGTGTAATGTGGTATTGGGAGGTTAATTTAAATATATGATGAGATATATGTGATTAGAAGAGTCATTGATGTGTATATAGTTCTTTTGGACTTGGTTCAAAGCCCGAAATCATCTAATGAGATAAGAAATGAGAATTAAGCATTTAGGGTATGAGTTTTTGAAAACAAAAGTAACTTTTTGCACCCGAATGCTTAATTTTAGATCAAACTATTAGATTGAGTCCAAACTTATCTCATTAGATAGATTATGTTGTAAGTTTCATGCGAGCGTTTGAATCACTCCAATCGGACGTCGAATGTGAAAATGGAATGCAGTGGAAGTTTGCCTGTTGAACTACCATATGACAACAGATTATGTGCCATAATGCATTGTGTGCCATGATGCAATGCATGTCAAATAGAAGAATAGAGTCGTGGCTCTGTACCACATGCACAGTGCATGGTGGTATGAGTTATGGTGCATGGCACTTTTTCAAGGGAAACTATTGTGTTTCATTGAGTCATATAATTATGTTTGCATTTTTATTAATTAACCCTTTTATTTATATATATATTTTATAAAGTCGGGATCCTGCATTTTGAAAATAAATTAAGGGCTATTACTCTAATATATTATTGTAATTGTATTGTGATATATGTGATTGGAATTACGTAGAGACTTTATAGTGTTTTTGATCAATCAATCTATAATTTCACTATAAGTTCATCATTATCAATATATTCAAACTCATACACAAAGCCATCTCAGCCCACAATCACATTTTGCCACTGTTTAACACAATTGGGTTAAGATTCACAAAAATTAACTCATTTTGCCACAAAAATCACCTCATACACTTTCACAACATAATTTCAATCACTACAAGTCACAGTTCCAAACATGCATGTAGCATCTTATGGCAACTTATTCATGTACAAATGTACAACATAATAAGTTCATTACAACCAATTCCAAGATCTCACGACGATAGCTCTACTATGTTAGTCTAACGTCCTTCCCTTTTTATGGCTTACACTTTGACCTGTAAAAATATAATCATGGGGGTAGAACAGAATAACTCATTTCTACTAATAATCACATGTATTGCATATAGAAGCAAGTATTGCATCTATATACATTTCAACATAGCATATAATATAATCTCACATCATAAAAACATTTTCACAACAAACTATCACCACTATTAATATGATCTACTATTGTTTAAACCTCTATATCACCTTGACTGAAACCATAAGCCAATACACACTTATTAACATGAGTGCACTTTCATTGACAAAATTACCTGGCCAAAAGTTTTATGTCCCCATATTTGGACAACAATGTCCCATATCATTACTTTAATACCACATCACACAAAAGCTAAGGAGCTTAAATCTCTAATATCACACCCCATATGGGCACTAAGAAGATAATCTCCAACACCACACCTCAATAGACAGTAAAGAGTTAAAATTCTCCAACACTGCTCTCCGTCAGGTACTAAGGAGAATAATGCCATATGAACTTCTCACTACTTCTCCCTATAGGTGAACTCGTAGTCCCTATGATTATTCTTCCATACCAATCACTTATTTATATTCAAATCCATATATACATAGTATATATTTGTATATTTCCACAAATTCATTTAATTCAAATCCTTTTCATGCAACATTCATGTATTGTCTCAAAACATGCACAATTTAAAATAATTTCATGCAATATTGATAACACTCTCAAATAGTCATACTGGATAGTCAAATAGAGTAAGTTGTTCAATTACCTTAACCCTTTTATCATAAAAAAGATTACCAATAGATTTTTCAATAGCTAATGTTTCCTTACATAGATTAATTTTAAAATTGCCAACACTTGTTTCAAGAAGAGAGATGAGCATCTTATCACTTACAAAAGTGGATCCTCAAGGTCACAGATTGATTTTTTTTTTAGTTATGAACACAGATAGAAGACTCTGTAAAAATTACAAAGTGATTCCCGGGGATGTTGTAACTTCATAACATAGCATCTTTGTCCATGATGTGTGTATTATGAGTAAAATTCAAAAATGTCAACTAGTAGCACTAAGGATTAGGTGGTGGCAATTAAAAGGTGAGAAGCAAGATATTTTCAAGCAGAATCTTTTGGATAAAGGAATTTGAGAATCTCAAGAAAGTGCTAATATCATGTAGGAGGATATGACTAAAAAGATAAGGGAGGTTGCAAAAGTAGTTTTGGGGAAATCAAAAGGTTTTGGTCCAAGAGATAAGGAGTCTTGGTGGTGGAATAATAGTATAAAAAATAAAATCAAACATAAGAAGAACTGTTTTAAAGCCATACATGTGTGTAGCAATGAGGAAAATTGGGAGAGGCACCATATGGCTAAAAAAGAAACTAAGAGAGCTGTGAGTGAAACTTGTTCTAAAGCTTTTAAAGAATTTTATAAGAGCCTTGAGATGAAAGAAGGAGAACGAAACATCTATAAAATTGCTAAGAGTAAGGAAAGAAAATTAAGAGATCTAGAACAAGTAAGGTGTATAAAGGATGAAAAGGAAAGAATTTTAGTTACAAATGATGAAATTAAAAATAGGTAGGAGACTTACTTTTCCAAACTTTTCAATGATGGAGAGGATTTATCTAGTAACTTGGAGGATTTAGTAACCCATGAAGGAGAACAAAATTTGTCATTCTATCGAATCATAAGTGATAAGGAGGTAAATAAAGCTCTTAAGAAAATGGCAAATGGTAGAGCTAACATACCTAATTATATATTTATTGAAGTGTGAAAATGTTTAGGTGAAGAAGGGGTGAGATGGTTAACTAAGTTATTTAATATGATTTTATGGTCCAAGAAAATGCCTGGCGAGTCAAGGAGAAGTACACTAATTCCTATTTATAAAAATAAAGGGGATATTCAAAATTGTACTAACTATAAAGGGATTAAATTCATGATTCACACAATGAAATTGTGGGAGAAAATAATTGAACATAGGTTGAGATTGGAGATAAGTATTTTTGAGAATCAGTTTGGTTTTATGCCAGGTAGATCAACTACAGAGGTGATTTATCTACTAAGGGGATTAATGGAAATGTATCATTATAAAGATAAAGATTTACACATGATTTTTATTGATTTAAAAAAAGCTTATGACCGTATAACAAGAGAAGTGCAGCATATAGACCATGAACCATGGCGCATGGACCAAAGTACTCAAAAATGACATTTTTAGCCCTATTTTTAAGTGTTTTGCTTCCCAAAACTTTTTCATGCTTCCAATACTTTTATAAATCATTAAGTTTAAGCTCAAACTACAAATTTAAAGGGTTTTATGGGATTTCAAATATTTCATAATTTATTAGTTTTAACCCTTATATATATAATGTAAGTTTAGGAGTAGTCCTTGCTCCCAATTATGATTGTTTGTTGTGATTGTGTAGTGAATTTTAGTAATGTCAAGGCAGACATTACACAACATGCCAGTCCGAAATTTCTACTATCATTTGACAGCAAAATGATAAACTTTCAGCATGCTCCATTTTCACATACAACATCCGATCGGAGTGATTCAAGTGCCTGCATGAAGCTTATCTCACAAGTTAGCTAATGAAATAAGTTTTGACATGATCTAATAGTCTAATCAAAGTTTGGACACTCAAGTGCAAAAAGTTATTTTTTAAAAAAAATTTTACACACCTAAGTGCTCAAATCGATCCTTTTCTCTCATTAGACCACATAAGATCTTGAACTAAGTCCAAAGGGGCCTATTACACCTAATTAACTACAACATAACACATAAATACACATATACCAAAATTTGACACCTCAACAGTCAATTTCCACATTTTTTAACTTATCATAATTTGTTACAATTTGGTACAACTTGGCCTTTTCTTAACACATATTCACATATAGCTACATCCATTACATATTCACAATTCAATTTTAGCCTCAAATTACTCATTTCATCATAATTTCACACATGGGCTAAGATTCACCACAAATCTCTATACTTTCAACCAAAAACCCATATCAAACATTCAAAGCATACATGCAACCTTTTGGCAACTTATTTGCACATATATACACGAGTTTTCAATTCATTACACAATCACATAGACTTCTTTGACAATAGCACCTCTAGGCCAGTCTTATCTCTTTTCCCTTACCTTGATCACTGCTTTGTCCTATAAAATTGTAACCACAAGGGTGAGACAAAAATCTTAATAACAGAATAACAGCTCTTATTAACTATTACATGAAACTATATGAAAGTAAAGCATATATACCACTAAATATAACATATATCACAAGTTTCACTTAAATCACAACAATGTTTCACATTTCACCTCTTTACACCACTTAAACCACAAGCAACATATGGGATGATCACTACTGACTGAACATCTAAATCACCCTGACATAAAATCATAGGCTTGCCTTAGACCAATACACACTCTTATTGCCCTTGAGCTCACCTTTAGTGGTAGAATCATCCCGCTAAACATATTCTATCTCACTTTCAAACTATAGTTTACCTCAATACACACAATAAGGTGTCATTGACTCTAACACCATATCACGCAAATACTAAGGAGTCTAAATCTCCAACACCATACCTCAATAAGCACTAAAAAAATCATTTCCAACAGCACACCTTAAAAGGAACTAAGAAGGTATAATTTTCCAACACCGCACCTTGCCAGTACTGAGGAGAATATGCCATATGGTCTTATCACCACCTCTGCACTTAGTGAATTCCCACACTTATGATCATGCTTTCCAAATTATTCATAGATTCTCAATCACTACTTTACTCATTAATGAAAACCTTAGTCACTTGGGGTCACCAAGTTTAGCTAGAATGAAAAAGTAAGTATCCTAGGTCATTTCCCTAGAGAGCAAAGCACACAAATCCTTGATTCAAATACTACAAGTTAAGATGAATTTCCAAGTAACTAAACTAACTCTACAATGCAAGAATAAGTGTTTGTAATTTTCTATTTTAATTGGAATGAAGTAAATGAATGAGATGATGAACTTAAGTTAGAATCTCTTATGATAATCCTTGAATTCCATATTTGCAACCACATATGTAACAATAATTAGCTCAATGAAGAGAACTCTAAAAATTTTAAAGTGTTGTGAATCATTAAATCCAATGATCACTAAAGATTTTAAGCCAAGTGAATTGAAATTAATAATGTGATTCAGCCTTGTCATAGCCACTAAATTCAGACCAAACTAAGTGGTGGTAAAACTTCTCAAACCAAAATACATATGAACCTATATAGATCTAGTATATGACATAGTGAAAATCTGAACAAGAACACCAAGAATATATGAACACATTCAAGAACATTCAAATGAATTCATAAATTCTAGAACTAAAACACAATTATAAATCTCAATTCAACATCCACAAGTTCAATCTAATAAGAAAATGGAATAAAAAATCACTAACATAACAGCCACTGAAATTCAAATCTATAAAAAGCATAGAAGAAATTGTATAATTGAAAATACAAGTGAGGAAAACAAATATGTAGATCTTAAATTGCAAGTTCATCTTCCTTGAAGCTCAATGAAGAATTAGCCACTCTTGCTCCTCTCTAAGACTTTGTTGAGCCCTTAAGCTTGAATGGCATCCATGGATGAATGACGATGAAGAACAAAATCTGGAAAGAGGAAGAACATGGATGAACATGTGAATATGGAATGAAGAAGAAGAAGAAATCAAATCTGGATATGAAGAAGCATGATAAACTCAAGCTGGAATTGCTAAAGAAATGATGTTGGAAAACATGATTTAGAGTTAGAAAAGATGAAGAACCAGATCTGGACCTTCAATCTTGTTGGAAATGGCATGAGACTTGAGCTAGAAATGAGAGAAAATTGAGAGGAATCAGATGATGAGACAGAATGGAGAATGAGGAATAAGGCTTGAATATGAAATTTTAGTTTATGTATGTGTGAATAATGTGAATCAAGGTGATAATTCTAAAGTTGAGTAGTGATAATTATAAAGTTCAAATCTGAAATGGGAATTTCCAGCTGCATAAATTGAATTAAAATTGAGGAATTAATTCTAAAACTCAGAGGAAAGTGGCACCATATGTCATCTAATCAAGGGGCATAAACTATGGTAATGAAGCCTTGAAAATATGACTCAATGCAAACCTTGCTTCAGCTGCCACCTCATCTCCCTCTTAGATTTAGAATAGGTCATGCATCCCATGCTCCCTTTTGCCTATGATGATGTGTCTCCCATGTTTCCAATGCTGATCATTATTTATTTATTTGATTCCCTCAATTAATATCTAAATTAGGCACAATTATCCCCTCTTCATTTATAAAAATGTGATGCCACATTAGCCTTAATTAATTTTGAAATTAGGATGGCTATTCAGCCCTTCTTCTCTTGTACTTGATTTCTCAAATGAAGTTGACTTATCTTTGCCTCTTTACTCCAAACTTGCTTCTCCAAGAATCTAAAAAACAAAAGATATGAAACTAGATAAATTCTAGAAAGACAATTAAAAAGGAGGGAAAAGAGAATTTAAACCCAAAAAATCTCAATTAGCATTTGTAAGTTTCAAAACAACTATTAAATGGCATTATTAGGGTCTATAAAGTCTATGTAAAAGATAACTAAAAATTGAAAAATAAACCCTAATATGCACGATTTGATACTAAAAACCAAGTGTATGATATGTAAAATATGAGATAGATCAATTCTCCCATATTTGGATTTTGCTCTCTGGGCAAAACTCTCTCTAAAAACCTAGAAATGAGAACAACACAAAGATGCAAGCTCTCAAGAATAAATCCAATCCTTAAAGTAAATGCACTATCACAAGAACTAAGTCAATATTTGAATCTTTAGAGGAAACCTTAATACATCACAAGTAAACTATTTGCAAAAATATAATCTCAAAGAGGAGCCTCACTAGATTAGTGTTTCACTTAACTTCCTTGGTAAGTCATCCTACCATAAGCTTGTAATCCCTCCTATCTCTCCACTACTCAAATGCAAGGGTTCTTAAGAATCACATGGACTTTTTAAAGGATGTAATGTGCTCAATGAAGGGTAAACTTACAATTTGTATGTGAAGGGCTAGGTTTTTACTCAAGAAACTTATCTTGGCCATAATGTGAATATGCACAATATACAAGACTACTCAAGATTAAACCAAATAGATAATATAATAGGATCATAAATGGAATGAATAAATGGCTAAGAGTGAAATGGATAAAGATGAAATGACTCTAAAGTAGGAACAAGTAAATCAAAATAATAAACCCAAAAAAGCTTGCTTATTCAAACTCTTTCTTTTGCTTTTGTTTGATCCACTTTAGATCTCTTTTTTTTTCAAAGGCCCCTTCTATATGGTCTATTTATTGCCTCTCTTAATCAATTATAGTCAACCAAATGGTTTATTGCTTTAAAATAAATTTAAACTAAAGTAGATAACATCTCAAAAGTTCAAAACCAAATTCAAAAACTAAGATCATCTTCAAAACTCAAGGTTACATTGAGGAAACATTTTTAGGTGGGAGATAAAGTGCTAAATGTAACATCCTAAATTTTTTAATCCTAAGTTTAGAGGTTAATCAAGGGTGAAGTGAAATTAAAAGTGGGATTAGAGATTCGGATGATTAATTAGTATTTTGACTTGGTTGTCTGTTGTATGAACAGATATAGGTGATAGAAGTACGTTTTTAGTCAAAGCAAGTGTGCATGGTGAGAATAAGTCTCACTGTACCACACACCATGGCTTGTTCTTCGTGCGTTATGGCATATGGACCAGAATTTGCCTTCATAAGTCGTGAAATTTCAAAATGGAAAATTTGAGAAACACACAAGATAGAGAGAGGAGAAGGGCTGAGGAGCTAGGTTAAGTCATTTTAGAGCGGTGAAAGGTGATTTGGATAGGTAACTTGTTAGGTAAGCTACGTATAACTATTACCTTCCATTCTACACAAATTTTTCTGAAAATAAGTTATAGGAAAATTTAATTAATGGAATTCGACGGGTTTGATTCTTGCTCAATTGTAATAAAAAGGTTCTCAAAATTTAAATTAGAGTTTGATGACTAGTTTAGAGTTGAACGGTAGAGATTTAAATCCGAAGGCTCAATTTTAGCCTTTAGAGAGAGAAAGTTAGGGCAAAAATTTGATTTGAATGAAATAAGACTAGTTGAGGTGGTGTAAAGTAGTAATTGGGTAGTCATGAACTTAAAATGGATAAATGAAAAAGAGTTTATGGATAAATATAGCCCTAAGTAGTAAAAATGAGTATTTGGTCAAAATGGACCAATTGACTAAAATGTGTCAAATGTGTTCAGATTGGCATATTGGACGCGTGAATAGAGAAAGAAAAGCCTGAGTGATAGTTAAAATTTATGGGTAACCTTTCTAGTGATAGAAGGGTTAAGGTAACTAAATAACTTTCTTTGTTTGACTGTTCATTGTAACTGTATGTTAGTATACTATGTAGTGCATGAAATGGATTTGAACTCATCATGTTTTATAACATTAAGTGTTGAAATGAGCATTGAAATGTGTGTTTTGAAATGAAAAGTATTATTTGTATGTAATGTGCAAGCAAATGGGATATGGTAAATAGAAACCTTAAATAGTTTGAGAAAGTATGATCATAAGGATGGGAGTTTACCTGAGTGCAGGAGATCATAAAGACCATATGGTAAGACTTCCTTAGTACTCTGTTAGGGTGTAGTTTTATAAACAATTCTCCTTAGTACCTTAAAAGGAGCGATGTTGGAGAAGATCTCCTTAGTGCCTATTAAGGTACGGTGTTGGAGATGAGAGACTCCTTAGTATCTTTGGGATACAGTGTTGGAGTTAATGACACCCTATTGTGTGTATTAGGGGGAAACTATAGTCCGTATTGTACGTTAGAACATCTTTGGTCGGATGATTCTACCACTGCAGGTGAGTTCAAGACTAATGAGAGTGTACATTAGTTTGAGATGAGCCTATGGTTTCATGTTGGGGTGATTTGGAGGTTTGGTTGGTAGAGATCATGCTAGTATTTTATGTGATGTGATGAAATATCTTGAGATAACATGGAATCATTTGGGATTGATGAGAAGTGAAAAATGAAATGTGATATGTGATGTAAATACTACTTTATGATATTCTAATGGTATACTATGTTTACTTTTATATTGTTGTATGTGATAGTCAATAGGAGTAGGTTATTCTGCTACTGAGATTTTTATCTCACCCCTGTGGTTACATGTTTATAGGATCAGGAAGTGATTAGGCTAAGGAAAGAGAGCCTGGACTGGCTTAAGAAGTGAAGTTGTGTACTCTGGGTTTATGTAATGAACTAAATTGAAAGATTGTATATAATGATGTATATGAGTTGCCATAGAGATACATGCATGTATTGAATTGAGCTTTTGTGAAGTCTAGCCTGAATGATTGTATATATGTGTTGTTTGAGACAAAGGGACTTTGATTTGAGTGTATTTATGTTGAATTGGTTGTATGTGTTGGTGAATCTTAAGCCAAAGGCCAAAATTATGATGAAATGAGTAATTTAGGGGCTAAGATTGTATTATGAATATGATTGCATATGTTTGTACATGATTGAGTTGAGAAGTAGCCAAGTGGGCTATATTATGCCAAGAAATGGCATAGTTTGTGAAATTAGTAAATTGTGAAAATTGGCTGTAAGGGGTCAAATTTTGATATATAAGTATGATTGTAATTAATTGTGATCAGTCAGGTGTATAAGATCCTTTTAGGCTTGGTTCAAGGCCTAGTGTGGTCTAATGAGAGTAAGGGATTGATTTGAGCGCTTGAGTGAGCAAAATTTTCAAAAAAAATGACTTTTTGCACCTGGATGTCCAAATTTTGATTGGACCATTAGATCATGTCCAAACTTATCTCATTAGTTAGTATACGAGCTAAGCTTCGTGTGAATGCTTGAATCACTCCGATCGGATGTCACATGCAAAAATGGTGCATGGCGGAATTTGGTCATTATTGCTGTCAAAATGACAGCAGAAATTTGGACAAGTAGGCCGCGGCACATGGAGATGCATGTCGCAACGGACGGCATAGAATGGATGAGCGTGTGGCTCTGTACCACATGCCGCAGCGCACGAACCAAAAGGTCAATTTATTTATGTGGTGAATTGCATGCAATTGAGATAGAAACTTTGGTGGGTTATGTCCACTATGTTTTTGAGTGGTGTATGATTTACTTCTACTATGTTTTCTCTTATTGTATTGTTATTTAATGGATTTTGTAAAGTAAGTCTTCAGCCGAAGCTTTTGAATGAATTTGATTATTGTGAATAATGAGTTAATGGTAAAACCATAGTCTTCTCTTATATTAAGTGGATATATGAGAGGAGGTTACACTAAATTTTTTTAAAATTTTTTTCTTTTCTAAACCTAATGAATCAGGTTGCATCTCCCCTCATACTTGAACTCAAAATGTGTTCACAAATACCAACACAAGCAAAGAAAGGGTGTACCACATGTGTACATATATGACAACAAGCATACCCCAAAAAGTGCTCCACTTATGTTATTTGTGAACAACCAAATCAATCAAAAAGGGAATAAAAAAGAGAGATATAGCCTTTGAAGACTCATGGAGGATCTTTAAATTTCATTTTAATAAGCAATAAGGAAGCTTCACCCATATGGAACTTCTTGCACAAGTGGCCATTTGCCTTAAATGTCAAGCCACTTTGAGCGTCTTTGAGGGTGAGAGTGCCTCAGTTAAAAATTTCCTCCACAATGTAAGGGCCCTTCCATTTGGAATGAAGTTTTCCACCAATGAGCTTGAGCCTTATCTTGAATTTCAATACTTTATCTCCTACCTAAAAATGCTTCCTCAAAATACATTTATCATGAATGAACTTAGCTCTCTCCTTATACAATTTAGAGCTTTCATATGCCTCTAATCTCAACTCCTCCAACTCTTGAAGTTAGAGCTTCTTAGAGGTAGCTGCACCCTTGATGAACCCTTTAGTCGCCTTGGGTTATCAAATTTTACTAGAATGTAGAAGTGAGTATTCTAGGTCATTTCCTAGAGAGCAAAGCATACAAATCATTGTTCAAATGCTTACAAATTAATCTGAATTTTCAAGTGACTAAACTAACTCTATAATGCAACAATAAATGTTTGTAAAATTCTGTTTTGTTGGAATGAAATGAATGATGATTATGGTGAGCCCAAGTCAGATTTCCTAACATTAATCATTGATTTTCAAAATTATAACATCATAAACCTTCTTGATTAACCTAAAATGAGACACTTAGAAACCTCTAAGTGTGGTGCACCATTAGACTCAATGGACACTAATGAATCTAGGTCAAGTGAACTTAGAAATTAACACTATATTCAGCCTTGTTCTACACAAGTTTCAGACCAAAACTAGTGGAAGAAAAACAGCTTAAGTCAAATTCATATAATTAATATGGATCTAACTCAAGTCTACACAAGAACTTGAACAAGAATCAGCAAGAACTTATGAAATAACCCTAGAACATCAAGGTAAATCATAAATTCCAGAACTGAAAATAGCATGAAAATCTAAATTCAACATTCATATTCTCATCAAATCTGAATTAGAATCACAAAGTCTTCAACCAAAACAGGTTCAAAATTTGAAATCCTCAAAGAATCAAGACAAGAACATGAAATCAAGAAAATGAACAACAATTACAAATCTGGAAATCTCATAATGTCAAGTCATCTTTCTTGGAGCTCTAAATGATCAGCCTCTCATGCTCTTCCTCTTTGCTTGAATCAGACCTTGAGCTTGAGAAGCTTCCATGGATGAATGAAGATGAAGAAGTTGCAATCTAGAAATCTGGACAAGAGATGGACGAAAATGCAAGCTGGAATGGAGAAGAAAGTGGACAAAAATCTGAATAGAGAAGGAATGATGATCTGGACCAAGTGTTGATGATGGAAGATGAAGAAATGAAATCTGAAAAACGGATGAACAGTGCTGGACGAAAATGAATGAAGAAGAAGAGAGAGAAATATGGCTGAAGTGAGAGAGTGGGATTTGAATTATGAGGCTCTCATCTGAAAATTCAGCTTATGTATGTGTGGAAAATGTGAGTGGTGATAAAACCAAAGTGGATGGTGATAAAAACAAGGAAGGTCCAGATCTGAAATGAGCTGGAAAAATAGACGAAAATAAGCTAAAATGGGAATAAAAATGAGGTGGAAAATGTGGCAAGGGACATGTGAACATGTGTGGGAAATGTGACTCCTCCTTAGGCTCCCAATCAGCTGCCACATGTCATCCAATTAGATCTGATCATGTCACACCTCCCATGCCCCTTTTTCACTTGATGATGTGTCCCTCAATGCTTTCCATGCTCCTTTGATTTTTTATTTAATTAATTCTCCCCAATTAAATCTGAATAATGGTGCTACATCATCCCTCAAATAATTCTGGAATTTGCGCCCAACAGCCCCTAAATTCTTCATCTTTATTTATTTGCTATCTCTTGAATTTCTCCAAGCATGTGGACTAGCCTTTGATCCTTGATTCCAAAATTGCCCTCACAAAATCTGAAAATAAAAACACAAGACTAAATAAATTCTAAACAAAAAGAAATAAAAAGGAAAAGAAGAGAATTAATGCCCAAGATCTCAATTTAGGATATGAAAGTGTCAAAACAATCATCAAATAGCACTGCTAGGGTTCATAAAGTCAATCTAGAAATGACAACTCAAAACCTTAAATTAAACCCTATTATGCACAATTTGATGCCAAAAACCAAGTGTTTTAACATGTAAAATATGAGATAGATCAACCCTCCTCACCAAATGCACAAGCTTTCACAGCCCAATAAGCTTTGTGCTCCATTTCCACTAGGAGGTGACATTGCTTACCATAAATCAACCTAAATGGGAACATCCCAATGGGTGTCTTGAAGGCGGTATGGTATGCCCAAAGAGCCTCTTCAAGTCTTGAGCTTCAATCCTTCTTACTCGGTCTCACAATATTTTAGAGGATAGACTTGATCTCCTTATTTGAAAACTTAGCAAACCCATTTATTTGAGGATGATATGGGGTTGCTGCCTTATGTAGATACTCTTGTTGTAAAAGTGTGTCCCTTGGTCTGTGATAATTGCTTTTGGGATGACAAACCTATAAAACACATGAGACAAAAAAAAACTTTGCCATAACATTGGCATCATTAGTCCTAGTAGGGATAGCCTCAACTCACCTAGAAATAAAATCAACACACAGTAATATATATTCAAAACCATGCATTAGAAGAAGAAAAGGACCCATGAAATCCATGCCCCAAACATCAAAGATCTCACAAAAAATAATGGGCATATATGGCATTTCATGTCTCTTTCCCAAACTCCCAAAATGTTGACATGCATGACATGCTTTGCAAAATTGATATGCGTCTTTAAAAAGAGATGGCTAATATAAACTACAATCTAAGATCTTTTGACTGGTTCTTTTAACCCCAAAATCACCACTACATGTATAAGTATGACACATTCTCAACACATCATCAATCTTAACATCGAGGACACATCTCCTAATGGTCATTACACAATCTCCAAAGAGTAGGTGAATCCCAAACATAGTATCTACTTTCCTTAGCAAGCTTCTCCTTAGCATGTCTAGTAATCCCATTTGGAAAAACATTATGCACTAATAAATTGACCAAATTAGAATACCAAACAACATCATGAGAAGAAATAGCACATAAGGACTTATCCCTAAACTCATCACAAGGGAAATCAAAAGAGGACTTCACCATAATGGAATCATAAGGTAAATGACTCAAGTGATCCACCATATGATTTGTTGCTTCACTTTTGTCAATGATCTCTAAATTAAGCTCTTAAAGTGGAAGTATCCATCTTCTTTCTTCAAAAGGTACTTCAAGGTCACATGATCTGTAAAACAGACAATCTTGAAATGCAATAAGTAAGATCTAAACTTGTCAAGAGCAAAAACTAATGCATATAATTCATTTTCAATAGTGGTTTAATTGCATTGTGCTTTGTCTAAAGTCCTAGATGCATATGCTATGACATAAGGTAGCTTGTTTTCCCTTTGTCCCAACATAGCCTCAGTAGCAAAATTAGAGGTATCACGTGAAATCTCGAATGGAATCAACCAATTAGGACTCCTCAAAATGAGGGGAACCAAGCTTAGCTTTCAAAGCATCAATGCATCTCTACAATTTGGAGAGAACTCAAGTTTGGCATCTTTTTGAAGTAATTGAGACAAGGGATATGCAATATTTGAAAAATCTTTAATAAATCTTCTATAAAAACCAACATGGCCAAGGAAAGATCTCAAGTCCTTGACATTGGTTGGATAGTAAAGAGATGAAATCACTTCAATTTTAACCCTATCCACCTCAATGCCAGGACTTGAGACTAAGTGGCTTAAAACAATCCCTTACTCTATTATAAAATGGCACTTCTCAAAGTTCAAAACCTTCTTCTCCACACATCTAGCAAGGACTTTATTAAGATTTATCAAGCAAGATGAATAAGAATCCTCATGAATTATGAAATCACCCATGAACACTTCTATGCAAGAGAGAGAGCGAGAGTAATGAGAGAAAATTGGTTAGAAATGTTAAAGTTTGAAATGAGGGGTAATCAGTGGTGATGCATGTAATCGAGTATGAATTGTGGAGTTGAAAGCAGTTGGATGCTTAACTTGCAATAATTGAAATTTTTATCAATATAGAAATTGACTTTAAATGTTAATTTTTATATAGATTCTAGTGTGTGACAAGTAGAAAAGTAGAGAGAGATTCGAGTAAGGAAGTTGACGGACCCTATGGCATAGATGACATAGCATTAATGGCAACGAAGCTTGAGGATGGTAATCATGAGCATGGTGACATGGAAGGAGCCCAATACTTCCAATTTAACATATCTAAAGACCCATTACAACATATTGGAGGTCCAATGATAAGAGCCCAAACTAAAGCCATGAAGCAAGCCTTGTTCAATCTTGTGCAAGAAGTTCAAGAGCTTGGAGAGCATTGGGGCACTCCTCTCAAGCTCAAAGGAGAGCATCTATATGTGAATAATGTGCTTAAGATTCAAATTCATGAAAAGTTAAGCCCAAGAGATGCAAACCTTAGCCCAATGCAAGGAAGACTATAATTTGAGCCTCTTGCAAGCAAGGAGGCATGAAACCCTAGTGAAGAAGTCAAGGGTGGCATGATTTTAAATCCTTTATGATCCCTTAATTGTCTCCTAAATTATTTCCTATTTTAATGGTCCTTTAATTTGATTTTCTATTTTGAGTCTAGTCAAAGGTTAGAATTAATTATAGTATTAATTTCTAAATTTTGTAATCCTATAATTTTAGGATCACATCTCCTAAATTATTTTATATTTTATATTATTTCTCCTTTTAGTATTAGGAAATTAGGATTTTAATTTTAGAAAATATTCTTCTCTATGAGCTATATAAATTAAGCATGCTCCCTCTTGTAAGGAAGAACAGAAGTTCAATGAATTTATTCATTTTAGAGTTTATAATTTTTGTGAGCCTTAGTGCTTTGTGGTGACATCCCGTGTGAGAAATAGATGTGATCAAGAGCATGATCAACTCTTGTGGTGTCTTTAAAGATTGAGGTTCCTAGAGGCAGGTGCTCTAAAGGATCTTCTCCTTGATCATTATCCCATTATTTATTTCATATGTTTCTTTATTTTTTTGTAAATTTCGTCTCTTCCTTTTTGTTCTTGTGTTTTTGTTGTGTTAGGGTTCTGTCTCTAAATTAGCACAATTTTGCTTCCTCATCCCCTATCAGATTGGCATCAGAGCTTTGGTTGCTAGTTTTTGTTCAAATTCTTGTCCTTTCTTCTTCTTGTTCATCTTGAGTTTTTTTCTTTTTGTGATCATCTCTTATCTACCTTATCTACTTCTATCTTTTAGTTTTTCTCTTCTTCATCTTTGTGACTTTTTAATCTTATGTGAGCTTTTATTTTATTAGCTTTCTCCAAAAAAAGAAAAAAAATATACCCAAAATTTGTGCAAAAAAAGGCAAAACAGAAAGTGTTAGTGTGTTGAAAAAAAAAGAGAAAAATCCAAGAATTTAGAAAAAAATTATTACAAAAAAAAATATTGCTATGAGTTATGACTGTTAAAAAAAGGCTATTCTTGGACTCCAAGTCACCAAGAGGTTATTATCTAAAGAGAAAAGTTAACTTGGGTGATAAGAAAGTCTTTACATTGATCACTTTCTTATTTTAAATTTTTGATAGCACTTTTCAAATTCTCTACTCTCTTATTTGCTATTTGTGCTACTCTCCTATTTTATTTAGTTTCCAATTTTTATCTTTAAATATTTGACTCTTTGACTTTTATTTCTTTCTTTCTTATTTTTGTTGTCACGTGTGGTTTTTCCTTTTGCAAGCTTAATTTTATTTGAAAATTTTGCTTTCCTATTTTTTTCAAAATTGCAAAAAAAGAAAAAAAAATCCTATTTTCATCTTGTGCTTATTTTCTAGTTTTCTTAATTTAGAATATATTCACTTAGTTGTTTCTTAGTTTCTTGATTTGTGTTTGGTTTCACCATTGGATTCTATCCACAAGCTTAGTGAGTAGTCAAAGGCAAGTGTGTTTTTCATCATTATAAAAAGCCATTAATTTTTTTTTTGTGAAACACGAGTGACTTTATTTATCTTAAGAGTAAACACGTGAATTTGTGTGTGTGAGGACCCATTTTTATCTTATATGATTTCTAGTGCTTTTGTGAACATGAGTAACAAGAATGAATTCCCTTGTATTGATATGAACTCTATTTTAGAACTTATCAAAACATAGTTGTAGCAGTTTTGCTTGAAATTCGATCATAGGTTTCATAAGGAGGATAAAGATGAGTTGGAGACTTCCTCTTCTAAAGGAAAGAAGTGTGAGACCCCTAGTGATGATGAGGAGTATGAAGAGCCCCCTTCTCCTAAGGGAAAGAAATCCTCAAAGCATGATGTTGACTTACCAGACCAAAAAGTAAAATATCCTTCATTCAAGGGTAGCAACAATCTAAAAAAATACCTTGATTAGGAAATGAAGATAGACTAAATCTTCATGACTCTTGATTTGTCTGAGTCAAGGAAGGTAAAAACTACTTCTTTGAATTTCACTGACTTTATTGGTGGCAAGATTTGTAGTACAAAAGAGACCAACTTGGGAAAAAGCCTATTAAAATGTGGGAGAAGCTTAAAAGGTACTTGAGAAAGGCTTATGTCCCCAACTACGACTACACAGAGCTGAATATAAAATTGAGAATGTTTTCTCAAGGATCTATGATAGTGGAAGAGTATATGCACGAGTTGAATATCTTAGTTTCATGCAAACATTCAAGAAAATGAACGTGAAGCAATGTCAAGAATTATGGATGGCTTGAGGCCAGAGTTGAGAGATAAGCTTGACTTGTACACTTTTGTGGATAAGGAAGAGCTCATACACAAGACTGTAAAGTTGGAGCAGAGAAATAAGAACAAACGTTCCAAGTCCTCTTTGAAAGACTCCAAAATAACTTCCAAATGGAAGGATTCCAAAGCCAAAGATACATCCCAGGCCAAGGAAGAAATAAAGAACAAGTATGAAGGTAAAACTTCTAACCTTAAACCTTTTTCTCATTCATTTAATAATTCTCTTATTAAGTGTTTCAAATGTCATGGTGTGGGCCACATGGCGAGAGATTGTAGCAATAAAAGAGTTATGATTTTGAGAGATGATGGTGGCTATGATAGTGTACATGAAATTGATAAAGATGATGCTGATAATGTTGATGATGATTCTACCTCCCATGAATCAAATGATGAGCTTGAATGCAATGGTATAGTTGACTCTATCTTGGTGGCAAGAAGAGTTCTCAATATTCAACCAAAGGAGAATGATGAAATGCCGGTCACCCTCTATTTTCGAGGTGTGATAGATTGGTATCAGAGGTTAGGTTTCCTATAGCTATGTAGAGCAAGGACTCTTCAATGGAGTCTTAATTATCATTATGAACCTAGGCATAATTATAATTGAGGCATCATTGAAGGCCTTTTAAGGAGTTTTTGGTTTTTTTTTCTATCTTTATTACCCCCTTCTCTTTGCATAGTGAGAAATATTGTCCAGATGTTAAGTATCACATAGAAGAGTTTATGATGAAGCATTTATTAATCCAATTTCAAGTTCCTTTTTGATATTCTTGAAAATATATATCATTTACATATTATGAATATGGTTGAGCTATATGATTTTTCTTGTCTTCTTATTAGAGAGAAGGTGTTTATAAGATCAGAAGTGAATAATTGGAGGTCAATTGAAATGTAACATAAGGGTGGCAAAATTGTAAGATTTTGTATGGAAGTTTTATTTGGAAGTGTAGAATGATCTCTCCTCGATTTCATGATTGAAGTTCAATGTCTACTAAAAAAAAAAGAAAAAGGTTTGTGTTAGAAATACTTCAATTCATATTTAGAAAAATAGATTTATTAGCTTGATTTGATGGAGTAAATTAAGCCATGGGTTGATCTGATGCCTTCCAAGTTATATGTTATTATTAACTTGATTTATAAGAGTGATATCTAAACTACAAGTAAAATACTTCAAGAAAAGGAATTAAGAAGTCATGATCAAATCTCATGAATAGTACTTATCTTGATTCAATAAGCATCCTAACGAGCTAAACGATATGATATAACGGTTACATGTAAGCATCATTATACTTTTCTCAAAGACTTATGTGTTGTTTGATGTTTAACTCTACTTGTTACTAGATGCTTGGGCAAACTTTTATGGTAGCAAGTCTTGTTAGTGAGATGTCTTTGGTAGATTAAATGTTTAAATATGTTACTGTTGATTGAAGGTGGAGATTTCTTGATAACTTTCTATGTGTGCCTTTTAGGTTTATTTGATGATAACATAATAAAGAAGTGTGATTAAGAATCATGAAGATTTATTGAGCCATCATCTTGATGGGAAATTCATAATTTTGAAACACCAAATTTTAGCTCATGAACAAAACGTGATAAATAAAGTGTAGAAACTTAGACTCTTGATTTATAATGATGGTTCAAATGAGTCTATTATGGGTCAAATATGGTATGTATGATGTGAGAATAAGATTTGAAACCTCAAGTGATGAAAAACTTGAATTAATGCTTAAAGAGGAACATAGGAGCTAATATGCTTTAGTATGAATTACATATAATTTAATGTTTGTTAGTACCATTCAAGTGGTTACTTTGAGTTATAATGCTAATCTTAATTAGGGAAATAGATTTAATTGTTATGTGAATGTTTGAAAATTTATGATAAATAATTGCAAGAAAGTGCATGTTCAAATATTTGAGCTTTCAAAACAGAACCAAATGACTAGTAAAACATATGTCTATATTTGATGGCCTTAAATATCAAGTTTGGAGCAAAAGTTTGGCAGGAGCTTACAAGACATGATAAAGCTTCGTTCACCCAAATATGGTATTTTTCTGCACTTTATAGAATATTTTTAAATTTTTGAATGGGGTTCATAAAGCTGTCATAAAACAGCTCTACAGCTTCTGTATTAGATATGATATTTTGGGACATTTCTGGGTTAAATGATATTGAAATCTTAACGGTAGATAGTGTATGGATATATCATTCTAGATAGTTTTAATTTGCTTCAATTGGATATTCCTAACTCAAGTTATGATTATCTAAAGTTTGGGATAAGTTATGCTTTCATAACATGTTAAAATTGGGTGAAAGGATATTTAAGCTTCTTCATTCTTTAGCTAACTATATTGGTTATTAATAAATTGTTTAAAGCATCTTAAGTAACCTAAAATGGTCTTTGGTGGGGGACAATGGAGAAAAGCAAGTGATTAGAATAAGAAAAGAATATATGAATATGAGCAAGAGTAATGCTATTTATAACTTATATGAGATGATGTCTCGACATTTTCTTGGTAAATTCATGATATAATTCATTGATGAAATTTTGGTGAAATTAAAGGAGTCTAAATAAATAAATAAATAATGTGAGCATTATTTATTTTTAAAACAATAGAAGCTTAAAGAACAATATTTGTATGCAAAGATTTTTTTGAAGTGAATCCTAGCATATCAAGTTGTCTTTTACGCATGTTCTGCCTTAAGAGGAAATTTGAGTATATCAAGTAATGTATATCAAGAAAACTACCTGCTACGGCCATTAGGATTTGAAAATTCTTGGGTTTGACAAGGTGTTATCATTGTTTTCTATAGGACTTTTCTTGACAAAGCTAATTCAAAAGATAAGTCTAATTTGTAGAGGTTGAAGTTAGTGGAAGAGTCTTTTAAAAAAAATCTTATGTTAATAACTATTGACAGGAGATAGAATTTATAATAGGGGGTAAAGTATTTCTTAAGGTGTCTCCTATGAAAGATGTGATGAGATTTGGGAAGGAAGACAAGTTGAGCCAATATATATCAATCCATTTGAGATCTTAAGGGAGAATTGGCATGACTGCTTTTCATTGGCATTGGTACTTGAGTTATCGGATATTCATCCATTATTTCATGTATCAATGATGCAAGAAGAATATTTGTATGATTTATCTCATGTTATTAAAAACTCAAGGATCTTAAGTTAATGATCATTTATCATTTGAAGAAATTCATATAGTCATCTTAAATAGATAATAAGGAAGATATGGATGAGAGAAATTGTTTTGGTGAAGATGTTACGGCACTATCATTCTTGAGAAGTTATAAGGGAAGTTGAAGGTGAAATGCGTGCTATATGTCCATGCTTATATGACATCAAAACTAAGAACATATTTAAATTCAGAGGATTGAATTTCTTGCGTGGGGGAGAATGTAATGACCCAAAATAAAAATTATAAAATTATAATTAATAATTGAATTAACCCAAAAGCTTGAGAAAAAAACATTTAAAAAAATTTAAATGTTGATCATAAGGTCATTTGATTATATTTTTATATATTTTTAGAATAAATTAATCAAAGTAACAGATGGCTCAATAGTAATTGTTATTGGCTTTAATTTTAATATTTGGGTTTGAATCCTCTTATATTGAGGGTGGAATTTTTATTTTCTTCAATTTCTACAAATTATCATTTTGTCCAAGAGAGAATCAGACCCAAAAAAAATTTGTTTTATTTCTTCCATCCTCCTCTTCCTCATTTTCGAAGACTCTAGACCAAGTAAGAGGGAGAGAGAGATTGTCTTTCACTTGCTTCTTCCATCCTCCCTTCACCATCGTTTAGATCGCCAGTCATGCGACTGAGTGTAGTGGTTCAGATATCTGATCCCTAGTTGCTCACTCTATTAGCCTCTGCGTCCTTCTCTATCGTTGGTATGATCTGACCCTCTTTCTCTTTCTTCATTTCTTCATTTGAGATTTGTGAGCACACAAGTAACTGGTTTAGGATTTGTGGGGGGTCCAGTTCATGAGTTGAGGCTGGTCAATTATTGTTTTCTTCTCCCCTATTCAGATTTAATTCCATCTTCTTCCTCCCCTGCAATTTGTTGATGCTGATCGCTGTCGTTGTTGGGATTTTTTTTTAAACTCATAGCTTCTTCCATTCTGCTTGTTGCCATCAGAACCGTGAGTAGCAATAAACTTTCTCCTTAGTCCCCCTATTTTTGAGTTGTCGCGTGTGTGCTTCCATGGTTCCTTGATTTTCTTTTCCCCACTCCTGTTAATTTTTTTTCCATTTTTGTCGTTGGTGATTCTGAGGTGAAAACCCTTGATCTCTGGTTTCTTTCTCCTCGATAACTCAACGCTCATGTGTGTGTGATGAAACAATATGGAAGTTGCAATTTTTTCTCTTGATTTTTTTGGCTGCTAACATATATATATATATATATATATATATATAAATTTTTTTTATTGAAGCAAGATGATAACACATATAGGTTATAATTTTTCTGTTAAACTAATTTTGTTTGGATTGGTTGATGCTGAAGAATTATTAGAGTGAAGCTAGAAGAGAATAGTTTAGATGTGAAACTTGAAGATTGGTACCTATAAAATATTTGTTGAAATGTTTGTTAGAGGATGTTGCAAAGAAGATTTGACTCAAGGATTAATAATATGTGATTATTTGAATTTTTGGAGATGGATAGCTTGTTAATGAAATATTTAAATGCTAGAGTTTTTACGAGGGGAAAAGGATATATATTTGGTGCTTGATAAAATGCTAATGAGGAATATATATATATATATATGTAATACGTATAAAGCTTTGGTTTTAAATTTTTAAATTTATTATAGTTGATTATTGGTGGAAATGTTGAAAGGAATTATTGTAATGGCTGGGAGTTGACTAAAATTTTTATATGATTTATAAGGTGTTTGAAAGATGAGAAATTTGATTAAACTTAGAGGAGAAATTTGAATTTTAGGTAAGTGGATAGCGTCCCAACTGATTTTTTTTTCAATCAAAATTTTCTTTACTAAAATATTACATTTTTCTGAAAATTATTTTAATAGCATTAATGTGATTATTGAATATTTGTTAATTAATATTTATTTATTTTGAGAAATTAGCTTTACCAAATTTGAAATGTTATTTGATCAATTAAGTCAAGTTTGAACTTTGATTATGAGATTTTTATTTTATCAAATATTGGATTGATACAGAGAATGATTCATGCGAGTTCGACGTTGAAAATTTTTTTATATTCAATAAATGCAAGCATGAGCATTGGATATGAAATTTGATTCTGGCAAGTTTTAATGCTTAAAAGTATTCATGCGAGTTTGATTTTGAGAATGAGAATTATATCTTGAAAGTGATGATTTTCTCGTATGTTTAAAAATGGTTTTAAAAAGAGAATTTATATAAAACACTGGTTGCTAACGGCAGTTCCATTAGCCCTTGGCGCGCTATGGTACACCTAGCTAGCAGGGTGATTATAGGAGGTGTTAGCCCTGCGAAGGCTAAACGCATGTAGACCGAAGGGATGGTTATTCGTGAGCATCATATTCACGTTTGTTTCATGACTCTAACTATGTTTAGTTTGTATTACCCTCGTGAACTGTGTGTCCATGTTTATTCCATAGCTTTGACTGTATTTGGTTACTTACCCTCATAGATTGTGTGTCCATGTTTGTTTTCATGGCATAAGCCGCGTTTGGTTATTTACCCTCGTGGACTATATGTCCACGTTTGTTAATTGTTTTGTTATGAATTTGATTATTTAATGATTTCATATCCCGTTGGTTTTCATTAGAAATATATTTTTAATTACTTGTTTTGTTTATTTGCTTCCTTGAAATTAAGTTATGACAATATTTGATATGATAATTTTATAGTTCAAGATTTCATTTAAAGTTATATAGAATCCTTTTATTCCACATTTATTTGAATCTTTATGGAGATCATTGTCTTTTTAACTTACATTATTGTTTTTAATTTTTTTTATTCATATTTAATTATTTATTTTTGGGACGTTATTCACTGAAAATAATTTTGGCCTCAGATAGTGTTTTAATTATGAAAATTTATTTTGTAAGCTTATTTTAGGTGCTCGATATAGTCTATAGCTAGAACTTTTATTTTGTTGTATATTCTGCTTGGTGAGTTGAACTCCTAATTAAGGTGATATTTTGTGTAAAATATTGTGTTGTAGAGTTTAGGAGATCCTGTTTACAGAGAAGGTTATGCCAAAAATTTCTACAAAAATATTAAAGCTTTTATTAATACCAAAAATGTTTATGTACGTTCTAATTCAAACTAAAACATAATTAGCTCTTAGTCATAGAAAGATGAATTGATTCAAGGCTTAAAGGATGTATGGTGGTTCACGTCCTGTGCCGTTCATCCTTTATTTTTGGGGCGTGACACTAGGCTTGACACTAACCATTGGAATCAGAAGATAGCCCTTGTCCCATAGTTGTTGATTCGGGATTGTCCCACCTGTTCTATGAGTGACTCGAACCTAACTAGTCTTCACCAATTCATAAGGAGGCTAGATTAGGAGTATGACACCCCATGATTGTTAGTATTAAGGAAAACCAGATTACATAAGTGAGTGAATTCACCTTGGCTCAGTAGCTTCTCCCAAGTTAGAGGCTGGGTTAGTCCGTGAAGGATATAGCCACGTGATAGCCATCAATTTTGTGTCGAAGGATATAAGGTTGGCATATGATCATGCATAAAAGTTCGGCCACATAATTGTTAGTTTTGTGGTCCGGCATATGTTGAGGGCACATGGTTGTTATTTTCATGACCTTATGTCATGTAACCTCCTACTATATCCACTCAATATAGAAGAAGATTACAGTGTTACCACTAAATCACATCAATTACAATAATCAAATTTTATGTCAAAAGCTTTGGTCGAAGACTTATTTTGTAAAATTAATCAATTTACAATACTATCAGAGAAAAACAAAGTAGAAGTAATTCATACACTCCTCAAATACATGGTGGACATAACCTACCAGCAATTCCATCCCAATTGTGCATTTCAACATAAAAATAAAACTGAAATTTGGTTTGTGCGCCACGGTATGCAGTCAGTACACTGCGGTATGTGGCATAGAGCCACACACTTGTCCTTGCTGTGTCGTGTGCAACATGTGTTACCATGCGCCATGGCACGCCTGTCTAGATTTCTGCTGTCATTTTGACAGCAAAAATGATGAACTTCAAGCATGCACTGTTTTCACATACGACATCCGATTGGAGTGATTCAAGCGACCACACGAAGCTTAACTTGTACACTAACTAATGAGATAGGTTTGGATACAATCTAATGGTCCTACAAAATTTGGATACCTGAGTGCAAAAAGTCACTTTTTTAAAAAAATTTACGTACACAAGAATTTCGATCCCTTTCTCTCATTAGACCACACTAAGCCTTAAACCAAGTCCAACAAGATCTAATACACCTGATTGACCATAATTAATCACAATCATACTCAAATATTAAAATTTGACCCTTCTATAGTCAATTTTTACAATTCACAAACTTTATACACTTTGCTATTTCTTGACATAATTTAGCCCACTTGGCTATCTCTCAACTCATACATATACAATCATATTCATAATACAATTTTAGTCCCTAAATTACTTATTTCATCATAATTTGTCCCTTGGCTTAAGATTCACCAAGACAAATCACTTCAACACAATATACTCAAATCATAGCCCTTTTGCTTCATTTCAACACATATACACATAATCGGGCTTGATTTCACAAAATCTCAATTCAACACATGCATGCAATCCTATGGCAACTCATATATATATATATATATATATATATATATCTCAGTTTAGTTCATTATACACCTCAGAGTAAACAGCTTCACACTCAAGCTGATCAAGACTCTCTTCCTTTGCCTTAATCACTTCTCGATCCTGTAAACATGTAACCACAGGGGTGAGATAGAAATCTCAATAATAAAATAACTCACTCCTATTGACTACCACATGCAACAATATGGAAGTAAACATAGTATATCATTAAAACATCATAAAATAGAATTTATATCACATATCTTATTTCATTCTTAACTTTTCATCATATCGCATAACGTACTAGCATGATCTCTACCAACCGAAACTCTAAATCACCCCGACATAAAACCATAGACTCATCTCAGACTAATGTACACTCTTATTAGTCTTGAGTTCACTTGCAGTGGTAGAATCACCCAGCCAAAGATGTTCTAATGCACAATACAAACTATGGTTTCACCCAATACACACGATGGGTATCATTGACTACAACACCATATGATAAAGATACTAAGGAGTCTCTCATCTCCAACGCCATACCTCAATAGGCACTAAAGAAATCTTCTCTAACACCGCACCTTTCAAGGCACTAAAGAGAATTATTTCCAACACCGCACCCTAATGTACAAGGAAACCTTGCCACATGGTTTTTATCATCTCCTACAGTCAAGTGAACTTCAACCCCTATGATCATACTTTTTCAAACCATTTAAGGTTGCCTTTAACACTTTCTTACACATAACATATGCCTATAATACTTTTCATTACAAAACACACATTTCCATACTTATTTCAATCAAAAGCTGTTTCACATACAACAATCACTCAATGCTATAAAACATGGCTAGTTTAAAATCGTTTCATGCACTACATAACATGCTAACATATAGTTACAATAAACAGTCAAATAAAGGAAGTTATTCAGTTACCTCAACTCTTTTGTCACTAGAAAGGTTACTTGTAGATTTCAACTACCATATAAGATTATCTCAAGCCTTCTTCCTCTACTCACATGTCTAATATGCCAATCTGAACACATTTGGCACATTTTAGTCATTTAGTCCATTTTGACCAAAAACTCATTTTTACTACTTAGAGCTATATTCATCCGTAAACTCTTTTCCATTTATCCATTCTAAGTCACCTCAACCAGTCTTATTTTACTCAAATCAGATTTTTGCTCTAACTTTCTCTCTTTAAAGGCTAAAATTAAGCCTACAGGTTTAAAGCTCTACCGTTTAGCTCTAAACCAGTCATAAAGCTCTAATTTAACTTCCAAGAACCTTTTTATTCTGTTAGGCAAGAATCAAACCCCTCAAATTCCTCTGATTCAATTTCCCTATAACTTATTTTTAGAGAAATTTTGGAAGAATGGAAGGTATGAGTTATACGTGGCTTACCTGGTAAGTTACTAATCTGAATCACCTTCCACTACTCCAAAATAACTTGTCTTAACTCCTTAGCCCTTCTCCTCTCTCTATCTCGTGTGTTTTTAAAATTTTACTTCTGAAAACGACCCAATTTCACTACGTAAGAAGTGATTTTCTAGTCCATGCACCGCAGCTTATGCAGCACGAGCCATGGCACATGGCACAGTGAGATTTATTCTCACCACGTGTATTGGCTTAGACTCGAAACGCACTCCTATCACCCATATCTGTTCATACAATATACAAACAAGTCAAAATACTAATTAATCATCTGAATCTCTAATCTCATACTAACTTTCACTTCACCCTCAATTAACCTCTAAACTTAGGATTCAGAAATTTAGGATGTTACATGTTATGTTTTTGCTAAATAACATAATAAAGTGTTTTGTGACAAGCTCGGTCACATGATTATTAGTTTTGTGAACTGTGGCTAAGTGTTATGTGTTATTCATGCCTATTTACCTAACTATATCTATTTACAATTGATATATAACTGTATGGGTTAAGTGAAACTTGGTTACTGAGTGGTTGTACTCACCCTTCTATTTACCTAACTATATCTATTTTCAGGACCTAGCTCATCGGATCTGAGTCGAGGAAAATATACAAAGTCTTAGGATTTGTGGAGTAATCCTCTATATACCTCTCTTTTATTACTTTTATGTGTATTTGTTAATGTAATTGGCAACTAGGATTATTTGACATGATTTATGCACTACTTGCATGATTTTGTGTATAAACTAGTATATAAGCCTTAGGTTAATGAGTTTTTGTTGTGAACCCATTGATGAACCCTTTAGTCGTCTTGGGTTATCAAATTTCACTAGAATGTAGAAGTGAGTATTCTAGGTCATTTCCCTAGAGAGCGAAGCATACAAATCATTGTTCAAATGCCACAAATTAATCTGAATTTTCAAGTGACTAAACTAACTCTATAATGCAACAATAAATGTTTGTAAAATTCTATTTTAGTTGGAATGAAATGAATGATGATTGTGGTCCCAAGTCAGATTTCCTAACATTAATCATTGATTTCCAAAATTATAACATCATAAACCTTCTTGATTAACCTGAAATGAGACACTTAGAAACCTCTAAGTGTGGTGCACCATTAGACTCAATGGACACGAATGAATCTAGGTCAAGTAAACTTAGAAATTAACACTATATTCAGCCTTGTTCTACACAAGTTTCAGACCAACACTAGTGGAAGAAAAACACCTTAAGTCAAATTCATATAACCAATATGGATTTAACTCAAGTCTACACAAGAACTTGAACAAGAATCAGTAAGAATTTATAAAATAACCCTAGAACATTAAGGTAAATCATAAATTTTAGAACTGAAAATAGCATGAAAATCTAAATTCAACATTCATATTCTCATCAAATCTGAATTAGAATCACAAAGTCTTCAACCAAAATAGGTTCAAAATTCGAAATTTTCAATTAATCAAGACAAGAACATGAAATCAAGAAAATGAACAACAATTACAAATCTGGAAATCTCATAATGTCAAGTCATCTTTCTTGGAGCTCTAAATGATCAGCCTCTCATGCTCTTCCTCTTCATTTGAATCAAACCTTGAGAAGCCTCCATGAATGTATGAAGATAAAGATGAAATCTGGAGATAAATGTGTGCTAGATGAAATCTGGAGGAGGAGAAGAAAATGGATGAAAGTTTGGAGGAGAATGAAGGCAGAATTCAACCTGAATGAAGGAGAAAGGAGAAGAAATGATCTAGATAGTGAGAGGATGAGAAGATGGTGTGATTTGGAGAAGAAGATGAGAGAACTGAATATGGAAAATTGGAGAGTGAATATGAACGAAAATTGAGAGAGAATATGGCTGAAGTGAGAGAGTGAGATCTGAATTATAAGGCTTTCATCTGAAAATTCAGCTTATGTATGTGTGGAAAATATGAGTGATGATAAAACCAAAGTGGATGATGATAAAAACAAGGAAGGTCCAGATCTGAAATGAGCTGGAAAAATGGATGAAATAAGCTAAAATGGGAATAAAAATGTGGCAAGGGACATGTGAACATGTGTGGGAAATGTGACTCCTCCTTAGGCTCCCAATCAGCTGCCACATGTCCTCCCATTACATCTGATCATGTCACACCTCCCATGCCCCTTCTTCACTTGATGATGTGTCCCTCAATGCTTTCCATGCTCCTTTGATTTTTTATTTAATTAATTCTCCCCAATTAAATCTGAATAATGGTGCTACATCATCCCTCAAATAATTCTGGAATTTGCGCCCAACAGCCCCTAAATTCTTCATCTTTATTTATTTGCTATCTCTTGAATTTCTCCAAGCATGTGGACTAGCCTTTGATCCTTGATTCTAAAATTGCCCTCACAAAATCTGAAAATAAAAACACAAGACTAAATAAATTCTAAACAAAAAGAAATAAAAAGGAAAAGAAGAGAATTAATGCCCAAGATATCAATTTAGGATATGAAAGTGTCAAAACAATCATCAAGTAGCACTACTGGGGTTCATAAAGTCAATATAGAAATGACAACTCAAAACCGGGAATTAAACCCTATTATGCACAATTTGATGCCAAAAATCAAGTGTTTGAACATGTAAAATATGAGATAGATCACCCATAGATAGGGCCAAAATAATGTGCAAGTAGAAACATATGTATTTTGAGAAATTTGGAATGAAATTATTGATTTTGTGCAACATTTCCTCTCCCTTATGTTTTGTGAAAATCGGGGTTGAGTAGTGATTTTATGAGATAAGCATTTTTTATTATGTGTAGTGCATTGCACAAGTCTACAAGAGTCCATTGAGTGTGGTTGGAAGGTTGGTGTGAGCTATTGGCATGTGTGATTGATTTAGGACACCCCATTTGAGAAATTTTGTGAAAAAGTGGTCATAATGGGTTTTGGTGTCTAACTTTTTATAGAAAATGAGTTTGAGTGTGAAATTGGTGCCTTTAGCTAGAGTTAGGAGAAATCTTTGTGTAGACACTGAAAACACCTCAATTGGACGTTGGATGAAGATTTGAGATGCAACAGAAGTTCAATTCCTATGCTGTCAAATAAATGACAGCACTGATACTGTTAGATTTCATGTAATGCGTCACACGGTGCATGGGACAGAGAAGACACGCCGTGGTACATATGCCATAAGCTACGGTGCACGTGTCATTTTCTACATAAAATTTATTTCTGAGTTTTAAAACTCATTTTTGAGTCCTAATTGATTTCTAAACTTTCACTTTACTTTCAAAACTCTGATATGGACTAATTAAATAATGTTTAAAATTTAAATTTTTTAGATTGGGATTCCTTTGAAAGAATTTTGAGAAATTACTTTTATAAAAATTATAAAATTTGGTAATCCTTTGAGGGTTAAACCCTAGACTGTCAGGATTTGGAGTCAATTACGGTTTAATCTCAAGGAGGTTACAGTTTAATATCAGTTTTTTTGCTTCTGAGAACTGGACTGTGGATTGGTGAATCAGGTGTGACTTTGCTTATGAATTGTGCATTTGCATATAGAAAGTTGAAAATTAAGATTATACACATGTTCTTTTCCCCTTTAAGCTAGTGTCAACTATTTTTCTTTTGTGGAATAACTTCCATTCTTAGGAGGGGAGAATGATGCAAACAAGAAATACTGCCGGTAATATTCTGGAGAATGTATCAAGACAAGTGTGAGAAGTCTTGGTACAAGAGGATAACATTGTCCCTAGTGAGCATGTTGAGATGGGACAAGGCTCGAGTTAAGCTAGAGAGCAACTGAGACCTACAACAGGCAATAAGAATATATTACTAGAACTGAGAAGCATGATGTAAAGATTTGAACAGAGAATTGATAAGCATGATAAGATTTTGAAGAAAAGATCGAGAGAGTCAAACAAGACTGTAGAAAGAGATGGCGGTCATGGTGGAGTAAGATTAGAGAGGGAAATAATTGACTAACAAGAGGAGGATTATTATAAAGAGAGTAGACCGAGGAGGCCTAGAGGAAGAGAGCAAGAGAGCTTTATTGATTTAGCCCTGAAGAAATTTATAAGGTTGAATCCTCTATCATTTGAGGGTTCCATGTATAATAGAGCGGCTGAAAGATGGATAGATCGATTGGAGACAATATTTTCCATTATGACATGAATGTCCAAGTAATAGGTATTACTTGCTACATTCCAACTTGAAGATGCTGCCAAGCAGTGGTGGGAGAGTGTGAGATCAGCAAATGGATCTCAAGTGACATGGAGTAAGTTCAAGAGGAGATTTTTCACTTATTATTTTCCTACCTCCTTCAAAGCTCAGAAAGAAGTTGAGTTCCACTGGCTGTAGCAAGGGAATATGAATGAAGAAGAATTTATAGCTAAGTTTAACGAGTTGTCTAAATACTCAACTTACTTGAGGAACCATGATGATGAGTATTGGAAGGCTGAATAGTTACTTGAGAAGTGACGACCTAATTACAGACAGTAGCTAGCACCTTTTGATATTGTCTCACACAGTGACATGTACAGTAAATTGGGAGCAATGACTAGACGTGGTTGTGAGGTTGAGGACAGCCAGAGGAAAGATGTTAAGGGCCGTTTCTCTACATATACGGGTCCTACTGAAGGTATTGGCAAGAGAGCTGGATATAGCTTTGGACCATCTAGATTAGACAGCAATGGTAGTAAGAAGAGAAGCTTCTAGAAGGGTTCACATTCTAGAGGTTCTCAGATGAGGAGTAACGCCCCTAAGAGTATGGGTGGATGGAGTCAAGCTTCAAGACAAGATTCTGCTCCTATAGTAGCTAGACCAATTAGAGCCCCACCGTGTAGCAAGTGTGGGAGACACCATATTGGGGAGTACTGGACATATTTCAAGTACCACAAGGTTGGGCACATTGCTCAATATTGCTTAGAGAATGCTCCTCACACCAATCAGAGATCTACTATTCCTAGTTGTGTGTTTGCTATGACAAGGGAAGAGGCTGAAGCTTCCCCGAAGCTTATCTAAGGTATGATTTCTTTAAGCAATCAACAAATTTCTGCTTTGTTTGATTTTGGTGCCATTCACTCATTTGTTTTCGATGAGTGTGCAAAAAGACAAAGTTTGCATATTGTTGAAATGCCTTTCATGATGAATGTGTCTACACTAGCTAGTACTTCAGTGAGAACCAATCGGGCTTGCTTGAAAGTAGAGTTGAAATTTGGTGAAATAGTCACAAGTATTGACTTGATTTATTTGACCATGTCGAGAATTGATGTGATAATTGGCATGGATTGGTTATCTGCTAATGGAGCGATGTTAGACTATAATAGAAAGACAGTTTCATTACTAGTGTACACGATAACTATAACGAATGATGAGATTGCACCACCTATACCTATTACTACTTTAGAGACTCCTAAGTTCCTATCAGCGGTATAAGTGGAGAAATTAGTGAAAGAGGAATGTCAAGCCTTTATGATGTTCTGCTCAGTACACAGAGTGTATGATGGAGCATTAGACAAGATTGGAATTGTCAATGAGTTTCCTGAGGTGTTTGCAGATGAAGTGTTAGGATTGCCACCAGAGCAAGGTACTAAAAACCGGACCGGTGGCCAAACTCAGGGGTCAGGGGTCATGGGTTCAACCGGGGGTCAAACCAGAGTCAGACTGGTCATAATAAAATAATATAATTTAAATAAAAGATGTATTAATTCTCAATACGTTCATACATATCCAAGTCTTAATATTTCATATAACATATAACAATAATTCTAACAATAATAAAGTATAACAACATTTCTATATTTTTTTAAAATAAGATTAACTAAATGATAAAAAAATTTCAATGAGTTAAAATAATAGAAATAAAAATTTATTTTAAAATAAAAGATAATAAATAAAAGTGATATATTTTAAAAATTATTTAATTAAATAATTCAAATTAAAAAATAATATAATATAATATATATTTATACTTTTTGATTTCTTTTTGCTTCTTTTGTCCCCTCATCTGACATAAGTATGATTTTTTTTACCCTATGACTCCTATTGACCTATCATTAATCATTATCATGTCAAAAATAAATATACATCTTGGTTAATCATTATTAATTTTTTTTAAATTTCAACCCGCCCAACCCGCCTAAATAGAGGGGTTGGGCGGGTTAATCTGGGTTAATCCCGGGTCACCCCGGGTCAACCCGGGTTAACTTAAATCACAATAAAAAAAACCAGACCGGATACATGGCCGGGTCATCGGTTCACCGGTCGGATCGGCCGGTTCGGTCCGGTTTTAAAAACAATGCACCAGAGAGAGAGATTGAGTTCTCAATCAACTTGGTACCTAGTACCGAACCAATCTCTAAGGCTCCATATTGAATGGCTCCAACAAAATTGAATGAGCTTAAGAAGTAGCTAGAGGAGTGATTAGAGAAGGGGTTGATTAGACCTAGCATTTCACCTTAAGGTTCGCCTGTTCTATTTGTCTAGAAGAAAAATGGTAGTATGAGATTATGTATAGATTACTAGCAGCTGAACAAGGTGACAATTAAGAATACATATTCGTTACCCTGAATCAATGACTTATTGGACCAGTTGGTTAGAGCAGTGGTATTCTCTAAGATCAACTTAAGATCTAACTATCACTAGTTGAGAGTGAAAATGGATGATGTGCCGAAGACTGCGCTCAGAACATATGGGCACTATGAATTTCTTGTTATGCCCTTCAAACTAACGAATGCACCCGTGTAATCTTTATGGATTACATGAATTGAATCTTTAGGCCCTACTTGGACAAGTTCCTAGTGGTTTTCATTGATGATATCTTAATATATTCGGTCGGTGAGAAAGAACATGCTAAGCACTTATGGATTGTGTTGCAAATTCTAAAAGAGAAGAAGCTTTATGTGAAGTTGAGCAAATGTGAGTTTTGGTTACGTGAGGTAAAGTTTTTAGGCCATGTAGTGTCGGCAAATGTTATCATAGTTGATCCTTATAAGGTGGATGCGGTACTACAATGGGAAAGACTGACTTCTATGATAGAGATCCAAAGTTTCTTGGGTTAAGCAGGATATTATAGAAGGTTTACTTAGGGATTTTCCCAGATTGCTTCTGCTTTGACTAAATTGACTAAGAAAGATCAATCTTTCGTATGACTAACTAGTGTGGAGAGGCTTTTCAAGAGCTGAAGCAGAGATTGATGATTGCATCTGTGTTAACTATTCCAGATTCGAAATGGCCATTTATGGTGTATGCGAAAGCTTCACTTAAGGGTCTTGGATGTGTCCTGATGCAAGATGACAGAGTTGTGGCATATGCTTTGAGACAAGTAATGGTGTTTGCACTTAAGCTACACATGAGGAGAACTATCCTAGCCACGGTCTTGAGCTTGCAGTAATGGTGTTTGCACTTAAAAAATAGAGACATTACCTTTATGGTGCGCAGTTTGAAGTATACATTGACCACAAAAGCCTCAAGTATCTAGTTGATCAAAAAGAGTTGAATATGAGGTAGCAGAGATGGATGGAGTTCTTGAAGGACTACAATTACTAGTTGAAGTACCATCTTGTGTAGTAGTTGATGCATTGAGCTGGAAGATGCTACACGTAGCATTCTTGATGATGTAAAAGCACACGATGCACACGATGCTAGAGGATATCTCAAATGAGCACAAGAATGTTCTTGATTTCGCGTCATACAACTTGAATGTCACGGTAATTACAAGTGAGTTCTGGAAAGAGCTGAGAAAAGCACAATTAAAAGATGAGTACTTGTTAGAAATTAGGGAGGACATTGAGGAGAATTGAACGACGGCTTTTGGCTTTAGTGATGATAGTTTCATATTGTATCATGACTATATGTGTGTTCCTAATAATAAGGAGATTAGAGAGATTATCCTATGAGAAGCTCATAAGAGTAAGCTAACAATCCACCCTGGTGCCACTAAGATGTACGAAGATAAGAAGAAGTGGTGGTGGTGGCATGAAATGAAGCAAGATGTGACTGAGTTAGTTTCTAGGTGTTTGACAAGTTAGAAAGTCAAGATAGAACACCAGAAGCCACCTGGGTTGTTACAACCTTTGGAAAACCTAATGTGGTAATGGGACAGTATGTCCATAGACTTCATAATGGGATTGCCACATACTTAGGCCAATCATGATACTATATGGGTGATTGTAGATAAACTAAGTCAGCTCATTTTCTGGCCATTAGAGAAGACTATACCTTAGAAAGATTTGCTGAGGTTTATGTGCAAGAGATAGTATGGTTGCATGGGGTATTGAAAAAGATTGTGTCAGATCACGATCTGAAGTTGACATCAAACTTTTAGAGAGCTTTCCACCAAGCTGTGGGTACTAAGTTGAAGTTTAGTATGGCCTATCACTCCCAGATCAATGGTCAGACCGAGAGGATGATTCAAACTCTCGAGGATATGATGCGAGCATGTGCTATTGAGTTTAGTGGAAGTTGGGATAAACACTAACCACGTGCGGAGTTTGCCTATAACAACAGCTTTCATGCAAGTATTCAAATGGCTCCATATGAAGTTTTGTATGGTTGGAAGTGTCAATCACATCTTTGCTAGACTCAATTAAGTGAGAGGAGTGTTTTGGGTCCAGATTTGGTGGATTAGATCACAGAGAAGATAGAGGTAATTTGACAAAAGTTATTGACTGCCAAGTTATTAACTGCTAGAGTTTATGGTTGGAGACCATATATTCTTGAAGGTATCGCCTATGACTGGTATTGGGAGGTCTATTCGAGCCAAGAAATTAACTCCCAGATATATTGGTCCATTTGAGATTCTAGAGAGAATTGGGCCTTTGGTGCATCAGACTATACTACCCCCCACATTTATCGGGTGTACATGACGTGTTTCATGTCTCACAACTCAAGAAGTACTAACCCGATCCATCTTATATTATTAAACCAAAGAAGTGGAGCTACGAGAGAATTTAACCTACCGGATTGAGTCGGAAAGAATAGCTGATGTGAGAGATAAGTAGCTAAGAAACAAAACTATCCGTTTAGTGAAAGTTCTATGGAAGGGAATGATTTCCAGTGATGTCACTTAGGAAATGGAGGAGAAAATGAGGCAACAGTATCCCAATCTTTTTTAGTGAGGTAAGATTTACATGGTTTACCAAATTTTGGGGACAAAATTCTTAAAAGGGAGGAGAATTGTAACATCCGAAAAAAGTTAACCTTGGTTTATTAACTTGACGAGGATAATTAGTGAGTTAATAAGGTGATCTATCTCATATTTTACATGTTAAAACACTTGGTTTTTGGCATCAAATTGTGCATAATAGGGTTTAATTCCCGGTTTTGAGTTGTCATTTCTAGATTGACTTTATGAACCCTAGTAGTGCTATTTGATGATTGTTTTGACACTTTCATATCCTAAATTGAGATCTTGGGCATTAATTCTCTTCTTTTCCTTTTTATTTCTTTTTGTTTTGAATTCATTTAGTCTTGTGTTTTTATTTTCAGATTTTGTGAGGGAATTTTGGAATCAAGGATCAAAGGCTAGTCCACATACTTAGAGAAATTCAACAGATAGCAAATAAATAAAAATGAAGAATTTAGGGGCTGTTGGGCACAAATTCCAGAATTATTTGAGGGATCATGTAGCACCATTATTCAGATTAATTGGGGAGAATTAATTAAATAAAAAATCAAAGGAGCATGGAAAGCATTGAGGGACACATCATCAAGTGAAGAAGGGGCATGGGAGGTGTGACATGATCAGATGTAATGGGAGGACATGTTGCAGCTGATTGGGAGCCTAAGGAGGAGTCACATTTCCCACACATGTTCACATGTCCCTTGCCACATTTTCCACCTCATTTTTATTCCCATTTTAGCTTATTTTCGTCCATTTTTCCAGCTCATTTCAGATCTGGACCTTCCCTTTTTTTATCACCATCCACTTTGGTTTTATCGCCACTCACATTTTCCACACATACTTAATCCTTTATTTTTCATTTCATATTCATTCTTTACCTTCACTTATCAGATTTTTCCAGATTTCTCTCTCTTCTTCTTCATTCATTTTCGTGCAGCACTGTTCATCCATTTTTCAGATTCCATTTCTTCATTCTTTCATCATCAACACTTGGTCCAGATCATCATTCGTTCTCTATTCAGATTTTTGTCCACTTTCTTCTCCATTCCAGCTTGCATTTTCGTCCATCTCTTGTCCAGATTTCCAGATTGCAACTTCTTCATCATCCATGGAAGCTTCTCAAGCTCAAGGTCTGATTCAAGTAAAGAAGGAGAGCATGAGAGGCTGATCATTTAGAGCTCCAAGAAAGATGACTTAACATTATGAGATTTTCAGATTTGTAATTGTTGTGTTTATTTTCTTGATTTCATGTTCTTATTTTGATTCTTTGAGGATTCAATTCTGAACCTATGTTTAGTTAAGGAATTTGTGATTCTAATCAGATTTGATGATGAGATATGAATGTTAAATTAGATTTTTATGCTATTTTAGTTCTGAAATTTATGATTTACCTGATGTTCTAGGGTTATTTCATAATTCTTGCTGATTCTTGTTCACGTTCTTGTGTAGACTGAGTTAGATCCATATTGGTTATATGAATTTGACTTAAGGCGTTTTTCTTCCACTAGTTTTGGTCTGAAACTTGTGTAGAACAAGGCTGATATAGGTTATTTCTAAGTTCACTTGACCTAGATTCATTAGTGTTCATTGAGTCTAATGGTGCACCACACTTAGAGGTTTCTAAGTGTCTCATTTAGGTTAATCAAGAAGGTTTTATGATGTTATAATTCTGGAAATCAATGATTAATGTTAGGAAATCTCACTTGGGCTCACCATAATCATCATTCATTTCAAAATTGGACTGTATAACCTTCTATGTTTTTTAAGTTTTGGGTAAAATTTCAGCTCATTTGATTCGGGACCAGAGAGTTGTGCACTGAACAAGCACATAAGGTCCACTGCTGACTCCCGGTGACACTCCAGGCAGAAGGGCTAACTTGGATGAGCATATCTCTTTCCCTATTTGGAAATTTTGTTTATAAAAATTCCTTGCATTTAATTCAGTGTTTAGCTTTAAATTTTCAGTTTTGAGTTTTTGCTAATTTTGTCTTTTTCATGTTCAAAAAATTTTTACAAAAATACTGCCTTAGTGTGTTTTCAATTCTGCTAGTTTTCAGAATTTTTGCCTATTTTAGAATTTTTTATTTTTCTTTGGTCCAGTGCTATTTCTGTGGTGTTCTGAGATTTATATGTCTTGTAGGACTTGCAAAGAACTTGGTAAAAATTATATTGAATTTAGAGATCAATCTTAGAGTTCTTAGCATCTTCTTATCTTTCAAACACCATAGTTGATAATTCTGTGATTTTGGACAGATGGCTGATAGATTGCATGGTAATGAACATGAAATACCTGCTAGGAGGAGTATTAGAGAGATGGTAGCACCCACTGACACATTTAGACCTAGTGGTTTGTTTTTGAATTACAACAAGAACAAAATGAGTATGAAATCAAACCTTCATTGATTAAGGCTTTGCCAAATTCCATGGCCTTGCAGGTGAGGATCCTAATAGGCATCTTCAAATACTTGAGAGGGTTTGTTCAACCATGAAGCCTCCCCACAAACTTGGAGAATTGACGCTCAAGGTCTTCTATTTTACTCTTGAGGACAAAGCAATCACATGGTTCAATACTCTTGCCCACAAGGACCATCACTTCTTGGGTGGAGATGCAAAATTGCTTCCTTGAAAAGTATTTTCCAGCACCCAAGTATTCACAACTAAGGAAGCAAAAATCATGGGGATTCAACAACACCACTCAGAATCTCTTATGAGTATTGGATGAGGTTTCTTGAGTTGCTTGCAAAGTATCCATACCTAAATGTGGGCAAGGGTTCCTCATTGATTATTTCCTGTGGGGTTGCAAATTCATGATAGAGAGATCACAGATGCTGCTGCAATTGGATCTTCCACCGGATGATGCATGGACCTTGTGGGAAAGCTTGCAAATAATAACCAACAACATAGCTCAAGAGATGCAAGGGGTGTTCACCAAGTGGGGCCAATCTTCTATTGCTAATTCCCAATTGGAGGATATCTATTCTCAATTGGATTTTCTCAAGATATCTATCTCCAATCCTCCACAAGCTTAGATTGCTTCTATGTCCAATGCTCTAGTGGCTCCTATTTGTGGTATATGGCAATTCCACAATGCATATCACCTCTAATTGCATGCATGCTCAAGATGTTGGGGCTGTGTATCAACAACAAAGGCCCTACAATTATCAACATACTCAAGGGCAAGGAACAATTTTGAGGCTAACTATGGGAGCACATATAACCCAAGTTGGAGGCAGCACCCTAACTTCAGCTACAAGGGTAATCAGAGGTTGTGCAAGCCAAGAATTCTCAAGGGATCCCTATTCATGATGGTGGAGG